>NC_137161.1:9040715-9494121 GCF_951394435.1 Stenella coeruleoalba
TTTCTTGCAAAATGAAACAGAAGAGAAGATGGTGCTTTATTTTGGTTGGGGCAAAAGAAGTTTCAACAGGCGGAGTTCAGCTCCCCTGAAAGATGATAAATGAGATGGGTCATTTCTTCCTTCCCCATTCTTGAGCGAGTCAGAAATGGTGGGAAACAATGACCTTTAGGCCTGGACAAAGCAAGGAACCTTCCCCTCTCCTATTTTCCTTTCATCTTCTAACTAACAGGATTCCTTCTTGAATGTGTTTTTAACACCAGTTCTTCAAACAGGTCATGAATACCTCACAATCCTTTCTCCTTCCTTGACAGACATTTTGACTGTTGCCAGAAACTACCTTTGATGTGTTCCTGTAAAGAATAACACAGACTTTCCTGTTTGTCTCAAAGCTACTGAACTGAAGCTTCCACTGCAAAGGACAAAATGATCTGTATTAAAAAAAATATCAGCACACCTCCGCAAACACACACACACACACACACACACACACACACACAACTTTGTCATTATAATCCCAGACCTGGCCTCCCCAGGGTTCAAACAGTTCTTGTTGTTACCTTCTTGGTTGTTTTAATATGATTTTTTTCATCATGCTTTCCCTAATCTCTGCTATCGGTGTCTCAAAATAGCAACAGTAATTATCAAATCCCTCTCCCCCCTTTCCATTCCCGGCTGAACTGGAGCGCCTCTGAGATTTCCCCACCAAACCTCTGAACCCGTCTGAGGTTCGCTCATCTGTCTTTCTAAGTCAGCAGAAGGAAAAACACAGGAAGACTGTGCCTTGAGCTATAGCAAATCCTGGACAACCCCTAGCTTGTCAGTATCTCCTGAGGAAACTTTTCATAGAATCAGAGTCCTGGAAGAGACCTCGAGAGATCAAAAAGTCCTGAAAAACAAGGGTTCTAAGAAACTCAAACTCACAGAATATTAAAAATGGAAAGAGCTGTAGTCACTGCCTGCTTACTATCTTTTCTCATCCCAGTGAAATGACGTCCGTTATTTTCACTTTCTCCTATACAGCCCACTCTCTGGCCCTATAAACCAGTGTTCATGTTTTCTCTATCACCTTCATGATTTTTGTTTTATCTCAATACTATCTGTACCATTATTTACTTAATTTTTTCAAAATTGATTTCCAATGGATTCATTTTCTTTTTTTCTTTACATTGGACTCAGCAATAAGACCCATGAAATCACGACTTTAATGTACTTTTCCCTTCGAATTCATAACAAATTAAAACCATAACTATTAAAAAAATGCATACTTCTAATACCTGAAATTATCTTGAATACAACTGTCTTATGCATGTAACAAGTTGGGAATTAAAGTTCTAGATCAGGGGCTAGCAAATTTTCCTGTAAAAGGCCAAATAGTAAATTTTTTGGCTTTGAAGGCCAAGAGGCAAGATCAAGAATCTTATGGAGGTTCTTATATGAGAGGAAACAAATTTCCACATTTTCCCCCCAAACATTTGGAAATGTAAAAGCCATTCTAGCTCACAAATCATAAAAAAAAAAAAAAGGAGGTGGGCTGAATTTGGCTCATGGGCCATAATTTGTCAACCCCTGCTCAAAATCATGTATCTGATATTTGTTTGAACCTTCTCTGAAATTTCTGTAACATCGAGTGGGACATAAAAGGACTTATAGGATGGTTGTGAAGATGAAATAGTTGAAAAGCGTTAAGTGCTTAATACACCATCTGGAGCAAAGCAATTACTCAATAAATATTAGCTGTGTTTTCATCTTTGTCATCATCATCTTCTTCTCTCTCTTGACCAGGCTGGTTAGCCACTGAGTACTTTTCCTGGCACACAGTAGGCACTCAGTGTGTGATAGATGATGTTATTATTTCAACTGGTTGGAGCAGCACTTCTCAACCTTGTGTGCAGATCAGACTCAACTGCGGGGTTATTTTTACAAACACACGCCAAGTCTCACCTCTGGAAATCCTGACTCTAAAATTCACTCAAGGAATAAGCTGAGCACTTGTGTTTTTTGGCAAATTCTAGAGCAATTCTGATGATTCTAAACACAAACCTGTGACTTAGAGCATAATCTGGAGAACAGGGTCAGATATTCCAATCCCCAGATAGGCCCACTGCTCTGTTTTATGGTCACATACAATTCAGTGAGTGCTCAGCCCCTTTGTTAATAGTAAATTCCATCTGTCAGTCAATCAACAACTGATGTTAACTGAGCACCTACAAGGTGGCAGCCCTTGAGCTAAGTTCTGGGGACACAGCAGTGAAGGAAGCAAAGACCCTGCAATATGATAGTCCCTCTTCCTCACCTTTCATTCCTTTGCCATGCTTGATTTTTTTTTTTCTTAGCCCTTTTCACCATCTTGCATCTTCAATGTATATTGGTTCTGTCCCATGAGAGCAGGGACCTGATACATTTTGTTGACTGTCGCTCCCACAGCCTAGAAGAGTGCTTAGCACACAGTAGCTGTGTGTTCAATAAAGATTTGTTCTAACGGGTGAAGAGGGAACTCTGCACCTCCTTAGAGAGCCAAGCTGATGGCCAACCCAAGGCGGAACATGTCCCCAGCCTCCTTGGTGTCGGAGTTAAGAGTGAAGCATGTCTTCTGGTCCTGCAACCTCCCTGCTGTTTAATCGGAAATCATTGCTTTATGACTCCGTTTATTCTTTTATAAAATTAGTAAAATGTCTTGAGTATTAAATAGAATAATGCTCATTGCGGGGACTATGTTTAATCAGTAGCAGCTCTGTTGTGTTTGTTTTCTCGTCACCTGGAATTGAAGGCACAAAAGACAGTTCTAGAGCTTTTCTGACAATCCCTAAAGAGATCAACTGAGAGCAAGTAATATGCCTATATTAGTTCTCATTCTATAGACTGACAATATGCATCTGTTTATTAGACAAATAGTTCTTGAGCTTCTACCGTGTACTGGATGCAGTGCTGGGGTCTCAGGACATGGGGCAGATGATGGAACCAGTCGTGGCCCCTGCCCTCAAGGAACTTACTGTCTGTGGGGAGGGGGGACGGGGGGAGATGGATGGGCATCAAATAAACCAAGAATCATAAAATGCCAACGCTGGAAAGTGGCATCCATGCTGCTTTCAGGTTAATACTGGGGAGGAAGGTGGGATTTGACACAGTCTAAAGGGTCAGAAAAAGTTGTCCTGAGCAAGTGATACTCAGGCCCAAACCTGAACCATGTGAAGGTGTTATAACCAGACTTAGAGGAGGGAACCACGACTGGACAGTAACCACAACTGAGTAAAGCCAGGGTGCAGGAGAGAAAATGAGGACCTCATCTCAGAAAGGTCGACAGGAGCCAACCACTCAGGGGCCTGTACAGGAATTCTTCTCAAACCTCATCTGCCCGTGAATCCCCTGGGCATCTCGTTAAAATGCCGACTCTGATTCAGCAGGTCTGGGCCAGGGCCTGAGAGTCTGTATTTCTAACCAGCTCCCAGGAGATGCAGAGGCTGCCGGCATACAGACCATACTGTGAGTAAGAAGGTTTCCGGCCATGACTTTAACGTAAGAGCAGGGAGGTTTAGGCAAGACTTCCCTGAGATCCCTCTATACTGTATGAACTCATCTTGCAGCTGTCAGGGAGCAAAACCCTCTGCCTGGAGCTTGGGAATCTTTGGGAAGCCTCTAAGATTCCGTGGGAGTTGGCGTCCTTTCCTGGGGAGCTCCTGACACTCGTGTCAGTCCCAATTCTAGGTGGCATTGCCATGAAACAGGCTGCTTCTGCCCAACAGAAACTCCTTGGCATGGGTGTTGCAATTCAGAAACTCTGGGGAGGGACAGCCCATACACATTCCTAAAAATCAAGGCAGGCTTGCTAAAACGAAACATATATTCATATTATATGCATACACACGTACATAGATAATCTTTGAAATGCAGTAATAGCCACACATAGGATTGAAATGAAATCTTACACACATTAAATCATCTCAAATTTAATCATTAAAGGATTAGGGACTGGGATGCTTTTGCTGTTGCTGCCAAGGCCCGAGCAGACCCAGACTTCTCCGTCGGAGCCCACATCTGGGACTAGACATCTCAGGACGGCCTGTCCATTGGGCAGGACTGATCCTGCGGGCGTGGTGATGGTCCCTGGCAGTGATCAGTGAGAAGCTAGTGAGCGGGGCAATGCTGAACACACACGGGAGAGACGGGCACACGGTCCGGGGCAGACGAGTCTGGGGGAGCAAGTGCCCCTTCAGGGCCATGCGGGAGGACGGCGGAAGGAGGAAAGCAGGTGCCTGCTCGATGCCTGCGGTGCGTCGTCTCCCCCAGGTCTACTAATTGTCTTTCTAAGACACTCTGGGTGACAAATGTCCCCAAACAAAGGCTGCACGCCACCCGCCCCCACGCACGAAGCTCAATTTAATCGCTCACCTCTGCAGCCTTAAATCAAAGGTGGCTCCTATTAAGTATAATTACCTTTGCCGGCAGCTTGTACAACACGGCAAGTGAGGGGCTGCTAACCAGGAACGGCTTCTACAGAGCATTATATATGCCTTGGACTAAATCAGCAGGACCCCCGGCTTCAGATACACATGTAATTCAGCCAGGAGCACATGTGTACTGCAGGTAGAGAGCTGCACACACGCATAAACACAGCATTTCCTCCACCTACGTCAGCAGCCTGCAGACACCACTCTGCAGAAGAATCAACTACGAGAGAAAAGGTCTCTCTGAACCTTGAACGTACAAGACGTGTTGCTCGGTCAGTTTTTCCACAAGAAGGCAAATTGCCACCCAACCAGTTAGTGTCTGAACAAGTCCCAAATCCAGGACAAGAAATCAGACAAGCTCCACCTTCCTCACCCCCAGAAAGCAGGGAAGTGACACCCCTCCTGGCTGGCGTTGACACAGTCATTTTTCTCCCACTCAACCTCACCGCATCTTTCATTCCTGACATACAAAAACATTTTTTAAAATTACGGGCATCTTTATCATTTTAGGCTCGTCAATTCCCATTTTGCCTAATTAATAAATAAATCAAAACCCGAAAGGAAACGAAAGGAAAGTTGAGAAGAACTTTTGGCCCTAACCAAAGAGAAGCCACAGCGAGCTAGATGCAGCATGCGGTTCTTTCAGTCCTTCAGGCTCGTTCTAGGAGTTATGTTTCACCTCCGTTTTCACTTTATAGAAGCCTGTTTATTAAACTATGTGCCCAGAAGCATAAATGAAGACCTCAAGGAAAAATAAGTCTCTCTCTCCAAAGACGTTATACATTGCTATTCTAGTAGTCTTCAAACGGTCGGCTCTCCCCTCCACAACCGCTGTATTAACTAGCATTTATTGAGCACTTACTATGTACCAAGCATGTATGAAGCATATCATGTATACAATGGATATAATCTAGATGGCGGCCCCACGTGGTATTAAAGGAAGTTTTTCAAAATTAAGAGACTAGTGGTTAGAAGGTTAAATAACTTGCCAAAGGTTAGACAGAAAGTAAATAAGTGCCTGGACTTGAACCCCAGTTTGTCATGTCATGAGGTCAGGTACCTGTAAAGCATCTGGGACAGTGCTGGCAGGGAATGGACTCTCAGTACCTGTTAACAAGTCTGATCATTATTGTTTCAGGGAACAAAAGAGAAAAGGCTGATTCCATTAAGGGTTGCAGCGAGCAGTGATCAGAGTGGCCAACTAGGAGCAAATCTAGAAACCTTCACAGCAAATTATCGCTTATAAGAGCTGAGCAGGGGCTAGCATGTGCAGGAAACAAAGGACCTGGGTTCAGTAAGGATTAGTAGGAAAAGAAAACAGGGAACTATCGCTGATGGAAATGTCCAGGGCTACCTGGGATAAACTTTGGGCAGATCAAGCGAGACCCAGGAACAAACAAACATACAAACGGAAATGAACTTGAGTTCCTAGTGAATCACAGATCATCATCCACCCATCCATCAATCCATCCTAGGCTCTCCATTTCTGACCTCTTAAGATAGGGGGCCGTGCCTCGTTCATCCCTGTAGCCCTAGAACACAGCACAGCGTCTTGAACATAATAGAAATTAACAAATATCTGTTGAAAGAATAAAGGAATGACCCTCAAATACATACACTCCTTTCAGGGAACTTATCTTCCGAGAATCAGTTTGATGCTTCCAGCCTTCCTTCGCTCTCACAGTTTCCAAGCCTCTTCTATATTATTCCTGGAATGAGATTTTTACCCTGGAAGATCTACACGGCAGCATCAGTGTTGGCTCAGCAAAGTTTCAAGCTCAAGCCCTCACCCCACAAATTTTTCTTTGCTCCTCGGGAAGTCAAGCCTCTTATTTTTGCCATGCATTTCTCCCACTGAAAATTAAAACATCTCAGTCTCACAGCTTGGTTTGCCCAATGTATGGTTTGTCACAGCTCTTGTTTTCATGATGCAGAAACAATAGGAAGCCCTTCCCCTCACTTTACTATTTTAAAAATTCCTTTAAATAAAGTTGTAAGTTTCCATTGCTACTGTTTTATCTTGGGGACTCCCCGTTAACTTGTCCAATTCCTTCCCTCCACTGCAGGAGAGCAGTTCAAAGTACGTGCCTGAGAATTCAAATTGGAGTTACAAACCAGTATTCTGTTTATTTGTCAGAGCGCTGTGGCAGATTCAAAAGTTAAACCAAAGCACAAAACTCTTCTTGTGGAGTGGGTACTCAGGGGACTGTGGTCTAAAATGAAAATCAGATCATTGTTCAAAAAAGAGAAAAAAAAAAAACCCCTCACACAGTGCATTGTAACACATTTGAAAACATCTCTGTGTTCCTTAAATGTTCTGCTAAGAGTACTAACAGGTCAGTCCACAGGAAATGCAAGAATACGTTATAGTTTAATCAGGGCACATAAAACACTGTCTAGAATGTTATGTTGCCCGGGGGAATGCAGTGAGCAGGGAACATTTACAAACTCCAGGTCAGTCTCCCCATTACATCACTGTGAAAAAAAGAAATTTATGAGGTTAAATTATATGGATGTTATATATTGGAACTGTTAGCCCATTCCCACATGAGAATGTTGGCTGAAATGGCCAGATTCCCTGAGAGAAATTTCTAAGGCCTTCTATTGTGGATGTTCTTACGGTAACTTTCCACAAAAAAAGTGAAGACTTATTTATTCTTTGAAGATAATGAAATGAATAAAAAGAAAGAAGTCTAACCAAAAAAAAGAAAAGCCCTAATTCCAATAGAGAGGGCACCTAACATACTTATTCTTATTACTCTTCTCCAGAGATAATAATACAGAAGTTATTTTGCGGAACTTCCTCATGATTTATTTGACCTGTTCCTCATCTAAGTGATTGGAAACACAGATGTTGATGCTATAACTTTGCTTCCAGTAAATAATTCCTCAAAGGACTCACCTTTGTTTAACCTTAGTCACAAGATGATAAAACTTATTAAACATTTATGGAAGCAGCAACACAATTTTGTTGGTTTACGTCTTTGGCAAGATTGGAAACTCATATCCCCACTTTTCCACCTTCCTTTCACCTCTCTAGAAGAAAAAATATCTTTGAGGAAGTTCCTGTACCTGAATTATGAAGATCCCCGCCCCCCTGCTTTACTTCTCCATCTGCGCCTGCAGTCTGACAGTAAACAGAAGGGCTGCCATGCTGATCTCAAAGAACAATAATTAAACCAAAGGGACAGCAGACAAGGTGCTCCCGTGGGATCGACAGAGGAAGAATAAAAACCTCACCAGGGAGCTGTTTTCTTATGATTGCGAACCTGCTTCTGAGATAAGCAAACATTCACATGTGTGATGTGCGTGCATTTATTCACTGAACACCACTCCCTAAGAACCTACTCTATTCAGCCCTGCGGACATAAATAACATGGGTATCTAAACGTCCCAAAGACTCCAGGAACCTTGGATAACTGTTTGTTCATTCATTCACTCATTCATGTATTCAACAAAACACCTACTGTATTCCAGGTACAGCAAATGAAATGGTCCCCACGATTTGAAAGTTTGTCAATCCCTGACATGACACAATGTAGAAAAGGAAACAGAAATTACAACTGGTATAGAGCCTGCTTCCTGGTATTATCTGTCACTTATACATTTCTTATCTAGAGCTGATTTTCCTGTGCAGGGGACATGGGGTGTAACTACGGCTCTGTTTCCCTCTCACCTCGGGCTGTAACCAGTAGGGCAGGGGCAGTGCCAAAGGGGCACCCCTGGGGAAATACACCATGGCACTGGAATACACACTATGACACTGGAAATACACTGTGTTCACAGGGAAAATCCTGAAGAGTTTTGTGGTGATTTCATTAGCAGCTTAGCCTTGGCACGGACATATGCATATACCATGTCCACCACAGACACAAAACTCACGAACAGTAAGGGCTTCTCACTCTCGCCCCACCAGACACACACACTAACATCCACAACATATCTAATCCAGCTGTACATGAAACACATTCATGTCCACAACACACATAACTGCCCAGATTTACAACTCAGATCCACAGTAAAACAGATCACAGCACGCGTGCACACACGTTCCAAGGAGGCTGCTGTTCTTGGTTGTGAAACGCATCTGGTACTACATGGACCCTCTAAACTCTGGGGTCCGATCTAATTAATACATCTACCCCCAGGACCAACCGGTAGGCCTCAATACATGTTTGCTAAACTGCATTACAGTACAGTGTAACCGTTCCATATGTTAAACTGGAGGATTGACTATTGTTAATAATTCAACTTATAACGTGGACAAACAAAGGTCCTTTCCTGACCTCACCCACGCATGTTTAATGCCTCATGGAGACTTAGCATCGGTAAGGCTATAGCTGTCCAGCTATGAAGCTTAATCATTATATACGCTGAGGACAAATGCAATTTCTTTTATGCTATTCATGGTTTGGTTGGAAGTAAGCATGGTTTGGTTTTATCCCACCCCACCCCACCTCAAGGTGGCTAATGACAGTTTTCTTGACATACTAGGATTCAAGCCATGTTGATGACTGTCTCATTCATTATTGGGATTACTGACATATTTTATGTTCAGTTCACTTACTTCAAGCAAGTGCCTACTAGGTGCGAATTAGCTAGTTGTATTTTTGGTTAGAGAAGTATACATCTCAGTAAAGACGCCAAGAATGTTCAAAATATGAAATATTAGCTGTTTAAGTGATGTTTATTTTTCTCAACTCATTCTCTTGCTAAATGCAGTAAAATTCTCACAACTGTTATTCTCCACGTAAATTATTTATGTGACAATTGTAAAAATTCCCAAGAATATTCATTACAGGATTGTGTGTAATAGTGAAAACTTTAAAACATGCTAAATGTCTATTAACAGAGGAATTGATAAATCAGTAAAAATGTACATGCTTATGGTGGAATATTAGAAAGTATATAAAAGAGAATTAGCTACATCTATTTTCTTAAATCTATCAACTCTTTCTCTCTTTTTTTCTCTACCTATGTACTTGCATACTGGGATAGAGACCCAAAAATAGAGTAAAGAAGAAAACCTTGTAAAACAAAGCATGAAACTATTTACAACTATATCTCAATAAAACTGGGAGAAAAAAATTAAATTTTTTAATTAAAAAATTAATAATTCTAATTTAAAAATAAACTTACAATTAGTAGGTCATACTGAAAACAAAAGCAAACAAACAAAAAATGTTAAACATATAAAAAAGAATAATAATACTCCTACCTACATACACGTGCTGGCAATACTGTAAGTAATGTAAGATGTGCACACCAAATTCTTCATAGTGCCTATCTCTGGGGACAGAGAGAGGGAGAAAGTAACAATAGTTGAAGAACACCTGTTATGCACCAAGCACTATTCTAAGTACTTAATAAGTGCCAACTGTTTAAAACCTTATTAATAGTGCTTGGAAGTAGCACCCTCCTTACACTTATTCGACAGGACTGAGGTGCAGAGATTTTAAGTTTGCTTTTCAAAGCGAACAGCTTTATCTGTACAGTTTAATTCCTTTATATCTGAAATTTACTGATTTACTTATTTACTGAATTTACTTATTACTGACAGTTCCCTCCTCTATTCCATCTGACTGATTATTCCCATCCAATATTCATAAAGAAAATATTTATATTAAAGATGATAAAATAAGATGCTAATTCCATTTCTCATTAAAATAACTGGTAATCAAGTGGCAAGGCAGTTTGCCAAACCTTGTATTACTACAAATGTTTGTTTCAAAATGTCACCCAAATTAAAAAATAAAAATAACCCACCACCAACTAAAAACGATTGTTGATTTTTTTTCAAGAAAGATCCCATCATGATTTCTGTTGTAAGCCACGCTTTCCCTCTGAGATATGACCCCTTGAATTTCGTGATCATCTTTTTTTTTTTTTTCACATTATTCAGAGTACTCATTTAAATGTCACCTATAATTAAATACTTACAAGTAAGAAACACCTTTGGAGACCCTGACCATAAATATTACGAGGGACTCTAAAGGGGAAATCCGTGAGGGTAGCTTTGCGTTTGCTAAAATAAATAATGGGGTAGTGTCATTGCATGTGTTCCATATTTTTGATGGCCAGGAAGAGTCATGGAGCCTACAAGAGATTTATGGGGAACAGATGAGCAGTGTCTGACTTCAGGACACATCCTCAAGGATGCTGTAGGAAGTGGGTGAGCACGATTACTTACTGAGCCACCCCAGATGGACTGTGTTGGGGATTTTCATGGATTTTTTTTTTTAACCTCTGTTTAATAAAACAGGAATGGACTTATGAAAACTCGATTGTGTAAAGCTCAAGAGGTTCTAAAAATTGTTCTTTGTTGTTTTTTTAATCTTCATAGTTTCCATTTTTTAAAATGGTCTTTAGATATTCAGATAAGGATGATTCTCTTTCTATCATTTTTTCCTTTCTTCCTTTTGCCACAATTGACCTACTTCAACCTGGAGGAAACCCTCAATTTCAGTTCATGCCCTTGATCTGCACATATTTATACCAGACTATGAATGTTTATGTGACTTTTTGCTATTAAACATTAAATAATGTGAGAAGCAACAAAACATGGTGTTTGAGTACTTGGGCTCTGATACGCAGACCCAGCGTTTAGTATCTTATTTAAAAGCTTGTATGATCTTCACGTTACTTAAAATTTCCAAAACTAAATTTCCTTGTCTATTCAATGGGCCAATAATAATATCCGGTTCTCAAGATATTTTGGGGAGAGACTTTATGTAAACGACTTTTATGTAGTCAATGCTGAGTAAATGTTAACCACTTAGTGTAGATTTTTGGTTTTGTGTCATCCAGGTCAATGAACAGTAGCCATCATATGACAGACCATTATGATTAGCATCATCTTCATCATTGCTGCCACCACTATTTGGATCACAGTCACCTATGGAGGCACATATGCTAGACAGAAAAGGCTTAGAAGTCTGATTACTGGGAAGAATCAGGAAAGAATAGAGAAGGGATGGATTAAGAAAAAAAAGAGGAAACATTGAAGAGAGGATGAGAAAATATGACAAAGGTAACAAGAAAGTGAAGGAGGTTCGAAAGAATAAAACCGGGTTCTCTGCCCTCTCATCCACTAGTTTCCAAAATGTTAGGGAGTGTGAGAAATAAAGAACCAGGTCTGGGATATTCCTTTTGTTTCTTTCTTGTCTCTTGACTCTGGCACCGAGGGTGTCAGCCAGCTCCCTAGCAGACGGAGACTTTGCTATGTATCTGCCGGACTGCCTGCCTTTCTCCTCTTAACCGAGGGATTCTCTGGACTCTGATGTTTCATGTTGTGACCAGGTAGACCGATGCATAAATGGGTGTGTTTCCCTGTTGAAATACCATTTCTAATGGTATTTCATTACCATTTCTAATACCCACCATTTCTAATGGTATTTCATTACCATTTCTAATACCCACCATTTCTAAAAATATAGGCAATTGCCATGAGAGAGTGAGAGCAATAGAGACACTCATATTTTTTCCATTGACTAAAAGCCAGAAGTGAAAATGGACCCTGGAAATAATTTTTTAAATGTTTAAATGCTTTGGCATTTGGAATTAGAGAGAGAGAGAGTGTGTGCGTGTGTGAAGAAGAAGGAAAGGAAAAGGAGAAAAAGAAGAAAAAAGGGAGGAGAGAACTTAGATATTTTTCTCCTATATCCTGTAATTTAAAGCCTTAATGGGTGCCTAAAATTCAGATTCAGGGGCCTCATGCCATCCTATGGAATCAGAACCACTAGGCTCTGGCCTGGGAATCTGTAAATTTACATTTTAACAAGTTTCCCAAGTGAGGAGGACACCAAATAAAGGTCGAGAACCACGACTCTATTCCAGATGCAAAACCAGAACATTATTCCCAGTCCTTCCATATTTGCAAAATTTCCTGGGCCACTAAAGACTTTGCAGAGTTTTTCTCTGATATCCTGGGAGGGGAAGTTCCTTCTGGTTTGAAAGCCTTTTGAAGTATGCATGAAAGCCTCTGCTTTCCGGGCGTTTCTTTGACCTGAGTGTGGCTTGGCAGCCACAGCTCACAGCTGGTTCATGAATCCCTTGCCCTGCTCAGGCTCTGGGCATCTATAGCGTTCTCACATTTAGTCATTGTGCCCCAGCCTCATGGCTTGTGCAATGCCCTCCCCCCAACTATTGCTTTCTTTGTAATAATTCCCTCTTTTATTTACTTAATTTTATTTTAAAATGAAAATTTATGTCATTCAGTCAGCGGAAGGCCAATCACATTTGCCATAAGTGATGGTAATCAAACAACGAAAAATCCAAGTGTTACTATTTTGCTATTCCCTGTTGCTTGCGAAAGTCTCTGAATTTGTGGTCTGCTCTTTCTGATAAACAAGGGGGAGAGAGGTGTTTAAGACAGGCTAACAGCAAGTGAGACTTTCTTCTTGATTAAATCAGAGGATTTGAACCAGTATTGAAAAAGGAATAAATACTGTTTTCATTTCCTGCCTGCCTGCTACTTAAAACTATCTACCCCAGTGGTCTGAAAGCCCATAATGGGGCAACTGGGGTTTTAAAAACTTTTAGAGATGGGCTTACTTGCCTCATTAAAACATTGCATAGAGCACTGGTAGGCTTGGGAAGAGGAGATAGCCATTAGGAGTTTCCACTGGTGGAAATGATCATTCCAGTTAGTGTCTACTTTCCTGCCCCCAAGAGATGCGCCTTTAACTCCTTGGGTTTTTTCACTTTAACTCCTACTAATCACATCACTATCATTCATTCTGTCCAACAATAGTTATTGAGCACCAACTCTGTGCCAGGTTTTTGGACACAAAGCCAATAAGATATAAGATCCGTTCAGGGTCCCAAGCTCAGAGTCATGGTGATGATTTTAATAATTTACCATTTATCGAGCACTCACTGTGGACGAGGCACAGTCCTGAGAGCTTTACAAGTGTTCATACTTTGCTCCTCCCAAGCGCCCAAGAGGGAGTTTTCATTATCTCTGACTGATAAGGAAATCTAGTCATGCAGAGGATTATTAATTTGTTAATATATATAGTGACCAAAGTTTCTTGACTGCTTCCCATGTACCACCATGTACTAAGTATGTTACCTGATTTATTTCAATGAATCCTTGTAAAAACCCAGTGAGATGAGTCCTTTTAGTAGGTCCGTTTTGCGAATGAGGAAATTGAAAGTTTGGGCGGTAGAGGTGCCTGAGGTCACACAGCAAGGAAATGACCCACTGGAGAGAAATGGAAGCCCGGTCTGTCGACTTCAGGGTCCACCCGGTTGCCCTGACACCGTATTGTCTGATGGGGGTGGGGAGATGCAAGTCCAGGACTCCATGAAACGTGCTTGAAAGAGACTAGCCTCTCCCTGCACGGTCAATTCTAGAATCAAGGCAGCTCCAAACACTTTCCCTTGTTCCCACTTTAGCTCAGAAAATGGTAGACTGACGACTTTCAGTAAGAACCTTATGTACAACTAGAGGAAAGAAGCAAAAGAGAATTCGGGAAGATAGTAGGATAAATACAGTCAGGCTTCTCATATACAGGTTTTAATACACTCTTCTTTCTCACTCATACCCACCTGCAATTTTCTGTACATCTTGTCTACCTTTACACCAAGTTTCCCATCTCCTGGACCATCAGTCTGGTCCAAGTCACCACCAGGTTTTGACTAGGTTGATACAGAAGCCTCCAAAATGGTCAATCTGCTTGCAGCCTTGGTCCCTGAGAAGTAACAGGGCAGCCAGCATGATCCTGTAAACACCTAAGTCGGCTCCTATGTCTCCCTCGCCCTGTAAGGCTCCCCAGTTCAGTGAGAACCTTGGCTCCTTACGCAGCATCTCGGTTCTAGAGGTTTGGCGTCTGTCTATCCCTCTGTCCTCATCGCTCACCCTCTGTCCCTCGTCCCGTCACCCTGGTCTCCTTGCTGCTCCTCCAGTTCCTGCAGCAGCTCCAGCCCCAGACCTTCCCTCGCACCTGGAACCATCTTCCCCAGAGACTTGCCCTGTGCTCTCTGCCACCGTACTCAGAACCCAGTTTCAATATCACCTCCACAGAGAGGCCTTTCCTCACTAGCTTATCTAAGACGGCACATCCTCCTGTGACGCGAGACCCCTCACCCTCCTTTAGTTTTCTCTGTTGCACACACCACTCTCTGACGCGAGGTAACGTGCACCTGCCTGCTTGTTTGGGACCTGTCTGCCGCACAAATGTTAAGCGTAAAGAAGGCAGGCCTTCTGTCATTTTTACTCAAGCCTCTAGTTCCAGCACCTCCTACAGTACCTGGTACACGGCAGACCTTCAGTAATATCAGTTAAATAAAGGTCTTAGGACAGGCAGCAAAAATTCCCCAATACTCTCTGCTATCCCCAATCTCTTTGTCCTAAGATATTCCTTAACAGGCACCAGCCAGTCTCCCTTCTTTCTTCTCCCAGGCACTTATCTGAAGGTGACAATTAAAAAGCGAAGAAGAAGGCGTTACCAGGAAACAGCCTATAGCCTTCTCCTGTTAGCTTAACAACCCCTAAGCTCTGCTGCCTTGGGCCTGAGGGGATGAGCACAGGCTTCTGGTGGGGGAGGGCTGGGAGCCTCTGGAGGCTGCGGGCAGGAGGGCGCAGCACCTGGAGAGCAGAGAGGGAGAGAGGTCGACCTCTGGGGTCCGAAATGAGGCTCCCCAACCCCTTTGCCTCCATCCGGGTCTAGGCTTAAGGAGGAAGCCTACAAATCCTTAGTATCAGCAAGCACTGTCTATAAGCTGAATAAACAACATTCACTGCAGAAAGGTGAATCCCCGCTCTTCAGCTGAAGGCGGAGGACGTCATGATGAACAGAATACAAGCTTCTAACTAAAATCACCGTCTTTTTGTCATTAATGTTTCCTAAATTGATAAATATTCAAAGTGCAGCTATGATCGTGATTGGTACGGAGGTCTGCCAAAAAATTTTCGATGCGTAAAAGAGATTCTTATACTCGAAATTAATTAATTAGTATACAAAGTAATACACTAATTAAAGTATTTATTCATTCACTTATTTATAGCCTCATTTATTCATTCATCAGGAAATATATATTTAGTGCCTAATAGGTACCAAGGACTAACTCAAGTGCCTAGATTTCTCCCAGAATTCCTACAGAAGACAAAACAAAACAATAGAAAGGACATAAATTCATTTACGGAGAAGATGCTTTGTAAGTGCCAGAGACCGCCCCAAGGGTTTCATCTATATCCCATTGTCTGATCGTCACAACCACAATGTGAGGTGGATAATATCATGTCTCCATTTGACAGGTAAGGAAACTGAGGTGCCACAAGGTTAAGGGACTCCCCTTAAAGCACACTGGTGGCTAGTTAAGTAGGGAGGAGCTGCAGTTGGATCCCAGATTTGCTTGGTTCTTAACATTTGCCTTTCCACAGCCACATGGGTGGCACCCGTCCCTGCACCTGTCAATTCCTCCATAAAGCCTGGGCATGTGTTTTTACCTCCAGGTGTCACCTCTATTATTCTAAGCATCCTAGTCTCCATCACTGAGGGGCGAACTAAGTAGATTGAATGGATAAACATACCCAAGTCCACCACCATCTTTGAAATACAAACAAGTACCCCTGTTCTACTAATAACCCAATTAGATGACACCACTTTGTTGCCTGAACCCCTCCTGCGATCCCATCACACTTAGATGCAATTCTAGGAGGCTACACGTGATCTGCCCCGCCCGTGTCTCCTCCTCATTTCCTGCTACTCTCCCCTGTCTTCATCTGCTTCAGCCACAGTGGCCTCCTGTGTATTCCTCAAGCACGCAAGACATTTCTGGCCTTAAGGTGTTTATTGCTTCATCTTCCTGGAACGCTTCTCCCAGATCTATGCTTGTCTAGTTCTTCATTTTCTATTCAGGTCTGATCAAATGTCACCACCCGATTAATACTACCCCCAACCATTCTACGTAAAATGGCAACCTTCCATCCCTCTCTAACCTACTAATCCCAACTCATTTTTATGAAATGCCATTAGAACTATTCAATATTATGTATTTATTTGTTCGTTGGCCTCACCATTTGTTGTTTTGGTCTCATCCGCAAGAATATTAGCTGGGTGGGAGTAGGGACTTTTCCTACTGCAACATTCCAGCACCCAGATCAATGCTTAGCACACAGTAGATGAACAGTCAACATCTGTTGGGTGAATGGACACATGAATGCACACACATACACGCGAAGAGGAAGAGCTGACTTTATATATGGTAGATGGCACTAAGAGTCTAGCTGGAGACGCCACAAAAGGCAGCATTCTCTGTCAGTGTTCTCAGTACCCTCCCCCCCCAGGTTTAGACATCACAACACATGCAAGGGAAAAGTAATAGGAACTGAGGGTCCTTCCTTGGCAAATCACTATGACTCTTCTAGGTAAACTACCACAACAGATTCTGTGCATGGGTCTTGGAAGCAGAAAGTTTCAAACCAACCTCAGTCACTGCGTGACCTTGGACGAATTGCTCTGCAGGTTATTCAGATCCCCATCAGTAAAATAAAGATGATACTAGCATCGAACTCAGGAATGTTGCAAGACTCCGCTCAGATGTTCCCTCCTCTGGCAGGTCTCCTCTGACCGTCCACACCATGGTTGCCCCAATCCTGCTCTCATATGTTTGTGTTTATAAAACAATTGTTATCATAGAGCTTTTTACTATATGAAAGTTATCTTTTTTCCTTTATTAAATTACTTGTATGTTCTCTTGCTTCCCCCAACTGGAGGGTAAGATCCCCAGGGATCACACCCATCCTATTAACCTTGATGATCCAGGTGACCAGAACAGGACCTGGCATGTAGTAAGAACTCAAGAAATAACTGCTCCTTAAATGAATGACTGTAAAATTCATAACGTACTTGGTAAAATGCCTGGCATATAATAAGCACTTAGGTAGTGGCAGATATCATTATTACTGTTGTTGTTATGGTTTTTGTTGCTGGTGCTATAATTACTATTCCTTGGGAAAGAAACAATTTTTTTTTTTTTTTTTGAGTTGGGGCAGGGCTCCAACCTATCCAGTATGAGTTTTTCTCAGAAAAGGCTAAAACACTACTCAGTGATTATATTTCCAGTTTTAAAAATCAAAACGAATCCAAGTCTGATTTCTTTTGACCCTGAACTCCTGGTCCCATAATAATTGGCAGGTTCCTCATTTCCCTTCTGGTATACATTTTTCATGGTCTGGTTATTTGGGGCAAAGATACACTAGCTCTGTTACGTGTGGCCCCTAGCAGTTTTAGTGCATTCTCTCAGCTCAGGACTCATAGCGTCCTTTCCAAAATCCTGAACCTTAAGAACTATGATTACCCCCATCTTGTAGGCTGGAAAATGAGGAGATTTGAGCAGCTGGTCTAAGCATACACATCCAAAAAAGTAGACCCAAGGATTTGAACTTGGGTCAGTCTGACTCCTGAACTCACATTCTTATTCTTTGAGTCAGGTTCTCTCTCGAGCTTGCCCAGGGCCAGTTAAGTAGGGTGGCAGAGCTGTAACCAGAACCCAAGTCATTTCCTCCTATTCCATGGTTCCATCCACAGTCCAAAACCTAATCCCAAGGGAGAAAGCAAGAAGAAGGGCACAGCTACAAACCCAACTTTCTAATAAAGGAAAATAGCTAAAGGCAATTCTGATATAAAACGTGCTTATATAGCTTTTCATTTCGGCATTTTTTTCTGTACCAGGTGGTACCGAACACATAGAATAGATTTAACTCTTCTCTACAGCATCATCTTGGCCCAGAAGCTATTCATATCTCCCTGGGGTATAAGAGAGCGGCTTCTAAATACATAGAAAAGTCTAGAGACCTGATTAATTGAAGTGGTGTAAAGTCAGCCCCTTGCAGTTTACATAGAAATATGTATATGCTGCCGCTACTTACACATATCTCCCCTATAGAAGACCTTGACCTTCTGTCTCCTTTTTGTATCTCCCGCGTCACCAATCACCAGATTTCATGGATTTTTCATGGCGCAGAAAAACATTTAAGGAAGTTTCTTCCAGATTCATTACAAACACAATGGCCGCTGCCAACTCTGCTTTTCTCTCATTCTGCACTTTGTAACTATTTTCATTAAAAATAATAACGTGGGGACTTCTCTGGTGGCACAGTGGTTGAGAGTCCGCCTGCCAATGCAGGGGACACGGGTTCGAGCCCTGGTCCGGGAAGATCCCACATGCCGGGGAGCAACTAAGCCCGTGCGCCACAACTACTGAGCCTGCGCTCTAGAGCCCACGAGCCACAACTACTGAAGCCCGTGCGCCTAGAGCTTGTGCTCCGCAACAAGAGAAGCCACAACAATGAGAAGCCCGCGCACGGCAACGAAGAGTAGCCCCCACTCGCCACAACTAGAGGAAAGCCCGCGCGCAGCAACGAAGACCCAACGCAGACAAAAATAAATAAATAAATAAATAAAATTAAAAAACAACAGTAACTGTGTTCTGCCCACCTTAATATATAAACTGTATAATTTCTATAGAAATGACTTAGATGTAGCTTGAAGAAGAAAGCTCAGGGGTGATTTCAGAGTATTCACTCAATTCTGAAAGCACTCAACTAATCAAGACCAGTGATCTTAATTTTTGTACTAAAGGAAACTGCAGCACGCTGGCTTTCTTAAAAAACCCACCTTAGCGCCTAGCAGCTTTACGGAAACATGAGGTTTTTCCTTTGGCATAAACGGACACTACAGCTTTTCAATTAAATTAGTCTTTGGAGAGAGATGCAGAAGAGCTAAAAAGCTCCTTAAAAATCTTCCCTGCTTCACTGCCTCTCCTGTGCCGGGTGGCGGGGGGGAGTGTACAGTTAAAGTGCAACGCTATTTTCTCCTTACCCTGCCGAAACAAAGTTTTCGATCTTGAACCCTGAGCTGGCTGTGTTATAGATCTTGTTGAGGTTTTGCTTTTAGTTTTCAAGCCCATATTTGGTTTTCTAAAACTGTTTTTAAAAAGGGGATGTGCAATACAACGTCCTATATTTTTGTACATCCAGAGAGAGCTTTGTTAGACCCTGCTTCAGGCTGGGTAGTAGTTAGAGGGATATTGAAACTATATTTTTAAATTAACACAAATGGAAAGGAAACTCTCATTTAGATGAGCAAAATTCAAGACAAATCCTTTCAAATACGATCCAGGTATTTTTTTCCCCATGTAATTTCTCTAAGCTTATTATCTCTAAAACTTTTGCATTGTGCATTCCCTGTTGTTAAGCATAGCTAAATAATACTGATATATTAATAATAGGATTAGCTAGCCGTGCCTCCTGAATTTTAATTTCTAAAATTTTAAACAATTTTAGGCATCACTTTGGCATCACAAAATGTTTGAGAATGCCCAGAGGACATCTTTTTCTGTAGAGGAAACACAAAAGACCGAAAGAGGCAACAATTGGAAATTCCACATGGCTGTTTTAATGACTTTCGAATCCCTCCAAATTATTTAATCATTTCACCCATGGAGTTTGCTTTGGAAACAAATATATCAGCAATTCCCACTTGCATCTGAGATTTCTTCTCTGTGTGGCTGTGTATGTATACAATATCTTTGGAAAGGACCTGAGTCTGACGGTTACCCTCTGGCAAAACGAGTAACACAAGTACGGCCACGCTGCTGAAGACGCTCCAGATGCATGTCCAAGTTAGATGAAAATCCTCTGAGTTTGCAGACATCGCCCAGAAGTGGATATCTGGTCTCTATAAAGTCTCTATTTTTTTATTATCATTTCTTAAAGACCCAGTGTATCTTGAAACTGACTTTCAATGTTAAGCCTATCCCTTCTTCTGAAAACAAGTCTAAAACAAGTGACTGACAGGTCAGTAGCAGGAAAAAAAAAAAAAAAGAAATTATAAATCCAGTGAAAACAGTGTAGTATGCTAGAGGCCTGTAACCGTAGGGTGGTTTTTCTCCCTGCGATATCCAGGTAATCAAGCAAACACTCTCAACGACCTATTTCTTATGTGGTTAGAATGACTAAGCTCGTTCATAATCGAAGAGCTGCTTGCCAAAGGTCACCCTCAGAAACAGGAGAATTTCTAACTTTAAATGGAACTCAGAAAACTTAAAATAATTTTAAACATACAAATTGTTACAAATTACTGAAAAATAGATTTAAAAAAACCCTCTTCCAGGGTGAAAAGGTTCTAGGAAGGTAGAAGGATGAGATCTCCCTGATACAGACTGTAAGGGAAGACATTCTGTATTCATCCCAACATTAGAAAATGAAAATAAATTTCTCCCAAAGAAATAAAAATAAAGCAGCATTGTCAACTTGTGAAGCAATAAAATTATTTGTGTGCCAAGCTTCTTTTAATATCACTGTGATTTTTTTTTCATAAAAAGTCTCTCAATTTGTTGTAATTAAATATGTAATGAAAAAGCACTGCTTCAGGGAAGCGATGCAAGACACTCTCTGTTAGTTTAATGCGTTTCCAACTGACTTTGCATCAAACGAAAATGATACTCTGTGTATGCCTGGTCTTAATATAGAATTTGTTAGGCAATTTTGTGTTTTTTAAGGGGGACTTGGGTGGACACAGACACTGCCTTTGAAATAGTGGCTGAGTCTTCCCAGACCATGACATACTTAAATAAAATTGATGGTACAGATACAGTGATGGAAGGGAAGCACCACTCAGGACATTTAACTCGTGTCAGCTAATTACAGACCCGGCATAAACGTGAACAGGGCCTAGGTTTTCTTCCTGGCTGATTTCCCTAAGCTCAGCTGCGGTGATGAGCCGAAGTGCATCATTTCAGTGGCCTTAAATAATGCCAGGCTCAGTGCCCCTTTAAAACCTGCTCAACTGAGAGTACAATTCCCAAGCCACTGGAAAGATAAATAGATCAACCCAGGTATTATCCAGTTGGAGAAATTCCGTCAAATGAGTGAGAAGTCAGCTGGGATGAAATGAAAGCATAAGCCTCTGTTGGAGAATGTGACAAAAGGCAAGATGTTGCCAGGGACAGACCTGCTAAAGATGCCTAGGAGGTATTTGTTGGGTGTGAAGGTTTCCCGAATGGTAGCAACAGAATCAAGGTGACTGGGAGAAAAATAAATGTAAGATGGGAGAAAAATAAATGCAGAGTATTTCTGAGGAATGCTTCTACCCTCCTCAAAAGTCACCTCTGATGTCCAACCCCCAAGCCTCAAGAAGATTTTCATTGTCGAGAAGTTTCTCAAGGCCCCTCTTCCTTACCTGGCTTCCACTAGAACTCCCTATCACTTGCAGTCTGCTGATTAGGGTTAATGCATTGTGTCCTGATATGGCAGATTTAAAATGAAATCAATAAATGCCTAAAACAAATGGGCTTTTGAGATGTCCCATTCAATCTGGGTCTTTAAGGGTGAGGGGAGAGGAGGGAGAAGGAAATCATGAGGGGAGTGGGAAAAGGACCAGTTAAGCAATCGATTTCCATCCAAAACACTGTGTGGAGGATGTGATTTCAAGGTACCTGTCCTTCCTTTTTTCAGGGATCTGCCTTAAATAACAAGAATAGCCTTGAACAGTTCACACTGCTGAGCCCCTTTGGCGGTGGGGGTGTGTATTTATTTTTTCCATTCATCTGTTAAAAATCATACTGTTTGTGTAAGTGAAGGGGTCTATAGCATGCGGTATTTAAATCTTCAAGATGGGAACTTGTCTTTCTGAAGTGTGCTTAAACAAAGTAAGGGTCGGGACTCCACCCCGCTACCTATTCTCTTGAACCCCATCCCACTTGCCAGTGAATTAAAGGTAAACTTCACCCTGAGCTGTCTGACCCCTCCCTGCCCTGCTGGTTTACACTGCTGAAACCTTGCCCACTAATCCAGTCATTGTCATCAGGAGGTTGAAAGGGAGATCGCTCAGGTCATCTCTACACTCCACTGCAGTATTCCGAATTGTCCCTGCTGAATATGTTTCCCATGTAAATAACCTGTGCTATTAAGGTGCAAATTGCAACTTTTAAGTAATGATTGCTAATAGTCTAATGTTTACTGCCACACAAGGACATTCATGAAAACAAAATCTGCATTATTCATCTCCATATTAAATAAACAAAATAAATTGAGGGAGCTGTTCTCTCCTGCAAGACTTTCCTCAGATCTGGATTATCAAATAGCTTCTGAGAGTCAGCAAGAAGAAAACATTTAATCTCTTTGAGTAGGCAGCAGCAGACGCCTATAATTTATATCTACATTAGATATTCATATGTACATGATGTCCAAAGATTTTGCGTCCTCTTGCAATTGGCTGGCATTATATAAAAACAAGAGTTCAGGATGGTGAAATAAAATATATATTACACATGTGTATGTACAGAGGCTGCGACAGATTGTAGAAAAGAGAAGGGTTACAGTGTAAGTCTACAGTTTCACATTTTTCACTACCCTGCGTCTTGTAAAACACAAACAACTCAAAACACTGTTCTGTTTTATTTTACCTTTCTGCCATCTTCTCTAACTTCCCTACAATGGATAGGGAGAAAAGATGCTGGTACAGAATCCTGCAATATTTTCAGGTAACAGTAGATGCGTTTTAGTGGTGAGTGAAATACACATCCAAGGAAGCAATCACACTCACTCACACACAAACCCCTGGGGTACTGCAGGCTGCTTTCTAAACTTTTTTCCTTGCCCGAAGTCATAGTATGGTAGAAGAGCATAGCTTTCGAAAGCCAGGAAGAATGACATTTCGGAGGGAAATGTTCTGACTTAGCTGTTTCCTTAAAGAGAACTGCCTACCTCACAGCCCTTCCCTTAAAGGAGGGAGGAATATAACCAATAAAGACTAACGTCCCCCATCACTTATAATATCATCTCGCTCATTCTAACCGCATACCTGCTTTATTAGAAAGTTCCATAATTGATTCCTTGAAACGTGGAACTTAAAACTAATAATGCAAAGGAATCAGATTGCCTCAAAGAGTTCTCGGGGAAGAGAGTCTCAGTTCTGATTCACTCACAGGCTTTTTCGATGCTACATTATTCATTCCTCAAGCTAGAAATCAAGCTTTCAACATCAGCCCATGGGAATAATTACTTACAGTCGCGCATTGTTTAATTTTAAGCAGTGATAAAAGTTAGTATGGCCACAATCCTAGAACCCACCTTGTCCTTCTCCCTGGATGTTAACTGGCTAAAGAATCTCGAAGTGGCTAACTTTACTTGTGAATAACCACGTCAGCTAAAACAGAGTACAGCACCCATGACTTCAGACGAAAGAAATATTACATGAAAAAATACCTGCTTTAGTAATATGTGACTCAATAAATACCATAAGAGGGGCCTCACTGTGTACTAAGTGAATTATTCCCTTTCAGCTTGACAAGGGCTTCCACTTCTTCCAGTGAAAATAATAAAAGCCATGAAAACAGACCCATAAAGACACTAGGAACACAATAGGCCAGAAAACTGAAACTACAGTCAGAACTTTCTAACACACACATACAAACACTACAGTAAATAGATAAGCTAGCTCCAGTAGACACCAGCTTAATGAAAAGGATCTAATTTAAATAATGTGATACAGCATTGTGTTACGTACACCTGGATGCTCATTGATCAGAGCATAATTATAATCAAAGGAGTGCAGTTCTGAGCAATGCACTTTTTGTAATGAGCTGACCAAAGGAGACATGTCCAGTCATTCTGGTAATTTAAATTACTGCCTAGTTGTTGGCCTTTACCGGAACAACAGGGGGAAAAAAAAGAGTAATTTTCAGGGCAGTATCACTTCTTGCTGGACTGTTGCCCAGGGTTCTCTTTTGGGACAACAATAAGGACGTTATCTCTAATAATCTAGCGATACTTAAATTTATGTTGCTAGAACTGGAAGAAGCAGGCTCAGTCTTCCTGAGTCTAAAAGGCCAGTGCACACCCCAGTGCTGTTCAGATTGCAAAGCAATCTAAGTTTTAAAAAATAAGTGAGTTAAATGTAGAAAGGGACAGGGGTAGGAGGAAGAAATTGTTTGCAAAAGAGGTAGCTAGAGTTGAAAAAAGAGCACTTCATTGACTAGGCAAGTTCTAAATAGATACGGTACTAAAAATACCTAAATTATTTTGCTCTTGGAAATACATGAATCAAAGCTTTGTAAATGATATTTCCCCATGCAATTTGAACCAATCTATACACGGTTACGGATCTGCGCTCAGAAGGGAAGATAATTGTGGATATCTCAAAGCACATGTACTGCCATTCGTGCTGGAATCAGGCCACGATGGAGGATGAGCTTGGTGGTCCAGCATGCTCAGACACAAACACCCACTTTGCCCAGATTTGTGACTAACTTTGGATTTGCTCTGAGGGTGGCTTTTCAAAGTTTATGAAAGTGTTCCACCGAACTTCTCCCTAATGTTTCGCTCGAGTTGGAACAGAAGGAGATATTGTGGGGGGTTCTGCAGAAGACCCGCCTTAACTGATGCTGCCTAAAGCACGAGGGTAAAGACAGAAAGAAGGGGGAATAAAACTTAAGCTTTTTGCTAAAGCCCGATTCAACTGAAGGACACAAAGACATAAAAACGCCCACATTAAAAGCCAAACAAGATAATAATTGTGCATGTCTGGCTCTGAATCTAGAGGGCAAGGCTTGCGTCACTGGCACTCTGAGTTACCATGGTGAGTGATTTATTGATATATATCAAGAATGAATAGATCAAAGGCAGCGAGATGACAGGTGATCAATCAAATGTCAAATCAAAACTAGCAATCAAGTGGAAAGCTGACTTTTCAGTGGGTGGGTCTGGGAGGAGAAAAATGAACTTTCATATCACACTTCCGAGAAGCAAAACCCCAGCATACTATTAAAAAAGCAATTAAGCAACCCAAAAGGAAAAAAAAAAAAAAAAAACCCTTTACAAGATCTAATGTACTGATCCATTAACCTGTTCCTCTCTTTTTCTTTTTTCTTTTGGAGGAGGGGTGGTAAGTAAGAATTCACATGGGATAGTTCCTACTATACAAATCAATTTACAAAGTTTGCAACTCACTCTGGGCAAAGGAAATCCAGAGCTGTTTCAATATCAAAGGGGCATTTTTCTTCCCCTTTTTTAAGAGAAGGAAGAGTGTTGATTAGATTTCCAAACGTGGATCCTCTTAGAAAACATATTCAAGGGTTCGTTTCCTGGGGTGGTTTTTTCCACCTTGGTGATCAAAGCTGAACTCCTATGGCTCGCCCCAAAGCCAGCCTTGCAGCCCGGGGCTGGGTCACTGCTCACACTTCAGTGTCCCAAACCCCAGCCAGAGGAGACGCTGTCCCTCGAGGCCAGAAGCCACTGGCACTGACCACGCGGAGGGATGCGGGGGTGGAAGGACTGTCTCCCCACTCCGCACCCCAAATCCTCAACCCAACTTTGGCCCGAGAGGCAAGAAGCAGACTGGGAGAAAGTTAGGGGTGGGGTAGAGGGTGGAGGAAAAAAAGTTTAAGGAGGGAAGGCTTGGTGGGATAGCTTCCCCCAACACCCCCAATCGGAGCCTGGAAAGGGGAGGATTTGGGAGACTGGAGAAGGCGAGAGAGGATGGGGTTATGAGCCAGGCAGAGAGGGGCACCCGGAGCGAACTCCCCCGAAAGCCGAGGGGGGTGGCGTCCTGGGGCACCCGGGGCGAGGAGGGCGGGCGAGGAGCTCGGCGCACCGGGCAGCCCGGCCGGACAGCCCCGAAGCGGAGCCGTTTCTCTTACCTGCCGCCCGCTTGGGTGCCTGCTGTTTCCTCCTTGGCATCGCTCTACTTCGCTCCAGTCCCACTTCTGGCGCCCCAGCCCCGAGCCGCGCGCGGGGGCCCGCGGTCTCTCTCGCCTCTCTGGGTCTCCTCCGCCTCCTGCCCGGTGGCTCCTAGGGCGTCACTCGGCCTCTGTCCCCCTGACGATCCCCCCTGCAACTCCTCCACCACGGGCCAGAGACCCCCCTCTCTGGGTGGCAGACACGGACGGCTGTGCCGGCTGGTTGGAAGTAGAGGTTGGTTCTGCCTTGTTTGTTTGTTTGTTTTGGATTTTTTTTTTTTCCTCTCTTTCTCTTTTTGTTTTGGCTTTTTGGAAATTTTTTTTTTGGTTTGTTTTTTTTTTTTTTTTTTTTTGGTGACTGTTGAGACACTTGATTTCTTTATTAAACATCCAAGACCGGGTTCGGATGGAAGGGACGAGGGACGCACACGCGCGCGTAAAGATAAGGAAAAAAAAAAAAAAAAGGCAATCCTGGGAAGGTAGTGGTTTCTTCTTTTTCTTCTTCCTTCTCCTCTTTCCCTCCTCCTCCTCGCCGATCTCTATGGCGGATTCGCGCTGGGGGCAGAGAGATCACTCACTGTAGGTTTGTGGCTGCTGTCGGATCCCCGTCTGTGAGTGATATGCTAGAGGACAGGAGCGGGTTTGGGAAAGACAGAAAATCTGGAATTCACACACACACACACACACACACACACATACACACACACACACACACACACACTCACACGCACGCACGCACTCTCGCTTCCTCTCACACACACTCACACCCCCCACATATGCACACACACACACACACACACACGCACACACACTCTCACACACACACAAGACAGGGCGAGGCGATGCCAGCAAACATCGATCCTGCTGAACAAACTGAACATTAACAAACTCCTCCTCCTCTCCCCGCGACCTGATGACAGGGAGAAATTTACTCCCCAGCCGCAGAACGCCAGGCAGAGGGAGTCTATTAAAGGGACAGTGTCCCGCCGGGGAGCAGGGCTGGGGGCGGGGACCCGGGCGTGCCACCGGCGCTGGCTCCGCCGTGCGCCCTCTTCTCTGGTGCGGTGACGCGCCACCCCCTTTCCACCCTCCCCCCACCCCCGGGCTCGGGGACACCCCTTGGGGGAGGCGTGACAAGGGAGGGGATGTGGAAGAAAGGGGGCGGGGTGATGGTAGGAGACGCAGGGGGCCAGGTGAGCTGAGCCGCAGGGACCATTAACAGGACCATTAACCATATTAGCAGCATGAGAACTTATGTTCCTTTTGGGCAGGGGACGGGGTAGGCACCTTGGAGTGATGACCACCATCCTCTAAATCTCTTAATCTAACCACAGGGATGTCCTCCTCACCGCCTTAAATTTAATGCCCTTTCCTCTCCCACCTTCCTGCTAGTCCCTGGACGGTCATAAAAACAGGAATCTCCCATCTGTCTCCTTGATAGTTTAATCACATGGTCCTCTTTTTGTTTTGTTTAAATAATCTTTATTGAGCACCTACTATGTGCCTATTCTGGAGACACAGCAGCCATACAGAAAGGGAAGATCCTGGCCCTCTCAGTGTTTGTGTTCTAATAAGGAGCAGACAAGTCGCCCCCAGATATCCAGGCTTTGCTTAAATGTCACCTTCTCCCAGAGGCCAACCTTACTTAAAGTTTCACACACACATCTCCACTCCCCATTCCATTTCTCTATTTTATTTTTCTCTACTGGGCTTACCAATGTCACACATATTATCACATGTATTATATACAGTTTTCTATTTTTATTGTCCAAATTTCCCCTGTAGAATATAAGTTCTGTTGAGAGGAGGGGTTTTATATTCCCAGTGACAGCAAAGATCACAACATGTAGTAGATGCCCAATAAAACATTTGAATGAATGAAAGGTAAGCAAACCAATATGATAATTTCAGAGTGGAAAGCTCCAAGAATTTGTTACAAGAGGGTTCTGTGACAGTGTCCGCAAGAGGGGGTAGCTCTAGCCTCAGTGCAGGAGATGTCATTTGAGCCAACATGTGGCAATGGCCCTGATATGGGCCAGGTACCTTTTGAGCTGCTGGGGACAGGCTGAACATGGACCCTGCCCTCAAGGGACTCTTGTTCCAGTTGGAGAGACAATTAAAGGGGTAAGTGAGGCCTGCTGGGACAGGGGTTGTACTTAGAAGTGGGGGCCGTTAACCTGGACTTGGAGGAAGGGAGGATGTTTAGTTACGAGGTAGGGCTTCCTGGGGAAAGTCAAGTGAAAGCTGAGTCCTAAATACAGAGGAGTTATAGGCAAAAAGGGAGCTCTGACAGCATGTCCCCAGAATAAAAAGCCAGGCATTGTCTCAGTCTTTCCAAGGGCTTCTCCTTCCTGCATTAAAATGCCCTGAGGCCCTTGTTAAATGCATGTTCTGAGGCCTTTTACTCTAGAAGAAAATGTTCTAACCCTGGCACTACTGACCTTTTGAGGCCATAATTCTTTGCTGTGGAGGCCACTGTGCATCGTAGGATGTTTAGCAGCACGTCTGGTCTCTACCCACTAGATGCCAGACTCTTCCACCCTAGTTGTGTCAACCAAAATTGTATCCAGACGTTGCCCAAAGTCACCCAGGAGGTAAAGTCACGCCTAGATCTCCTAATCAGAACCTTCTAGGGCCCATTGCCCTTAACCTTCTAAGTCAGAAACTTCTGGATAAGGGCTTTGGAATCTGCAGTTTGACCAAACAACTCCCAATCCCACAGGTGAATCTCTTGCTTATTCCAGTTTAAAAACTTCTGCTAAAAAAGCCCTTGTTCTTTTGGAATCAGATCTACCCCAAATTGCTAACTATAGAGCCAACTCAGGCTTAGATATTAAAGTAATAATTACAATAATTTAGGAGTTCAAGGGGTGACACTGTTACTGTGGTCACTGTGATGGGTTTCACCAGTGTCCACTCCTCACTCCCGCCCTACCATATACTCACTGCACGTGAGGCCTGACCTGTACGATCTGTGGCGCCTTCTGCCTACCACCTACCTGTCACTTTTGCCCTCGCTCATGGGGAATTACCAAGGGTGACCCGTCCCACAAATATTTTTCTAAACAGTTCTTTTGGGCCATAGGAAACTTTGTCCATCCTACCAGTCAGCTGCAAGATGTTATTGTCACTCTTTGCAAAGTGCTGTTTAATCATTTTTAACATCCCCGCACAGGGGGGCAAATGCTCATTTTTCCTTCTCACGTACATGGTACAAATTGTTAATTCACTCACCCTAAATCACCCAGGCAGCCTCCACCCATTACCAGCCCCACCCAATCCCAGCCTAGTCCTTAGGCAACTGAGGCAGAGAAAACCCCACTTCATAGTTGGCTATGTCAGCAAAAGGGGTATGAGTACTAATTAATTCTAATTACCCAACACACCTTTATGGAGCTCTGTGATAGGAACCGTAGCTTATTGAGTGAAAACCCCACAGTCCTGTCATTAAGGAGCCACAGTTATAGGATCAGGAGGTACAGAATTAGGCCTGGACGGAAAAGAAGACCAAGATTGCAGTAAGCTCACCTCGAATCTGCCATATTCTGCAGAAGCCCTATGCCCGTTGATTTGGCCTTTGCATTCCATTCAATAATTTAACAAATCTCTGTGTTAGGTGCCAGGTATTGCCCTGAGCACAGGAGATGCTAGAATGCATGAGATAGGATCCTTGCCTTCAGAAAACATCTGTAAAATGACATCCAAGAGACTGGGAACTAGGAAAGAGGGAGTTCAGGAGCTGGACCCAGCCTTGGAGTAGATCAGGAGGGAAATAGGCAGGAGCAGTTGACTGTGCTACAGAAGCTCTCCTAGATGCTCTCCAGGATTCTTCTCGAATTTTACCCCCACTCTTGCCTCTTTCTCAGTAGCCGGTTATATAGTCGGGGAGGGGGAGCTCACAATATCTTCTGCAAAAACTTTCTTTTAGCTGGCTACGAACTCATTCTTGGGCCCACACTTCTGGAGTGTTCTTTCATTAATTTGTGTTTTTTCCTACTGCTACTACTGAAGAGTATACAGCTTGGTTATCAACAAAGATTTTGGCTACCCCAGTGGATGCATAACACAGTGGTACCCAGATGTCATTCAGTGGTGTAGACATAACACTGAAAAATGCTGAATCACATAGTGAAAAGGTTATTATTCCCTTTCGATCTGAGGAAGTGTCCGTTTGGTGCTAGTATGTCTTTTGTGCCTATCACTTGCTAACTTTTATTTTCAACCAAGAAACCACAGATCTCTGACTCAGAAGCTTAGGAGAGGCAAGAATACCTGGCTAGACTTTTTTTTTCTTTTTTCTAAAGGCAGACTGCCACGTGCAGTGCCTCATTTGGATGTGTCTGGAGTCTTGGAAGCTTGACTACCCTACGTTCTCCTACAAATGGACCTTGAGAGCTTGTTTGGAGGTTCTAGCAGGGGAGCTCAGCTACTCGTATACCCTTGACCGAAGAGCGGTCCTCCTCTATCGGGGAAGGTCGTCCTCTTCGACGGAGCGCACAGCTTAGGGAGGGATGCACGTGGAGCAGTGAGGGAGGAAGGGGACACCCGCCTCTGGTTAGACTTTTTTTAAATGTTTTTTTTTTAATTGAATTCACTTTGTTTACCTCTGTCTTAGAGAAAGATACTGCTCTCCATTTATGGTAGCAATCGAAAGTTTAATATAATTCATGGGTTTTAAAAATAAATATACTTAAGGAACAATAGAGAATAAACAGTGGTTCAGGTGGGATGTGAAGATGGCAAAATGTGAGGAAGGTGGTATGGGCATGTCTAGAATTTGTAAAATACTAAACCACAGACTCTGGCACTTTCGGAAACTTCTTCCAAGAGTTGGTGGCTTGGAATAACGCTATGCTTAAGTCTCCAGGGAACTTAGCATCCTAGGATCCAACCCTCAAACTCTGGGATGTGTAAAGGCATGAGCTGATTGGAATGACTCAACCATACCTTCCAGAACACTTATTCCCACACTGGCTCAACATCAAAATCACCTGGGGATTTTTTTGGTAAGATAGAGAAGCACAGGCCCCACCCCAGACTTACTAAATTAGATCCCAGGGTGGAGCCAGAAAATCTGAAAATTTGAAAGTTCCCAGGTGATTCTGATAAGGTGCCAGGCACTGGCACCTTCCCTGTGCAAGGGCTGAATTTTGTAACAAGTGAATCAAGTTAGTAGAAGTTGCTGCATGCAAGGGACAGGCAGGGCATCTATTCTTGGATTCACTCAAAAGGGTGGTCGAGGAGCCTTTTCAACGCACCCTTAGTGGCCCATGAATGCCCCATTAAAGCACATACCTATTGTATTATATTTTTGGCGGGGGTGTAGTTTGCCTGTCTTACTGCTGGACTGCAACGCAATGCAATTAAAGCAAATATTCTCTGAGTGCCTACCTTACGCTAGTCACTGCTGTGACTGTTGGACACTGGGGCAGCCTGTGAAATTCTTGAGCGTCTTAGTTTCTGTCGTGTCTCCTATACAAGTTTCAGGGCTTTTGCATTTACTCTTCCCTCCAGCAAGATTCCTCCCCCAGATCTGTTTTTCCCCTTTACTCTCAACTCAAACATCACTTCCTTCTGCCCACCCTATCTGTCCCACTGTCTCTCATCCTTCATGGCGCTTACAACCACATGTAAGTAATTTCATGTACTTGCCTCTTTATTTTCTGTCTCCCCTAATTAAAACGTAAGTTCTATCACCTATAGATCTCCAAGTCCAGTGCAGGATTGGTGTTCAGTAAAAATTTGTGGAATGATTGAATACTGAGCTAAGCATACTTGCAAGGAAGGATAAACTTTAAAAGTATCTTAGGGCTTTTGTTAGATAGGGCTGTATAGCATTTCAGCCTGTGTGCCTCTTTCCAGTTGATGCTGTCCTCCCCTCCCCAACTTCCCTCCCTCTTTTCTCTTCCCTCTCTCTCACCAATTGCCTCCTTCAGATCCTCCCTTAATTACTGCCTCTTTCAGGAAGCCTTCCAGGGTGGATCCCATGTGATTCAAACTTCTCTAGTCCATATCTTCCCCAAACAAAGAGACTCAATGTAGACTATGACTCCAAATATATGAGCATACAGGCAGACAGAATTCACCTTGAGTATCAGGTAGGTTACCTTTGACAGTGGGTATGAGGAGCTTCTGAGGGGCTGGTATTGTTCATAACTGGGGTGCTGGTTATGCTAGTGTGTTCAGTCTGTGAAAATTAATTCAGCAGCATGCTTCTGATTTGTGTACTTCCTTATCTGTACATAACGCTTCAATTAAAAAAAGCAGTGTTCTCAAACTTTGCGGCATATTATAATCAACTGGGGTGATTTAAAAAATCCCAATGCCCTGGTCTTACCCCAGACTCATTACATCAGTCTGTGAGGGCGGGATCCAGCCATCAGTATTTTTTAAAGCCCCCAGATGATTCCAATATGCCGCCAAGTTTGAGAGCCAGTGTACCATACGATTTTGCCCTTGAGGATATAATTCATTGCCTTGCTCTTCTGTCATTTAACTCATTCAGGATATCTCTCTTCCAGTAACTGTTTTGTGAAAACTTTAAGGTAGCAATCTCTGGTTATTTCCTACCCTCCCATGACACCTGATACAGCATCACGGTGAAGGGAAGAACTGGACAAGAGGACATGGCGGATGGATCGTGGAGAGTGACAGCAAGAGTAAAGCAGGGTGTTGTGATAGAGAGTGCAGGGGGCAGGGTCCACTCAGGGTGGGGGTCATGGAAAGCCTTTCTGAGAAGATAACATTTAAACTGAGATCTGGAAGACACAAAGCAGCCAACCAGGAGCCAAAGCCTGAAATTGGAAGAGATTGCTCTGCTTCTATAACACAAAAATGCAGCTGCCAGGTCCCAGGTTGAGAGAGCCAGCCAGCCCGGGGAAAGGGAAGCAGAAAGGAGGCAAGAGAGGTGAGTCACGGTGGGCGGGGGGGGGGAGTATGCACATCATTGGTCATAATATGGAGTTTGAATTTTCTCCTTTCAGCCATTGATAAATGCTAATTCATTCATTTATTTACATCCTGAAACACTCAGTCCATTAGACTGGGTTTGCTCAACCAACACAGAAGACACTATGTCTTATTGTACTTGGTGGAAATTTGCTCCCTGAAAACAGTTAAGGTGGATGACAAAGTTTGGGGGTGCTCGGGCATTGGCAAGCTTGCTTCTGTGAATAAATCCTCCAAAAGTCATCAGCTTCTCTTTTTTTAAGAACTATTTTGATGTGGTTAGGTGTAGCGTTTTGCAACAGCAGTTAAGCATGATGTGTATTTTAAACAGGACAACTGCTGAGTGGCCAGGCTGGGGTACAGGAGCTGCTTGGTTGACTACTTGCAGTTGGTGACAGTGTTTTGCTGCTGCTGAAGAATCCAGACCACGTCGCTGGCCCAGTAATCCATTGCTCAACTTCATTAACCACAGGAAGACATTAAGTGAATGTAAGGACCGGAACAGCCTGGAAACCATGTGGCGAGCAGCCTTTAAGTTCTGGGCTCCGGTACATTTTATGCCACCTCAACTGTGCCTCAAGCGCTCCTCCCTGGACTCATTAGAACTGTGCGCCCAAAGGTGCCCCTCAACTTTCAGAAGCAAATAGAGTATGATATAATTCGCTCTGAGAACACCTTTCCGTCTTATCAGGGAGCATGTCTTATCTATTATGATTAGGCATTAAGCGTCCTATTGTCCTGAAAATTTCATGAGATTCTACCCCTGCTTGCTAGGATTATGCCAAAGTGACTTGTCCTGGATGCTCTTTTTGCCCATCGATACAGCTTGTCTTTTCTCCTTAACTACTGCTGGGAAGGCCAACACAGCTCAGGAACCCACAGACGTCAAGTGGTTGAATAGTTCGGGACTGTTGCAAATCCTCTTGTGTGTCTTGAAGGATTGCATGTCCCCAAGATAAAGATCTGAGAGCAAGTAGTTTATTTGGGAGATAATCCTGGAAAACTCCAGTAGGGAAGCGGGGGAGTGAATAAAGAAAAGGATGCAGGCAATAGGGGTGTGTTATCAAGCAGGTTATCACAGCGGGCAATTGCAACTTAATCCTGCTGGGGGAACGCTGGGAGTCAGTGTAGATTCTGCACGTCTGAGCTCTCCCTTCTGAAGTATGAGAGAGCTGGGGTATCCATCTACATTCCATCCTGAGAGCTGGGATGAGGGCCTCTCCCGGCCTTCCCTGCAGGCAAAGAACCACTCCCTGCTGGCATTTAAAGCAGAGTGTGGAGAAGTGGGCCGAGTACCAGGCGGTGTCTGTTGCACTGGAATCCCCCAAACTGGGAGCTTCACATGGGCAGGGACCAAGACTGCCTTATTCATTGCAATATCTCCACTTAGCCTAGTTCCAGGTACACAGCAGAACTTCAATAAACCGCAGACCCTCAATAACCATCTAGCGAAGGCCCAGTGTATTTGAAAGCTTCACACCATGCCTCTCTTAGCTGTTCCCTCTGTTTTAGTCCTATTGTTTATAATGTATTTAGTGCTTAGAAGTCTTTTTCATTCGCTGGTTTTGTCAGTGTACTCTCTCCCCACAAGTGTGCTCACTGGAGGCAGGGGTCTCTCTCCTTGTTTTATGTCTAGTAGGGGCATAGAGAAGAGTTCTCATTATTACCACAGCTCAAGCTTTTAAACAAGATGAGAGACGTGATCCAACACTTAAGTGTGTTCTTAAGCATAAGGTGGGAGCAGAACATTTGAAATTAGGATTGTCCATAGAAAATATAGGACACAGAATCACTGTGTGCTGCCCAGGTAGGCACTAGGAAAGAAAGGTAAATGTAGGTTTGAAGTCAGACAGACCTACATCTAAAAAATACTTTTACTATTTACTAAGACTATAACCTTGGGCAAGTTATATAGCCTCTCCGAACCTCGGTTTTCCTATCTGTAAAATGGGCATAATTACATCACCAATTCCATTAGGGGCTCAAAGAGGATTATGTGACCAAACATAAAATACTTAGCACAATACCTGACACGTAGAAAGTACTCCCACATTTTTAGCTTTTTCATTCTTTTTCTAGCATTTGTTGATTGACTATTGTTTACAGAGTGCTTTCAGCTGTACCAGAGGTTTAATCTAATCTGTACTAAGGGATAAAACTAAATCAGCTCAATCCTCTAATCTGCAAGGGCACCAATTTACAGAAGCCAATCAGGGAAGCTCAGGTCCTCCTGCAGAAAGTACAAAGGCGGCAGGGCACAGGTCCTGGCCATTGGCAGCAGAGAGCTCCTGCCACAGCCTTCTTCTCTCCTTCAGCGTATCCTCTTTTCCCACTAAGGTTCATTAAGCACCTGCTCCATGCCAGGCCCTGGGTTGGGTGCTGGGAATGCAGCAGGGAAAAAAGGTCCTGCCTGGTTCTTAGGGAACTTAAACATCTAGGGAAAGACAGATAAATTAAACAAGTGGTAATAATAGTAGTTAACATTTACAAAGCACTTGGGCCACAAGCTATTCTAAGCACTTTAAAATATGAACTTATTAATCCTTAGAACAATTCGATGAGATAAATTGGTTTTCTTGTCCCCATTTTACATGTGAAGAAACTGAGGCACAGAGAGGTTAGATAACTTACCCAAGGCTATGGAGACAGCAAATGGGGAAGCCTGGATTCAAACCCTCCTGATATGGCTCTAGCTTGTAGATTCATCCACCATGCATTACTCCCTCTCAGTAATGCTGCAGCCACGCAGACTTTTGTATCACAAAATGTCTAGTTACCGCATTGCTTTTCCCTGTTTATACTCCGCAGCTTAACAATTCTTAAATTTTAACCTGTGTATTGTCTCCTACAAAGTTAAAGTAGATTCCTGGGCTCCATCTCGAGAAATCCGGATATAGTAGGTCTGGGGTGGGGTCTGAGAAGGTGTATTTCTAACAAGATACTGTGAATTCACAGACCACATTTTGAGTTGCAGGGTTCCAACGGGTGCTTTTTCCTCCCAGGGGACACATCACAATGTCTGGAGAGGTTTTTGGTTTATTTTATTTTATTTTTTTGCGGTACGTGGGCCTCTCACCGCTGTGGCCTCTCCCGTCGCGGAGCACAGGCTCTGGACGTGCAGGCTCAGCGGCCATGGCTCACGGGCCCAGCCTCTCCGCGGCATGCGGGATCTTCCCGGACCGGAGCACGAACCCGCGTCCCCTGCATCGGCAGGCGGACTCTCAACCACTGCGCCACCAGGGAAGCCCTGGAGAGGCTTTTGATTGTCACGATTCAGGGGTGTGCTACTGGCTTCTAGCGGGTAGAGGCCAGAGATGCTGGCAAACATCCTATAGCGCACAGGAAAGGCCCCTGCAAACAAAGACTGATCTATCCCCAAACGTTAATAAGGGCCAGGTTTGAGAACCCCAGGGTAGAGCATGGCCTCGCAAACTTTAATGTATAAAGGAATCATCTGGGGACCTGGCTTCAAATGCAGATTCTGATCAAGTGGGTGTAGAGTGCCTGGGATGCTGCATGTCTAACAAGCTCGAACTGATGATGCTAATGCTTCTGCTCCAGGGACCACACTTCGAGCGACAAAAGCTAGAATACGTCCTGCACGAGCACAGGTCTTGAATCAAGGCTCAGGGCGCAATGAACTCCTTAGAAATAAAACCCAAACATCATCCTGAATTAGTTCAGAACAAAAGTAACTGAGTTTCAATAATCCTCCTTCAACTCCCACTGTAGCAAGTTTTGCCCTTAAAGAAGGTACAGGGAGGCAGAGGGGCTCAGAGAGAGGAAATCTCCGTTCCTCTCCTGGACGCAGTTAGGGGCCGATTTAAAACGAGGAAGGACAGAACTTGGTCAGCACTGCTTTCCTTCAGTTCTGAAACATCAAGTAGAGTATATTGTTGCCTGGAATTGTGGCTTCTTTCCAAGAGCTGCACGTCGCATCTGCCTGACTTTCAGGTCTGCAAATGCGAGATGAAAAAGTGGCTGTTTTTAAAATGGTTGCTCTCTTGGGAAAGGGATATGGGAGAAAATGGACTCTCTGCGTCCAGCCCTCCAGAGATGGCACCCCAGCCCTTGTGATAAATGGCAGCATTAACAAGGTTTGGTTGAGAGGGGACCTACAGATTTATGACTTCCTGTCTCCGCCAGCAGATGTCATTATGGCTGACAGAACAGAAGGCCTTTCAAGAGCTAGCTGGGGTGGAGCTAAGAAGAGGGAAAAAAAATTAAATAAAAGGCAGAAGACAAAAGTAGTGTTTGCTCAGTGGTGCTATTGTTGATACTGTCATTTTAGGGACACAGGGAAGTTTTACATTAAACTGAACATCTTATAATATCTTTGAGGTCCAGCTTCGAAGATTTAGGCAGGAACTCTCAAATGAAGGACAAACTTATTAGCTTCACTTAGATAAGAAAACCTGCAGGGTTTCGTTCCTGGCTTATTTGTACCTTAAAAGTTCTCTGGGAAGAAGTGAACGCTGCACTGAATAAACATATATTTTACTCCGGAACATCATTTGATAGGTGTTTAAATATATTTATTTTACAAATTCAGCAGCCTGTTCTGAAATTCCTCTTATATACATAAAATTTTACCCATTTTTAAATTGTTTTATAGGGCGTCATTAGTATTTTATGGGCCAGATTTTTTGTGGTATTGAAAAATTATATAAATTTGGTATTTATCATTGGGCACCCAAACCCACATTAATAAGTACCGCTGCTTATTACTTACTTAACAATAACTACAGGTCACATTTCCACATTTCCTCTTTCTAATCCTCACCTGAAGATATACCTTCTGTAGGTAAAGGAAGCATTTTTTTTTTTCTAGCTGATTCTCTCATCTAATGGATACCTGAATGTATTCTGTGGGCTCAGGTAATCAGTGCCTCAAAGTGTGACCCAAAAGGAACAACTCTGGTGACAGATGCTAGGCTGTCTTTAGTCCTGTCATCAGCAAATTATCCCCCATCAGGACCAGACGACCAATACGCCTGGGCAGAAATAAAGAATCATGGAGACCTTCATGGAGGACAGCTACAAGGTCCTCTTATAAAATGAACTCATTTCAAGCCAAAACTTGATCCAGAGACTTCTTCTATAATTAATCAATAGCTATGATGTTAATGCATATGTGGTAGCGAGTATCTGATTTTGGCAATGACACTGTAGGTATGGAAATGGCCACCCCACAGTCCCTTTTGCGAACCACTCTGGAGGGGCAGTATGGTCGTCTGCTTAAAACCCGGGCTCTGGAGACTCATTCTCTGAATTCTTTTTCTGGCTCTTTCATTCACTACCTGTGTTATTCTGGGCAAGTTACTTAAGCTGTTTTGTCACCTGTAAAAGATGGACAAAAAGAGCACCATTGTCTTAGCATTTTTTTAAATGAAGATCTAATGCAATGATCATGAAGTGATTAGCCAAGTGCCTGGCCCAGGGTAGGAGTTCACTAAATTAGCTATTGTTGCAATGATTAATGTTCAAATACATTCCCTCTTCACTATTTCTCAGGTAGATGTGTAGAGACATAGACTAGTTCACTGGCCACCCAGAAAAGAAATCCAACAATAACAAAATAACAATAACGTTGATTGTAGCTGTCATGTATTGAGTGCGTAAGAAGCGCCAGACACTGTGCTAAGTGCTTTACGTGCAAAACCTATTGATTTTAATCCTTAAAACAACCTTATGAGGACAAGTTATATTACTCCCATTTTACATATGTTAAATGTAATCTTGTTAAAACACAGATTGCTGACTCCTTTCCCTAGAGTATCTGATTCAGTAGGTTTGGGGTGGGGGCCCCAAGATTTTTATTCAAAAAATTCCCAGGTGATGTTGCTGCTGTTGATCTGGGGACCACATCTGAGAACCACTGGTTTCAGTAACTTGTTCAAGGTTACATACACAGTGAGTAAGTGGCAGAGTGGATTTTCAAATTTAAAAATTTGAATATTTGAAAAATGTATTCTTAACAGATATCTATGTTACTTAAAAGTTCCTTACATCAAACTTTTGAATTAATGGTTGATGGCTGAATTCACAGAGCATAATGTTCAGAGAGCTGCTTGTTTGAATTAAATATTCTCTTCCATGATGCTCCTCACGGTGCAAAATAGTTTGCAATTCCCTAGAAGGGGAACATTTCAGGAATATTTCAAAAGGAGCAGTCCTTATACCATCCCCACACAACCACTGTTGAGATCCACAGCAGTCCTGCTGGGGTGGAAGAGAATGCAAGGCCTGTGACCCACCCCAGCTGGAGAATTCATTAGAGGTTCCAAGATGGAGCCCAGCCGAGCAAGCTACACCTGGATGCCATCTGTTTCTGAAAGACACTGTATTTCCTCATTCCCCAACCTGGAAGGGATCTCGAAACACAGCCCACTGGACACCCAAGGGCCCTGGCGATGTCTCCATTGAATGTCTAAGATATAGATTTCTCCACAGTCCAGGTGAGCCTCTTAAAACCAGTCAGCCCAGGGGACCATTGGTATAAGCTGCATTGCGGAATAAGAACAGGGATGTGCTCTGGCCCACACTGGAGGGTTTGGGAACATAGGAGAGAGACCTCAAGAAGCGCCTGGTCAGAGATGTGAATGGAGACAGAGGACTGAAGGTGGAGAGCCAGGATAACATCCCAGGTCCCTTAGTGGGCACAGTAATGCAACAAAGGTCATTAGTATCTGCCTCATTTCGCTGCAATTGAAAAGAACTGGAATTCAAATACATAGACAAGATGCACTTCAAGAAATGGAAGCACTCAAGGACTTGAGAAAACAGATTAACTGAGGAAAACAAGTGGTGACATTGACAGAGGCAAAAGATGGTTACTGGAAGATCAGGAATTCCTATTGCCATGATCAGGAAGGAAGAATAGAGAAGACCTTGGACTTGCTTTCAGGAGACTGGGATTCTACTGCTAGGTCTGTAGAGAGTAGATCATCTGGTCCTTGAGGACCCTTCCTTTCTGACACAGGAAGATGCTATTTATTCATATATTCACTCATTCATTCATTCAACAAATATTTGCTGAGCACATCTTATGGACCAGGGGCTGTTAGAGACTGGCCTCTGCTCTTTTTTTTCTGGCAGCACCTGCTGAAGCTTAATGCTCATTCTGGTTGTATGACCCTGGGACTTGCACTCAACTCTGGATCAATCACTAAAGTCAGGGGGATGGAATATTGCTGATCCCGGGACAGATGCTCTCTTTGCGGGTAGGGCTGCCACCTGCCTCACTTCAATCACATTGTTTTAGAGACTTGGTTCTTAAAAGAAAAATTAAGGAGTTGTTACCAGAAGGGCGGCACATGGATGTTGGACAATCGAAACCCATAAAAATTCACAGTAATACCTAACCTTCTATTTTTGTGCCTCACTTTCCCCATCTGTAAAATGAAGAGGTTAAGATAAAGTGAAGCCCACACATTTTTACTACAAAGGACCCCTTACTTGCTGTCATCTGTTGCCCACCGTGGGGACCAAATTAAACTAAATTTGAAAGATTTTGTCTATCATATATCCATTCATCCATCAATACATCCATCTGCCATTTGACATGTTTTTATTGAATATCCACTAGTTTCCTGTCTTGTTCTAGCACTGGGATTATAGCAATTGTAGTTTGCACAACCCTGGGGCCTCTGTATCAAACCTAGACTCATTTGTATTAGATAATTCAAATCTCCATTGTTTAAGCCACAGTTAGAAGTATTCTGCTACTTGCAGTTAAAAGCATTCCTAATTGATAAATCAGATCCAACAGAGGCTCCCTAAGCAGCTTTTAGTATGAAGATGTCCAGTGAATAGATAATTTCAAGTGTCACAAGAGTCCTGAAGAGGAGTACAGGAGCTTAAATCTGGGAGAACTAATCATTTTTTTAAAAAATGCTTTTAACAAGCAATGACATTTTTCTACCATGTTAGAGAATTAGATCAGTTTGGCAAAATTTTTCTTAAAGGACCACACAGTAAATCTTTTTGCTTTGCTGGCCATATTGGCCTCTGTTACAACTACTCAACTTTGCCGTTGTAGTACAAAAGAAGCCTCAAATGATATGTAAATAAATGGGCGTGGCTGTGTGCCAATAAAACTTTATTTACAAAAAAAGACAGCTGGCTAGATTGGCCCTTGGTCCATAATTTACTGACTCCTGAATTAGGTACACACATTGAGTATGCAATAAAGAACAGGCAGTCAAAAATAGTTTATAATATACTTATTAAAATATGGCAAATTTCTCAAAATTCTGCTTTTCAGATTCCCAGGGCCAAGTCCTTAAGCTCACACATTCTGTGACTCAGTGATTCCTCTACCATGCCTTCCCCTTCTCGCACAGAAGTGAATTGAGCGGTGGGTCAGCTGGAGAGCTGCCCAAAGTACTAATCTCTAACAAGTTTAGAAACACTAATGGAAGAAGTTGGAAAAATATACATTTCCCCTTCTCTGATAAAAAGATAGAGCGCTGTAAAGTAAAAAAGGCAAAGATACAAAAACATAACATTTATTAGCCCTGGAATATTTTTGCTGAGGATTTTTGTAGCTAACATACACAGCATTTGTAGTCAGCTCAAAGATGGCAGTCGTGGTTAGCAGAAATTCCAGAACCACGTAATGTGTGGTGTGCTGTGATTTACAAGAGATGTGATTTATATTGTGAATATTAAACCTTTTAATATACCTCCCAAGAAGTTGCTTGGTTCAGAAAAGTCACAAAAGAATGCCAAAGGAAAACTAGAACTGCAGAAAAGTTGGAAATATTTTGTCTTACTTTTTAAAAGAATATTGACTCTGTTTCAACTAATGTAAGTAAATCGTACTGATTCTGAAAAAAAAAAGTCTTACAGGAAAATCAGATTCTCTCCACCCTCAGTGCCTATACCTTGGGCAAAATTTGAAAGGACAGTGGATTGACAAGTCACTGGATTATTAGTGCATGTGGCTCTCATTATATTAAGGCCCACAAACTTAACTGCCTGTTGTATCCAGGAAGGTAACGGAACGAAACATATTGGATCTGAGACAACAGGGAATGGTGGGGACTGAGGCAGACTGGAGAGCTTATGACCTGTCTAAAGGTGGCAACCACTACACAAAACCACTGTAGACTCCAGTCTATTGTTTTCCCCCTTAGGAAAGATCTCAAGATCTTTATAAGAAGATGGTAATCTAAACTTTTATGTCAAAAGTTCCCTACTGTAGAAATTTTGTGCCAACCAAGTAAAACATATTTGTGGTTCAATCATGCCTTAAACTGTAAGCCTCTCTCTCCCTTTCTCTTGCAAACACACACATGCACACATAAACACACGCACAAGCACCCTCTTCTAGACAAGAAACACTCCTTCAACCACTATAGTCAGGAGACGCCCGACGATGCTAAAGTATAGCTGTGCACCTTAGGTGATCCGATTTCTCAACTCTGCCTTCCCAGACAAGATGAATCGTTGGAGAACATGGCATCCCTTCCCGTATCTCAGGCTACGGGTCTATTAGCGTCACTATTTATGGAGAGGAGAGAGAGAGTGATAATTTAGACATACACTTGTTTTGTAAAAATTATACTCCCATCCTCTAATTGGCTTGAGTCCCCCAGAATATCACTTCTCTGTGATAAATAATGTGTCTGGGAGGGGAAATGCTAAATCGTCTAAGAATTTCAAATTTTTATATTGCCGCTTGTAACTGTGTCAGCCACTGAGCCATGCAGTATTTTCCCCTTCTCAAAAATGTCACAAAAAGAAAAGTGATCACAACAGTTGACACATGCCAAACACATATGTCAAATAAACAACATGGAAAGAGTTGCAATTGAAGTACCACCCCTGTAAAGAAACACAGTATTTAATCTGATTTTAATTGAAATGTTGCAAGTCGATACCTTTTGTTTAGTCAGGACACAAAGCAGATATAAAGGAGGGTAGTGACAATAATCCTACTCAAGACACTTTGAACGTTGGAACTTCTGAGCCACTTTGGGGAGGAAAAAAATACTACACTTACTAATACTAAAGAAATATTATTACATTTAGTGGAGAAAATGCTCCCAAGATGGTAATGAATAAGATAATACAGACGTCCCTCAGTACCCATAGGGGATTGGTTCCAGGATTCCAGCAGATACCCAAATCCCAAAATGCTCAAGTCCTTTATATAAAATGACATAGTACAGTCGGCTCTCCAGATCTGCAGGCTCCCCATCTGTGGATTCAACCAACCAAGGGGAATCGGGTGCAGTATCTACGGATCTGAAGGGCCAACTCCACTGCCAATTTAGTGCAGTTCAAAATTGAGCTGCCTTATGCTTCAGGAAGATACTTTTGGGCAATCAGTAGTTAAACAAAGAAACTGAATAGCTTGGTGTGGTGGACCCCAGTGGTTTTTCCTACCTAACTTCTGTTCATCTTCCTCTCTCAGATGACACCATTTGCAGTATAATTCTCTCCCATGATCAGCCATCCATTTTTGTGATATTGATCCTTCCCCCAGCTTCAGGGGCTGGACTCTGACTGGCTAAAGCCAACGATCCTATTCTATCTCATCCCTCTGGCTCCCATGGTTTGATTCGTGATGGAAGAAACCCAGTCAAAACCAATAAAATCTGTGGAGAAGTTTTCTAGGGCTTCTGGGACAAAAGAAGTGTCTCAACTTTTTGAGATCCACCTGCGGTCTGTGTGGTATGAAGATACAAAGACATGAACAACTTTTTTGCTACTAAAACAGAAGACCGTGGAACTGCCAACAGGAATTCATTTGAAGCCTGAAGAAGTAGCTGATTCTGTGGAAGACAGAGAGGAAATACGGAAGGGAACAAAGCTGGTCCTAGATGGCACTAGATCCAACTGTACCTGAAGCTAACCCTGCCCCTGCTCTTTTCAGCGATGCAAATTTATCTGTTCCTTCATTCTTTTTTTAAAATATACTTTAAATTAATTAATTAATTTATTTATTTTTGGCTGCGTTGGGTCTTCATTGCTGTGTGCGGTCTTTCTCTAGTTGCGGCGAGTGGGGGCTACTCTTCGTTGCGGTGCGCGGGCTTCTCATTACGGTGGCTTCTCTATGGAGCACGGGCTCTAGGCACGCAGGCTTCAGTAGTTGTGGCATGTGGGCTCAGTAGTTATGGCGCATAGGCCTAGTTGCTCCACGGCATGTGGGATCTTCTTGGACCATGGCTCGAACCTGTGTCCACTGCATTGGCAGGCGGATTCTTAACCACTGCAACGCCAGGGAAGTCCAACATTCCTTCATTCTTCAAGCCAGTTTTTGATTTCCAGTCATTTTCAATGGAAAGATTCCTAACTCACCATTTGGTTTTGTCAAGTTGATGATGACATATTAATACCTTTTCAATGAGTTATGCTGGGAAAATGGGGTCATACTGTGGGTTTCTGCTTCACTGTTTTGTTTAGTATGTTGTTTTTGATTGGAATGAATACCTTCTTAAATGATTTTCTTACTAGTCTCCTGTCCACACTTTATAACACAGATCAGGTACCACTTCCCTATGAATTCATTACTGAGTAAGAATTACAAACCCTGGAGTTTCAGATCTACTGAGGCTGCCCCAAGCACTGGTTAAGAGCATGTGTGTTACATTAGACAAACATGATTTTGAACCCTGGCCCTGTAATTTACCAGCTGTGTGACTTTGGATAATTCACCGAAATCCTCTAAAACACTTTGCCCAATCTGTAAAAACGCTGTTAATAACAGCATCTTACCTCAGACAACTCTTGTGAAGAGGAAATAATTCATGGTGCGTGACACAGAATAAATGCTCAATAAATGCTGGTTGCTATCTATTGTTGTTACTTTCGTCATACTTATCAAGAAATCCACCATATAGAAAAAGCCCAATAAATCTAATCTGCAGTTACTAGCCCAATAAATATTTGCTACATGAGTAATTAAAAAGTTGATGAATAGATGGTAGAATGAATACATGAGTGAATTAAAACATAATAATGAAAAAAATGAATGAATGGGAACTGGAAACTGAGAAGTAAGACCGCAAGTAGAGGGGCTGGGCCAGGGGATATGATGGAGGAGGAAAGAGTGGAAAGACGCTCTATGCTTTACGGAAATGCCCTTCCCGTGATCTGTGTTCCCATCAGGTAGAATGTTCTGCAGTGCTGCTCCCTTCCTACGCTCATTACTGCAGGTCATCTGTTGGGAGCTTTTCGATGGGCAGCTCTACAGACAGCATTAAGCAGCACTTATGGCCAAAGTCATCATACTCTGTTGAGCTCTGTGTTTAGGGTGTCCACATCATTTTTTTTCCTTTTCCATGGGTTCTAGTCAGTGCACAGATGGAATTTGGCATAGATGGCTTAATTCCTTCTAATAGCTCCCCATAGCCTCTGAGATAAAAGTCAAAGGACCTCAACACCCAAAAGGCCAGTAGGAATAAGTAGGATAATGTGGACATTCACTGAGTACTTACTTTAGTCCAGGCCTAAAGACTTGGCCAGAGCAAGGGAGCTCACCATCCTGAATGGAGTACCTTATCCAGCCTTTACAATTGTTTGTGGCAGCTACACTCATTAGCTCAACTTCGCTGATGCAGTAGCAGAGATACATAAAAACTGTGTTGTTGCATGTTCAATATCACAGGGCTAGGAAGTGGCATGGACAGTATTTTATCCCAGGCAGGCCATACCCGGAATCTCTGTGCAGAGGGCTTTAGACTTCATTACACTCTACCTTGTGTCAGTTCTTAGAGCATTTGAAGCTATAAACTTAGTTGCCCTTCTGCTTCCTTCAGAACTCTCAAAAATGAACTCCACAGAAATGAGTTTCTTGAAATAAAATTCTTCAGATGTGGACACATTAGAGATACTTTGAGATAATTTTAAGAGCTCATATTTATAGATTTTTTAAAAGAATTTTTTAAAAAGTTCCCTATCTTATTCTATGGATCCTGAATAGCCAGTAGACAGACACTTGGACTCCTATTTGGACTCGGACTTCAAGGGTCCATATAGCATTCTTGGTGCAAGACATCTGAACTACCAGTCTGGTCCTCACAGCCAAGTTTGGCTGGGCTGGCTTTAGCTGGAATTCTGTTTTCAACACACTTTCATGTCAAACTGGCCAAGGAGCTATGCCATTTGCAGGATCCCAGCCCCCAGCTTCACAGAGCAGAGCTCAGAGAAGGGATGTGGAGCTCAGAAACAATAGCTTAATAACTAGCACACTGGTAACTCAGAGAAGTTCTCTTAATTCTGGGAGCAGGCTGCAATCCACAGGGATGGGTCTTGGGCAGCCATGTTTGTATTACGTGTATTTGTCCTCCATTGGCTGGAGCGCGAACACCTGACTCAAGTGAGCCAATCACATTCTGTTTCCCCAGAACTGGCACTGACAGATGGTAAGTTAGATTCTGTCACTGAACCCAAATCATATAACATCTGGGACAGCCATATTCCACCAAACAGATTAAGCGCAGAGAAAAAACTCTCTGTAGTGATCATAGTCTAGAGTAAAGAAAGTGAAGTAGAAATTAAATGAAAGGAGAGAGAGAGAAAGAGAGAGAGAGAGAGAGGGAGGGAACCCTGATAGCTTTCTAGGTCTTGAATTCAGTCTCTTTCTGAGAGCTGGCTGTATTCCAGTTTTGTGTGTTCTCTGAGATATCCCTACCCTTATAAAACATAACTGGACATTTTGCACCAGCTTAATAAGTTGGTTTCTATTACTCACACCCTAAGAGCACAGATTAATAGGACTACCAATTCTTTTTACTGCTCAGAGCAAGATTCAAATTCTTTTTGAGAGAATGTAGCTTACATATAACACAATAAATAATTTATTGGTCAAAAAGATGGTTGGCCAACTTCCTTGAAAAAAGGAAAGAAATGGGCAGAGTTATTTACTCAATGTTATTAGCAACAGGTGACTATCAACATTTCTGAGTTGTCTCTCAGCTTCTAATTTCCTTAAAAAATTTTTTCCTTATAATTGGTAATTTTAAGAAAAATAATGGTAGTGGTCAAGGAAACTAAAGGGGGCAGAAAGTCAGAAATCAGGAGAAAAACTAACCGTAAGTCAAGAAGACAAATGGCCATTTTGATGAGAATAAGACACACTTCCAGGAAATGTCCTACCTTGTATAGGATATGATAATGTTGCCTCCAGTGACAGCCTAACCCAATGGCTAATATGAGAAGGAAAGTATGGAGTGGGAGAAGGAGAGAGTGTTTTCTCATTGTCAGAGAGGGAAACTCAACTCAAACGAGCTTAATAGAAGAGTAAAAAAACGGTTTTCCACTTGGATCTAAGAAGAGCATGGCTAGTGCAAGCTTTAGGCATGGCTGGGTCCCGGTACTTGAATGATGCCACCAGGAATCATTCTTTGTACCTCTTGGTTCTACTTTTGCTTGTGCTGGCTTCATTCCCAAGCAGATTTTTATACATATAAGGTTGCCAGATTTAGCAAATAAGAATGCAAGACACCCAGATAAATTTGAACTTCAGATAAACAACAAATATGTTTTCTTTTTAGTTTAAGTATATCCCATGCAATATTTGGGACACATTTATACTATAAAGTTGTTCATTTATTTGAGGGCTTCCCTGGTGGCGCAGTGGTTGAGAGTCCGCCTGCCGATGCAGGGGACACGGGTTCGTGCCCTGGTCCGGGAAGATCCCACCTGCCGCGGAGCTGCTAGGTCTGTGAGCCACGGCCGCTGAGCCTGCGTGTCCGGAGCCTGTGCTCGGCAACGGGAGAGGCCACAACAGTGAGAGGCCCGTGTACCGCCAAAAAAAAAAAAAAAGTTGTTCATTTATTTGAAATTCAAATTTAATGGGGAATCCTGTATTTTATCTGTCAACCCTCCTCCTATGAGGTGGCAAAGATGGCCACCAGCACTTCTAGACTTCTGTTCTATTAATGTAGCAGTCTCAGTGAAAAGGAGGCTTCTTTTCTAAAATTCAAATATATAGAAGTCCCAGGGTTCTGTCCCATTGAAACAATCCATGAACCGATCACTGTGGCTTAAGAAATGGAATAATGGGATGGGCCAGGCACAGTCTGTGGCATGACAATGGAAAAGATGTGGCAAAATAATAGTTGTCCATGAAAAACAAATTACACAGACTTATAAGTGGTTGGAATGGAATATAGAAATGATTTTAGTTCAAGCTCCTCATTTAGCAGATGCAAAGGTGGAGCCTAAAGAGCTCCTTTATCTTCTTCAGACAGCACAGTCACGGGGGAATCTGGGCTGGAACACCCACCTCCCACTTCCTCACCATCCAGGGCTCTTTCCATGTACCCCTGTGGCCATCGCCATTCTGATATCCACTGGATAAATCAATTAGCACCCATGAGGCCTTGCCCTCTCTGTCTTCTCTGTAAACAAAGTGAACAGGTAAAAAGGAAATGCTTGTCAAAACGAATCTCTATCTGGTTTTCTCCATCTATGGGACAATTTCTGTAACACGTCAATCACTTTGTTGCGAAATAGCCCCTCCAACATACAATCCACGTTTTCCGATGACACCAGCCTGTCAGTCACTCACTAAATCAAAGCCAAATTTCATGCCAAGCAAAGACCAGGTTGTCAATTACTTTGTCTGCCACACATGCACCAGAATCACCTGACAGCTACGACTTTCTATTCTCAAACGGACTGGGTCTTGTTTGTATCTCCTAATTGAGTTCCTTTTTAGACTGGTAGCTTAGCAACTAATAAGTTATTTTTCTGCGACAACTGGCCTAAATTTCATAGCTTTCTTGACCGTTGCCACTTGTTAGAAAATTGTTTCCCCTCAAGTGGCTAAACAGCAAATGTAAGATGTATTTAATACTGAATTGTTCTATTGTTTCTAATTATAAGCATTTTCCTACTGTTTAAAAGTAAACACAGGATATGTTGTCAAATAGACATAACTTTAAATAACTGTAAGAAGTCTTGGCATTTTGTCCCAAAGTCTCAAATTCTCCATTATTGGTAGCACTAGATATTAGAAGAGGCCGATAAGGTAAATATCCAGCACTTACTAGGTTGTAAATTACTTCACAGGCAGCTGCTGTGAGCGAGCCACTAGGAGGTTATGTACAGAATATAACAAGTGTTCTCATCCTGAAGGAACTTAGTTGGGGAAGAGAGTACGCAACAAATTCCAAATCCATTTAAAGAGTACAGGGAATTCCCTGGCGGTCCACTGGGTAGGACCTGACGCTTTCACTGCCATGGACCCAGGTTCAATCCCTGGTCAAGGAACTAAGATCCCGCAAGCCGCACGGAGCGGCCAATAAATAAATATAAACAAACAAACAAATAAAGAAAGAAAAGAAAAAGAAAACAGAGTACAAACAGTGCAAAATGAGAGAGAACAATAGAGGCACTAATAATTTTTAAAAGGTATCAAAATGTAGTCATTATTGGTGTAGGAGACCTTGTTCTTCCTTTGCCGGCTCAGCTTCTGATTTCCCTTCCTAATTTTGGAGAAACTCTCCATTGCCTGTAGCACATGAGAGACATCATGCCCTTACCTCCTATTATGGGAACTGAAGGGCTGGACCCTCACTCTGCCAACCCTCTGCCAGCCACAGGATGGAAGTTTGGTCAATCAGATGTGCTGGCCCTGCAGTGTTGAATCTACAGCTGTGAGAACATTTGAATTAGCCCATCATAGTAGCTGCTTCTGTGTCCACGGGCACTGGTGGTGATATCTTGGGTGGACTGCTCTTGCTGAAAGAAGAACGTTAGGATTCTTGCCTCCTGGCTACTCCTGGGTTGCCATGGCTCTAACCAGACCCTCCAAGCACTTTGTAATTTGGGGTCTTTCTCATATAATTCGATAAATTTTTTTAAAACTTAAGACATTCAGAATTGGTTTCTGTTGTCTGTAACCTATAACCCTGACATTTTTAATCAGCATAGGCATGAGATAAGGATTCTCTTCTCACTCTGAGCAGCAAGAATCTGGGAAAGCCCCACGGAGCATAAGAACTTTAAATAATCTTTGCACAAGTAGAAAGCAAGGGAGCAGCTGTTCTACACTGAAGCCCTGGTACGGAGAAGCAGAAGTCCAGTACATTGAAACAAATTTTAATTGATAAAGAAAAAGCTTTATCGCCCTCATCATGTTATTTTCAAAAAGCAACACAGTGACTGGTAAACAGTAGCATTTAATAAAAATGCTGAATGAATGAATGACAATGGAAAGAAAAGATGCCTTGGTGAATTTAGCTAAACCGAAGACTCCTATCATTAGGAGTGATAGGAGACTCACTGATAGGAGACTCCTATCAGCCTCTATCATTAACTCGAGGAATTATCGTAAAGGACCTAAAAATTAGCAGTGGCTCTTTCTAACTTTTATATTAATTTTCAGCATAGTATAATGTAAGATATACACCATTATACATAAAATGTTAGATCACAGCACTCCAGAATTCTGCAGAGACAGGGAGCACATCTGCAACATCAGTGGATGAGTCATAATGCTTGTGGTCTTGGCCAATGGGAGACAGTCTCAATCTGGAAGTTTCCTTATACTGAAAGGAGCTGGCTGTAAAGCTCCCTTTGATTACTGTAGGAGAGGCAATTGAGCAGAGAGAGAAAATTCTCAGGGAGAGAGAGAGAGATGATGGTCTGTCTAGCAAACAGAGAGGAGCCAATCGTGTGTAATAAGGAACTGGTGGTAAGAATTTTGCAGAGCATGTCATGGGATGCTTCTTCAGTTATGCAGCTGTTCTGGACTTTAAGGTGTGTCCTTTGAGCAACTGCAGTCAGGGAATTCCCTGTTATTAGTCATTGGTCTTCTGATAGTTCAGAGAAGACTGCTCTGGCATGGGAGCTGGATGATGGAGGATGTAAGCCAAGAGCAGAGATAATTCCATTAGATACATTTGGATAGTGGTTTGACCCATTTTGTAGTGGGGAGGAACTGGAAGTTACTATCAGAACCCACTCTATGTTGCTTGTGGTGTAGCCAACTTTTATTGCATTCGTTACTGTGCAGTAGGCTTTGTTCTGAGGGCTTTACACACATCACCTCATTAAATCCTTCCAACAACTTGCAAAGGTAGATGTTGAGTGGGAGGTATTGATCAGAGGAAGAAATCTATTGTTTTGGGGAAGGTATTAGGTCTTATTAGTAAAAGTGGAATGTCTGAAGTCACTAAGACCTTATGGAGAGAAAGACAAAACAAGGGGAAGAAACTCTACAAAATTTACATTCCAGTGATTGCAAAATGGTTCGAGCCAAGGAAAAAGTATGATATAATGGAGCTCAGAGTTCAGCTAGGGTTGCACTCTTTTGCTCCACTTCCAACATCATTGCCCCAGTGCTCTTGTGTTAATAACATTGCAACAACAACCAAAAATATACAGATGAGGAAAACAGTAATGAGACAGAGCCACACATGATCTAGTTATTTCTTCATTGGGCAAAGGTCCACAGGCGTTGGTAAAATCTTGTGCAAGAGAAAAAAGGATGACATCACAGAGAAAGTAATTTTACTTACGAAAACCTGGAGGCTGTATGCTCAAGAAAGCTTCTCTGTAATAGAACTGTTGCTTTCCCCGCTGACTCTAATTCAAGTAAGGGTTGACCATAAAACCATTTCGTGTGGCCTGTTCTCCCTGTTGGTGTCACTGATTAGAACCTAGGAATGGGCAAGGTTGAACACTCACTCCCTTGGTGCTCCTGGATAGATCAGCCTGGACGGGGAGCAACATGTGTAGTTGCTTGTTCCGATTTCTCTCCCTCATGTGGATGATTGGGAGATAAGCAGAACGTACACAAAGGCGAGTCAAGAGTGAATATTATTATTAATCTCATTTTACAGAAAAAAAACACTAAGGCTCAGAAAGAGTATATGATTCCCAATAATACAAAGCTAGTAAGCGGTGGAGGCAGAATTTAATGTCAGATCAGTCTGACTCCACAGCCTGAGGTCTTTTCTGTCATGGCGTATCCAAAAGACTGCTAGTTGTTGACCAATACAAGTTCTTTCCTATGCTCCCTTGTTTGATGACAATGGAATGCCCAGATTTTAGTGGAACACACTAAATTTGAGACTACGTTTCCTAACTTCCCTAGTAGCTGGTTGTGGCCAATTGAGTGAATTCTGGTCAATGGGAAGTGAACAGACATGATACGTGCTACTTTTAGCTTATGCCCCACAAAAGAACTAGGTATAATTTCCCCTTGTCTCTTTGTCCTTTCCCAATGGCTACAGATGGAGAGGCTGCACAAGCCAAAGATGGATGTCATGTGTTAAGTAGAGAGAGAGAGAGAGAGAGAGAGAGAAATATACTTCTACCTTGTAAGGCCTCTAAGCTTTTGGGTCTCTTTGCTATAGCAGTTTAGGCAGTATCCTAACTGATACATAATATGATGTCTCCCTAAGGAATTTACCACTTTTGTATGAGGAACTACAGGTCCCTATCAAAGCTCATTTATTGTTTTTTTATAGTTTGATATAAAAGTATATGCATATATTAAATATAGTAATGTTTAAGTGAAGAGTTTAGACATTTTATTATTTTTATTTTTTTATTTATTTTTTTTTTTTTGCGGTACGCGGGCCTCTCACGGTTGTCACCTCGCCCGTTGCGGAGCACAGGCTCCGGATGCGCAGGCTCAGCAGCCATGGCTCACGGGCCCAGCCGCTCCGCGGCATGTGGGATCTTCCCAGACCGGGGCACGAACCCGTGTCCCCTGCATCGGCAGGCAGACTCTCAACCACTGCGCCACCAGGGAAGCCCTATAATTTTTATTTTTGTTGATTTATTTTTTATGTTATTTTTATGAGGACTTGAGTTAAAGAATCATTTTAAAACATTAGTTTTACCTCTGTCCTGGGTAGACCTAAGAGACCAGGGTTCAGCAAACTACACCAGTAAACAAGGGTCTAAAGACCAAGCATCAGCAAACAAATCTAGCCACCATCTGTTTTTGTAAATAAAGTTTCATTGAAACACAGCCATGCCCTTTGTTTGCATGTTGTCTGTGGCTGCTTTCTGCTACAAGGACAGAATTGAGTAGATGCAACAGAGACTGTATGGCCCACAAGGCCTAAACTATCTACCATCTAGCCCTTTCTAGAAAAAGTTTGCTTACCCTTGCAATAGATAAACATTACCAGGAATGTGCTGCTCGTCGCGGGAAGTCCAGGTAAGCTCTGGATATTTTCCCATTTAGATGTGATACACGTTTCAACAGTAATTATTATAGTAGTTGCTTAAATGTGAAAATCTCTCGGAATTTTCATAAGTGGGTTGCTCCTCTCACTTGACTATTTTCCCCTGGCAAAATATCTTTTGGAGGAATTTGTTATTTTTGACCTCATGTGAATGAAGAAAGGAGTAGCAGTGAGGCAAGATGTAACACGAAACTGGAATAGTTTTCTCTCTCTCCCAGCCACAACACTGGGCATTGGAATTCCAGATGGAAAAACCCAATGGGTTTTATATAGCTGCCCCGATCTTTGCTTCTTGCATATGTGGCATAAAGGAAAACCATGACGTTATCAGATTTTGCAGAAGTTTGTGAGCGCTAAGGGGGTTCATGACTCCAAACTGCTTTCCCAAGCCGGCACAGATTGAAGTGTCTGAAGGGACGCGGGTGCAGAGCGGATGCGGTTCGCACTGCCAGGGGCCTGCGGGGCAGGGAGACGGGCGAGCGGGGGAAACACATTTCCCATCGCCTCAGCACCTGGACTGTGAATCCGAGAGGACCTGGGGCAGCGGAAGCGAGAGGCAAAGACTGTAAATATTATTCAAATAAAGAAAGCTCAAGGTCAGAAAGCAACAGCACTGAGAGTGGTTTTCTTGTTGTCCTCTGAGATGCAGAGAAGGAAAAGGGAATTGCCCTCTTCCTGGCTTCCTGGCCATCGTGCTCCGCTACACTCCATGTCTGTGAAAGTCCAGTTTAGGAGGAGGTCACACGTGATGCTGCAATCTCCGTGGACACTACAAAGTTTAAGTTCTTGTTCACGCTCTGTATTGTCCTAGATCAGCTGGAGCTTTGTTCCCCACTCCCTCCATTCTGGGACCCAGGCTGATGGAGAAGTAAGGGGATGAAAGAGCTAGTGCTTAAAAGATGTTGCCCAACTGACAATTGCCATTTTTGTTCACATTTGATTGTATAAAGCAGGTCACGTGACCAAGCCTGACAGTGTCATATTCTCCCAGGGGAGCATTACACACACGTCGCTCTACTGCATCCTCTCCGGTATTATCACCTGCTGTAATATTCATATAGGTCATTGTATAGTAAAGGAAGCTGACACGCAAATACAAGTTTGCCCTGTCTCACGCAATCAGATTTTACTCTAATTCTCTCTCCACTATTTTTAAAATGACACCCCCGTTCTTCCCAGGTAGCTGTGAAAGGTTGAATTAAAATGTTTACATACATTATCACAAGAATAAAGATCACCCACCTTAAAGAGGCTAAACCAGGATGGTGTTAGCTGTCTGCACCCCATTCCCTAAATTATTTTCCAGAGGCCTGACAATGTATGAAAATAAGCAACGTTTTGAACTGCTGTTCTGTGTAGGCCAGGCACTGGGCTCAGTGCTTTGTAGGCCTAACCTCACTGACTCTTTACAAAAAAACGTATGAGAAATACATTGCTACCCCAACCTTATAGAGATTGAAGCCGCAGCTCAGAGAGGTTAAATAACTTGCCAAATACCACCCAGCCAGTATGACACCTGCTAGGTGAGCTCCTGTCGGCTTGTCCCTGACGTTTCCTCCCTCCTCCCTTCCCTTTATATATTCTGGAGGAGATACCTGCTGCTCCAGTGTGGGGAGAAGATGGGGAAATACAGAAGAGACTCTGAATGCCCAGAGCGTTACTCTTATTTATTCTGAGGATTCCTCCTGCCACAAGTGTGAGCACTGATTAAAAATACTAGGTAGGGCTTCCCTGGTGGCGCAGTGGTTGGGAGTCCGTCTGCCGATGCAGGGGACACGGGTTCGTGCCCTGGTCCGGGAAGATCCCACATGCCGCGGAGCGGCTGGGCCCGTGAGCCATGGCCGCTGAGCCTGCGCGTCCGGAGCCTGTGCTCCGCAACGGGAGAGGCCACAACAGTGAGAGGCCCGCGTACAGCAAAAAAAAAAAAATTAATAAAAATAAAAAATACTAGGTAATCCAAACATAATTAGAAAGTTACATCTTCTGGGAGAGGTGGGTGGTAATACCATGGAAAGCACTCCCAATTCTACAATAAACAAGTTTGGGTTTAGAAATAACTTTAGAGGTTTTCTGCTACTGCTTATTTCCATTAATAAACATAATAAAATAGAACACAACCAACTATATGTACTATGTAAGAGAATAATTATACATAAATAGATAACCCATACATAACATACTTGAATTCATATGTTTTTGCATCTAGATTCACCTGGCTGGAAGTGGAGGTTGGCAGGTAAATCTTGTGATGTTTTGGGCAGGTGGTTGCTGCAGTTTTGTGGATAAGGTCAAGCTGTCTACTATCTCCTCAACGGGAAAATGGGCGTAATTAAATCTAGAATATAAGTTGTTGGGAAACCTGAGTCAGATATAGGGCTGATGACTGTGAAGGTTCTACTTGGAGACAATAAGTGCAGGTACAAATTTCTGACACGGATTGAATGGTGCTGGTCGAAGGTGGAGCCGCTTTCTCTGGATGATTCTCTTCCAACCACCCAGACCTCCAAACCAGAAATCAAATGTTTGTTCTGGAAATCCACCGAGTTCCTTATCTGCACCGTAACTCTCCTGGTGGCTATCACACACGCCGTTCCCTGCCTCTCTCCATCCCTTTCACCTGGCTCACCCCCATTCCTCCTTCAGGCATTGTCTTTACACAGGGCTGCACAGCTGTGAGACTATTCACTTGCCGAGCCAGCTAGCTCTTTGTGGCTGGAGTCCGTGGGGTTCCCTCGTGCCTTGTAGCGGCACTAGAGCCTCTGACCTGTACACGTGGCAGCGCTTGTCTTCCCAGTGGTGACTAGCAGAAGTGTTTCCAGACGTTGCCACATATCCCTTGACTGGACGTTTTGCTTCATTCTGTAAGCTCCACTACCCTGTGAGCTGCGTTCAGAGCTTGGTCTTGGAAATGGGCATATACTAGCTCGGGTCCAGCCGGCTCTCAGTGAGTGGTTGGGTGGCTGAGAGGATGAACACTCAGAAATGTCTTCTGGCTTGGAAAGGGAGAATAACTTTGCTTCGCTGAGTGACCTAGAAAGATTCCTGTATGCCCTTACTTTATGGGAAGTGTGATTCTCCCGGTACACATACCTGCGGTCTGACGTGTGAAATCACCCATTAGAGAATGCAGTCAGTGCTGCTGTGGCGGCTCTTGGGCTTTCCAGAAAGAAGCTATGAGTCTTGAATTTTTCCCCTAGTGTCTGGCTTAACACAGGCACTGGAGTGAGAGTGGCCATAGCCCACAGATTCATTTCTCCCCAGTTTCACTGCATATGGCCTTAGAAAAATTATTTTTTGAAAAATGACCTCAAGCTTTCCTAAAATCCTCAGGAATGACACCTGAGGGGAGCATCTGAACGACTTCACATTCATTAACTAAACCTTCTTGTTAGGTTATCCTCCCTGAAATGCATTTGACAGTTAATGAAGTAGAAAAGACGGCAGTTGGAGAAAAAATAAAATTCTGTCAGATTCTGGAGACAGAACAGGGAGGTGGAAAAGCGGGAGCCTGGGGAGACATCGATAGATCAGCACCCCACACTGTGAGTATTTTATTGCTGGCTACGCCACCTCGGATCAGAGCCGGCTGCAAAGTTACATTCCTGTCTGGCACTCTGTTCAGATCCTAAGACCATACATAAGTCAGGGAACCTAGATAAGGTGCTTGTCAGGGCAAAAGCAGCAGGGATACAGGGCTGACTGGCAGATACGTGAAACAGTGATCAGAGAAGAGAAAGAAAAAGGAAAGACATGTTCAAAAATATTTGGACTGCTTTAGACACCCTTCCCCATTTCCGCTGGATCGCAATTCAGCCCAAACCTTGCTTGAAGACTTAGAAGGTAAAACCAGCTTGCAGGCAGTCGAGTGAACAGGCACAGGTTTCCTCTGAAAACATTCGGTTTTAAATGACCTCGTGGGATGTTATTCATATCCTGTTTCCTTCTCATCCACCCAGTGCCCTCTGTGAGGTACAGAAAAGGGCTGGGGATGCAGTAAAAAGGGTGGCACACTGGGGTACACCTCTGCAGTTGCCCAAAGTATTATTTGGTTAATTCAGCTCAGTCCAGCCTTCCTGAAGTTGGGCAAACCTGTTTTCTTCCCCATGATGTATCACTTAGAAACACCGACTGCAAGGATTTCTTATGTTCTCACAAAAAAGGGAAGGAAACAGCTGGTAAATGTTTCACAGATGGCAAAGCTCTTGGCATCTCTCTCAAGAGAGGGCCACCCATGCAGATGGCTCATTATTTTAACATTTGGATTTTCATCTTATTAAAACATCTTTTTTTCCTGGTTTTATTTAGCATCATAAATTCTCTTACACTTTAGCAAGCAACGAAGCAATTTGAGGACGTGCAAGCTAAGGAACATCCTTCGGATAAAACATAGATTGGTAACATCATTATTCCCAGCTTTGATCTCCATGTGATGGGTTTCAATCTGATTAAAAATTCCAATGAAAGGGAAAGCTCAGAGTAGTGAATTTATCAAGCAAAAGTCCACGAAGTCCATATAGTAGCTGAATTATTCAGCAGAACGATAAACCGAGTGAAATGGGGGGAAATTGTTTTATTCAATGCACAAAAGCCCTATTACTATGCAATATGCATGTATAAAAATATCCAAATGCACACTGGGTGCAGATTCACAAACACACCCTTTCCACATATGTAGAGAGGCTTCTGTACCATGAAGTACAGCAGCCAAAACTGAAACCAAGCAGTGCCAGTTCTTGGCAGAGCAGAGAGGAAAGGGCCAGGAGTTCAAAGGACAGTTCTATGCCCGCTCAGACTTCAACGAGACTTAACCTGCATCTTCTGTCCCAATAGCTGTTTCTAAGCGCAGAAACAGGAAGACCGTTGTGTGGCTGGATGGAAAGAAACAACGCACTCTCGCTGCACTGACTTTGTCTGGAAAGCAGGCCTCGGTACTCTCCTTCCCAAATATTGCTCCCGAGAGCTGGGGAGAGTTGTGGTCACCTCAGCCGTCCTTAACTGTTGCACTGGGGTGTGGGAACTGTTGGAGATGCAAATGCAAGTGACAAAGCAATGTAATGCGAACAAACCGATCTATTTAACGTGGTGAGGTGCTGGCCTAAATACAGGCTCCGTCGCTGCGCTCTCACAAATGGGCCTTATGGAGCGAGTTCTGTGCGTGCCACATTGTAAATGTTTATTAGCAACGGTACACAGTGCGCATTATGGATCCACGGAGCTCCAAGCTGCCTCGCTTTGGGGGTCAAATCTAAACCCCTGAAATGCTGAGAAAATGTTAGTACTTGCCAGCACCAAGAATGCCTCGGTTGAGAATGTCCATAGGTATCATAAATGGAGGCTCTGCTCATCGACTGGAATCACCTCTGGTACCTCTAGCCTAAAGCATTCGCTTGCACAATGCATTCTGTGAGCTCCTGCCTTTTCCGTCAGATGGAAAGCAGGATGGGAGGGGCAGAGAGTGTAGTTTCACAAACAAGTACTGGAGAGAGTGCTGCTCATTATGCATGTCCAGAAAGCTAGGAGCTGCGGAGAAGTGAGAGAAATTTTTTTTTTTACCGTATTTCTCTGTAAGAGGATTGCTTCTGGGGGTGCCATGTTGCTTCACGGTGTATGGTATCTGTAGCACACATTGTATTCACAAGAGCACACAGTCCTTGAGTAGAGCCTCCAGCTGGTAAATGCTACCCTCATTTTCAGACTCGCCCACTTTGATCGCGCTAAGGCTGTGGTTCTTAAGAACTGTTACCCAGACCAGCAGCGTCAGCATCACCTGCACCTTACACAGGCCTCCTGAATCAGAAACTCTGCAGGAGGATCCCAGTAGCCTGTGTTTTAACAAGCCCTCCAGGTGATTCTGATGCACACTCGAGTTTGAGAACTGCTGCTCTAAGGCATAATAGTGTGTCACTCCACCAGTGCCCAAGAATCTTTTTGGTGACAGACATCAAGTATGATTCTTGTAAAATCCTGGCAGCAGAATACATTTGTCTACTTAACTGCATGCAAAATGCTTGTCAAGAAGGATTCCGGGAGCTCTTTTTGCAAAGGAAGTCTTCCTCTCTCCCGCCTGTGCTCCATCCATCTCTTTGGAGACTGCACATGCCTTCAATCCAAGCTCCCAGGTTACAAGCATTTTCAAAACGCCTCCACCACCACCCTTTTCACTCGATATTGGCAAATAAGACAGAGGAACACTGCACCTGGTTTTCTCTGTCTAGCTGGAAAGACTGACAGATTTCATCACATTTGTCACAGGGTCTAAAACTCCACGGGGGAGAAAATAATCCCACTTAGTAAAAACACCTCGCTGTACCTTTGAGTCAGAATGGAGGAGCAAAAAAAGTATTGTTCCTGGGAAAATTACAAGGCATTTGGTGTGTGTCTGCAGGAACGTGATGACTGCTCGCCAGTCGCTGGTTTAGGTGGCGGAAAAAGCCTCCACGGAACGACACAGGGACTGGAATACATAGACGTCTGCGAAACGGCACGAGAGTCAAAGGAGAAATGAATTTCCTGTGGTGCAGATGAGCTACTTGAAATCGCTCCCATCTGAGCACACCTCCTTCTCCTCAAGCACGTTGAAAACCATTTGAATAATGCACGTTATTCGGCTACAATGTGTGCGCTGAAAGCCATTTAATGAAGGTAGATAGGCTTCCAAGAAGGTGCATTCTTTGCCTGAAGTAGATTCTCCTGGAAAAATCTTTCCCCAACATGGAAGGCAAGATGTACTGAGTGAGTGGAAGAAGGAATGCTATTATAATGTCTTGTTTCACTCAATCAAATTGAACGGGAGTGACCTTGGGTTAAACTTGCTATATTCTAGGTGAACCTTACTCTATGCAACATATATACTGAAAAGCTGCAAGTCAATCAAGTTTTAGCAAATTAAACCATCTTTCCATTGACTTGTTATATCGTCAAAGTTGCTTTATCTTTCTGATTGATCCCAAACAGCAGTGGCTACCAGCTCCAAACTTTCTGCTAAATAGTTAATGATCTATAGACTGACACTTCATTTAAGTGGAGGAGGGCCGCTCCTATCTAAATAAAATTTCATAAATATTTAGGAAAGTTATAGGCACTATTTGCACAGGAGATAGATATAGATACATATATATATAGCTTTAATAAAGTGAGATAAATATGTCTAATGAGATTGGCTCTTCATATGCAATTTATTTGGTTAATTGAGTCAAAATTACTGAAAAGGGTATTTGGCCCAAGGGATATTTTAAATTTCACTCATCCTGGTAGTTTGGATTGACAGGTGGTATAGAGTCAGGTTGACAGTGTGAGCCCTGGAGTCATACCTGGACTCAGTCCCGCTCTGCACCTCTCAGCTGTGGGACTGGTCCTCCCTGACCCTCAGTTTCTTTTTTATTAACATGAGTCAAGTAATCTGTCCCATCCCACAGCATTGCAGTGAAGAGTAATGCACTACATGTATTGTTAGCACAAAGCTGGGCACACGGTGCAGCCCGGATAGATGGCAGCTGGTGCTATTACTTTTATGGAAAGACAAAGTCACAGGTATCATGCCCATGACAAACAGGGAGAGTGTCTATAAATACCCATTTGGAAAACCATGGGAACAATTTGATATCAGTATGGTATTAAAACAAATGCTAGTGGTTATATCTCCAAAGAGAGTGCTCAGCAGAGTGAGAACAGCACTGACCTAAGTGAAGAAATGTGTGGTTATTGTAACATATAGAGTGAATCCCATCTTCTAACCCAACTCTTTAGTTTCTGAAATCATCATTAAATAATCATAGTGGTGGTGATCATAATAATGGCCACTATCACTTTCACAGCACTTCCTAGTGTTGGGAACTGCTGTAAATACATTACATGTATTAATTCATTTTAATGTCACAACCACCCAATGAGTGAGATGCTATCGATATTCCCATTTTGCAGAAAAGGAAACTAAGATACAGAATGTAAATGACCTTCCCAAGATCCCACAGCTACTCAGTGGTAGAGCCAGGATTTGAACCTAAGCATAAGGGATACATCCTCATGAAAGAGTGAGAGGGAGAAGGCGCTGCAGGAGTGATCTGGTCCAACTGTCCAATCTTACAGATGGAGAAATTGAGGCTAGTACGTAGAAGAGTGCTTGTCATTTGGAGCCATGCTTGTCTTAGCTGGAGTTGCCATAACAACATATCCTGTGTGGCTTAAGCAACAGAAACTTATTTTCTCACAGTTCTGGAGGCTGGAAGTCTGAAATCAGGGTGCCAGTATGGTGGGGTTCCAGTGAAAGCTCTCTTTGTGACTTGCACATGGCTGCCTTCTCACTGCCCTCAGACGGTGGGGGTGGGCAGGGGGAGGGAGGGGGGAGAGAGAGGGAGAGAGAGAGGGAGGGAGGGAGGGAGGGAGGGAGAGAGGGAGGGAGAGAGGGAGGGAGAGAGGGAGGGAGGGAGGGAGAGGGAGGGAGAGAGAGGGAGAGAGAGAGGGAGGGAGGGAGAGAGGGAGGGAGAGAGAGGGAGAGAGAGAGGGAGGGAGGGAGAGAGGGAGGGAGGGAGGGAGGGAGGGAGAGAGGGAGGGAGGGAGGGAGGGAGGGAGGGAGAGAGGGAGGGAGAGAGAGAGGGAGGGAGGGAGGGAGGGAGAGAGGGAGGGAGAGAGGGAGGGAGGGAGGGAGGGAGGGAGAGGGAGAGTGGGGGAGAGATCTTCTTCTAAGGCCACAGTGCTATTGTCTTATTTAACCTTATTTAGATCCTAAAGACCCTCTCTCCAGATACAGTCACATTGGGGGTTAGGGCTTCAATATATTAATTTTGAGAGAATATATTTCAATTCATAGCAATGCTCAATAAGGAATAACTGGGTTCCACAAATGCGAACATGACTTACAAGCCTCTTTACCAGCAGAGCTGGGAAGAGAACCTGGGTCATCCCGATGTTTGTTCTCTGAGCAAACCACACAGGTGAGACTTCCTAACAAAATCTATTTCCAATAATATTCTTTAGAGTCCTTGTAAATTTATCCATCCTTATCATTCCTTATCTGACTGTCTGTTGATACCCCTACACCACAGTGCTCATCTCTAAGGAATGAGTGTCTCAAAATATCCCGCAGGTGAGCGATCTCATTTCTTTTCTCCTTTAACCTTTCTTTGCTTCATTTTTTGCTTCTGTTTTGCTGGGTGTTCACTCTTCTGCACATGTCCTTACTCTCCTGAGCTAATCTGCACAGCTGTGAGCAAGCTTCAGAGCTCAAGAAATACCTCTTGATTAACAGATCTCTATAGAAGGCATTCCGGATAGAGGAAGAAGATAACACACTCTGAATCAGATGGGAAACTTCAGGTTGCCGGTAACAAAGACAGTATCACGACAGATGTGAACAACAGCCGACAAAAGGGGCACGGGACCTCATGTAACTGAAGCTCCGGGGGCCTCAGGATAAGCTTGATCCAGAGCCCAGTTCTTTCTCTCTATTTCTCAGCTCTGTCTCCTCTGTGTCTCCCCTCTTCTCAGGCAAGCTCTCACTCATGGTGATGTAAGGTATGCCAGGGTCTGGAGCTCCACGCTTGCTTACTCTTATCCAGCAGGGGTGAAAGGTCTACCTCAAGATCAATTATCAAGATTAAAAAAAAAAACCCAGGTTTGAATTTTGTTGGCCTTAATTGGCCTGATTTGAGTCATAGGTCCCTCTCTGAACGAGTCCATATGGAGAGGAAGATAGAATGCACTGTTGGCTTAAAATTTAAGTCAGGGGTCAACAAAGTTATTCTGTAGAAGGCCAGATAGTACATACTCTAGGCTTTGAGGGCCACACTGTCTCTGTCACAGCTATTCAGCACAGCCATTGTAGCCTGAAAGCAGCTGAAGGCGGCACAAAAATGAATGTATGTGCTCAGATTTGGGCTGCAGGCCACAGTTTGACAGTCCTGTCTTCAAGGAATCAGATCCTGACACTGGAACAGACCCCTTGCATTCTTTAAGTTCCCCTTGGCCAGTGGGATAGCTAGTGTAACCCTAATAAATCTTGGGTCCCAGATGGCCTAGTCCCTTCACAGAAGCTTATTCAAAGTTCAGTCTAGGGCTTCCCTGGTGGCACAGTGGTTGAGAATCTGCCTCCTAATGCAGGGGACACGGGTTCGAGCCCTGGTCTGGGAGGATCCCACATGCCACGGAGCAACTAGGCCCGTGAGCCACAACTACTGAGCCTGCGCGTCTGGAGCCTGTGCTCCGCAACAAGAGAGGCCGCGATAGTGAGAGGCCCGCGCACTGCGATGAAGAGTGGCCCCCACTCGTCACAACTAGAGAAAGCCCTCGCACAGAAACGAAGACCCAACACAGCAAAAATAAATAAATTACTAAAACACTCAGAGCCAAGCAAATCTACTTCAAGAATCACATAAAAAAACAAAAACAACAAAGTTCAGTCTAGCCACCCATTAGGGCTTTTTAAAAAATTCCAGTCTTTTCTGAGGTCTCCCCCCAAAATATTCAAAGGCATTCAAGACATTAGTCAGGACAACACTTCTCAAAAACCTATTTCTTTACTCTCCAATTCTCTTGTACTTCAGAATTTCCCACATGACAAAGCCCCAGGCTCATCATCGTCACTAGCTGTATACATCTTTCTCCCTTTTCTTTCTGGGTTCCAGGTCTTTAGTGTGTAGTCAGCACAGTCTCTCTGTCTCTTTCTGTCTCTGCCTCTGTCTCAGTCTTCCCCCATCTTCCCTAGCCTACAGCTTCCTCTGTCTGCCCTTTTCTCAATTCTGAATCACAAAGTATTTTGAACTTGGTTGTCAAAGATTCCTGAGATTGGGTGGTAGGGCAAGGGAGTAGGAAACACGACTCTGGTTACGTGAATGTATCTCGTTCTTGTCAGACTTGCAAATACAGAACCCAGGCTACAGTACAAATGGATTTCAGGACATTTAATGGTGATCTCTTGGGAAGGGTGGGGTGACAAAAAAGAATGGGAAGTGGAATTTCATTTGAATCTGAAAAATTGCATTTCTTTTAAAAATTAAAAATGACATCAAGGAAATACGAGAAGGTGACAACATTCGTTGTATTTGAGAAGTGGGTAATCATGGTGCTTTATTTTTTATACATTTGAGATAGTTCATATTTAAAGATTCAAATATTTAAAGATTCAAATAGTTAAATCAATGTGTTGAAGGAAATGGTGTCTGTGAAAGTGCTTTGTTAGCTTAAAATGCACTAGACTCTTCTCAGACTTACGCAGCACCCAGGTTACCTGGAGACCATGTTAAAACACAGGTTTCTGAGTGCCACCCTAGAATTTCTTTCATTCCAGCTGGGATGGGGCACGAGAATCCGCCTTCCTAACAAGTTCCGAAGTCATGCTGATGCTGCTGGTTCCAGGGACCACAATTTGAACATTATTGCAGTAGAGAGTCCACTCCATGAGGGCAAGGATCACGAGTCTCTTGTCACATTCGTAAAATCTAGCTTGATTGCTGACACTTGGAAAACATTCAATACATATTTATGTGTATGAATGATGCCTACGGGCTACATACGTGGAAAAAGTGGACATTGTCACAACTTAATCTGCTCTTTCTACCCTTTGGTGAGTAGAAAGGATCCTTTCCCTTATCCTCAGGACAAGTGAGGTCGACTGAGAAAAACTGAGGCTCCTGGGAGGTGAGATTAGGGGAAAATCAAGCAAGGGAGGTGGCTATGTTTTTAGGTGAGCGAGAGGGCGAATGAGGGGACAGAGAAGGAAGAGCCAGAGGACCCGTTCTAACCTTCTCTCACCTTGCAGACAGAGCCCTGCAATCTCGGGTGACAACGATGCTGGCTGCAGCCTCCGGAAGCCTTGCTCTTCCCAACCTGCTACCCCCGCCTCTGAGCTGCAGCCTCCATGGCCTTCCTCCAATCCTCAGGTGCCAGGGGCCCGGCTCGCACAGCACCTCTCCACTCCCTGTTTTCTTTGCTTTTGCCTTGTTTATTCCCATTTAACCTGTACATCTCAACTCAACGGCGCTTCCTCCAGAAAGCCTTTCTTCACCTCCTGACGGAAGTCAGAGACGTCAACCGCATATTCATGTAGAACGTGCTCCTTTCTTCATAGCCCTTCACAGTTTGCAATTCTGCTTTCCTTCTTTGTAATTAACGCCCACCTCCCCAGATTTGACTGTAAGCGTAATGAGGGCTGGGACCCTCATTTGTGTTGTATCCCAGCTGACAACCCCGTACCTGTATGGCACACGACGATTTCTTAAAAATCATTGCCCGTGTCTTGTGCTCAACATATACTTGTTTTTCTCATTTACTATCTTTTTCCAGTTTTACTGAGATTATAATTGACATATAACACTGTATTAGTTTTAGGGGGACAACATGATGATTGGATATATGCGTATGTTGCAAAAAGATCACCAGAGTAAGTTTAGTTAGCCTCCATCACCTCACATAATTACAATTATTTTTCTTGTCATGAGAACTTTTAAGATCTACTCTCTTAATAAATGCTTGTTGAATGAATAAATGAGACGTGAATACGTGCACCTTTCCCCATCCAACCTACGTTATCATTACAGGAGGGAGATAACGGAGTACAGACTATTTTTGTATCCTTCCCCTCTTCTAGTCCAGTTTCAACTCTGGAGTTGCTTTTATCATTCGAAGTGGCCACTCCTATTTTAGGATTCTCTGATGCCTTACCTCTTCTGCCTCCCACTTCAGAAGCTGAGAATGAAAGACCGGACAAGAGTCAGCTTCCCACGGGGAGAAGGGGGAGCAAAAAGTAATAATAATACAAGCAGCTCTGAAAGAGGGAGCTGGGCTGAGACCCTTGTGGAAATCTCCAGTACAAAAAGAGGAAGACAGGCCCCAGAGTATTAGTAAGACACAGAGCAAGGCTCTTTTGTTGTTGTTATTAAAATATTGGTTTGCTCGGTTTTCTTTTTGAAAGGGAGTCTTTACCCTAGCTTGAGGAAGCATTTCTTTAGTGCCACTTAAGCCACAATGGCTGTTGTGTAGAGCCAGGGGTTGAGGGATTTGCAGTGTCTGATCACAGCCCATCACCTTTAATCCCAGTTTGTTTGTTTTCTTTCAATCATTGCCCAATTGGTGAATCATTGTCTCTACTTGCTTTAGAAATAAAATACTCACTCTCTGCTTTTCCTTTTCCAGATGGAACTTGTGCCGGCTTTTTATATACCCCTTTAGTTTTTTATCTGCTTAATGAAAAGAATACATGTTCATTTCAAACAACTATAAACATTGTTCATAGAAGTAGAAAAGTGTTTCTGTAATTCACCTTTCAGGGGTAACCAGTTTTTCCTTCATATCCTTCCACAATGTTAATGCAGATACAACTCTCTTAGTAGTAGTAGTATTTTTATAACAAACGTTGTAATGCCAAACACATTATTTTGAAAGTAACTTTTTTATCACGGCACCCTTCGTTGCCACTTCATGTCAATTCTTACAGGTAACCATATTCTGGTTAACAAAAATCGCATGTTCTACTCCATGTTACTCTAGACAGTATTAGATACTTTTCCTAGAAATGGCAGTAACATTGTTTGCAAATATTTCACTTTACTATGAAGCGAAGAAACTTGTTCAACCCAAGAAGCCTGTCCACTTTCTCTTCCCTCTGTAAAGAAATGTGCCTGCTAAAGACGTCACAGCCAAAGGAAATTCTTTATCTAATAATTACCACCGGCTCTTTGGAATGGAAACCCCAAAATCATTCATTCCTTCATTCGTTTTTTTCATCAAACATTCAGTTTGCTTATAAAAAGTGCCATGTATCGTTCTAAACATTGTGGTGAAACACACAAAAGAGGTCTCTGCTCTTATGGGTAAATGTTTTACTGGGGACAAAAGAAAGTAACAAATAAAGTAAAAAAAAAAAAAAGAAAGGAAATTTTAGCAACAGCAAGATGAATCCATCCATGGGATATTAAGGGGAAGAGTTTTCCAAAAGAACAAATAGCAAGGTAAAGTCTTTGAGGGGAAACATGGCACATTGAAGGAACAGGGCTGTAGCTTCATGAGCTCAAGGGAAAGTGGTACAAGGTGGGATCTGGGAAAGAGCAAGAGCTATTTCATGTGGACCTTGCAGGGAATTTGGTAATTTATTAAGTGTTATGAGAAGCCATTGAAGGAATTTGATCAGGTGAGTGACAAAATCTACTGTGTGTCTTAGAAAAGATCACTCTCTTCCTGGAGTAGAAATGGGAGACCAGGGAGCAGGTGAGTAAGGGTGTCCAGGTAAGAGAGACTCTATCCAGAGCGAGTGGCTCAATAAATCCAGGCAGTACAGCTCTGAGTCTCAGAAATAAATGTCCAGTGGACTCAAAGGGTCAGTCAACAGACTCAAATCAGCCAGGTGAAAGAGAACCAGAAGATCAAGACAAAGGCAACATCAAACAGCCAAGAGCCAACATCGGATGAGTCTAGAGAGGATGGGACCCTCCAGGCAGCTGAGTCATTAAGGGTCAGAGCACCACAGAGAGCACCTAGTAAGATGTTGACTTAACAGAGGTCTCTGACCGTCACAGGCCTTTCATCTTTGGGCAGCAAAAGACCCTTGAGGCCGGCTCCACCCCCTCAACATATCTCTCTGGGCTTAAAGGAACAAGCCAGGGCTTCATAGTGATCTCTGGCCTCTCTGAACAGGAAATAATATTCATAAATCTGAGATATCTATGCTTTCTGGTCAGACTGGAGGTCAGTGCTGGGGTTACATCTTGCAAAGTCTTGCTGGGTCAACCCCCCATGCTGTTTACAACGTGGCATCCATGCTTCACTGGCTCAGCTAACTTCGCACTCAAACTATAAACCTAGCACCTGGAAATCTGAATGAATGACTCAAAGAGAGCAGAGTGTAAGAATTGCCACTAAGGGAATGTTTATGATTTAGCGTTCCACTTCCGGACATTCAGGCTCCAGAAATAGGAACCAAAATGCACAGGATACTTGTGCAGTGAGGCCCAAGAAATATTTTTGAGTGTGTTTTCCCAGTCTTGTATACGACACAATATAAAATCATATACATCTGTCTATGTATGTCAATGTAGGTGTGTGCATAAGAAAACTCTAGAAGTACACATTTCTGGTCAATGTAATTGGGGAGGAGGAATTCTGTATCTTACTTTATATACGTTTGTATTAGGTCAGTCATGTCAAATTGTCCGTTTTTGTAGGTAGAAAATGACTTAAGATTGGCAATTTCATAGAGTTAATTCTAAAATGGTTTGAAGTTTTGGAGAGGCAGGATAGAGAGGCTGCTAAAATAATGGGCTCTGAAACCAGGCCGAATGATCTCCAGGGCTAGCTCTGCTTCTTCCTATCTGTTTAACGTTGGGCAAATAGTATCCCATCTCTGTGCCTCAGTTTTCTCATTTCAAAAATGGGGATAATAACAATTATACTTAGTTCAGAGGGCTTTTATGTGAACTAAATGAGTTACATGTCAAGTACTTATAACTGTGCCAGTGCTAGCCTGCAATAAATGGCAGCTATCGCTTTTTCGAAGCGCCTATTACCTTTGAAATTAAAGGAAAAAACCAAAGAAAAGGATTTGCTTAGAGTATTCTTGAAAAACTCTTTCCTTCTAGTTAGGAGAGAAAATTCTAGGTGGGACCTCTTTGATGACGGGCTGTAGTCCAGGACCTTGAGCTTGAACCCTTGGCAGTGCTTGGTGACAGAACGATGGGAGGTGCAAAGCGGCATCATTACTCTTAGTGAAGCCCTTATACTTAGTGAATTCTCAGTCTTTTCTCAGGCGGGCTTTTCCCCCTCCTCCGTCTCTATTTATTTATTTAGATGGTATAGTTCTGCTCTTTTAATTATGTCATCAACGTTTTTGTAAAGTCATTTACTTTTTTCCCCCTTTTCCTTCTTTGTGCACGGCTCTAAATATAACCACGGAAACAAAACAATGCAGTCCCACAAACAAAGGAGCCCCGGCTGGGTAAGCAGAACCCTTCTACAGGTCTTGAGTCAACTGCTATTTCTTGCCTTCATGTTTGATAAAACAGCCCATGGCTCTCACAATAGCAAGGGAGGGAACCCTGATTAAACGGTATGCATTACTGTAAAAGGGAATTAAAGGCGATGCAAAGGTTTGCACTAAACCGCATTAGGCAAGGATATTCAGGAACCAAGTTGCCTGGGTGGTTTCCAGGCTGAACGCACAGGTTCTGAATCTGCAATGACTCACCTGCTCACGAAAGAATTGTTCTCCTGGCTAATTGCTCAATCAGTCAGCCACTCTCCTTTTTTCCCTTAAAAAGGAATAACAGGACTATATTTTCAGGATTGGGAATGGGATAGGGTGGAAAGGTTAATTAGAGAATAAGTTTGGGAATAAGTGTACAAGTGAAAAATGGAAATGGATAAGGACGTTTGCAGCACTAAAATTTGGGTGTTTTATTTAGAATAACTGAAAACAATAACAATAAAAATATTTCCCGAGGGCCTACTATGTGCCGAACACTGTCGGTGGCAAGAATTTACCATGGAAAAGAGACAGCCAGAGCCCTACCCACGCAGTCTTACATTCTAGTGGTAGGAGTAGAAAAAACAAACAAATAAATGAATAATGATGATAACTTCAACTTCTGGAAATTCTATAGAGGAAACAGAATTTCCTGGGACAGGGAATGGTGCAATAGAGGTTAACCTGAGGTCAGGAAGGATCTCTCCCAGAGGTGACATTTCAGCTGAGACCTGAACTGTGAACCAGTATGGGAAATGCCGGGGTAGGAGTAGTCTAAGCAGAGAGTGACAATCTCGCTAAATCCCTGAGCTGTCAAATGGCTTGAATTGGAGAAACAGGAAGGAGTCCAGTGGCTAACATAACTTACTCTGAGCTTACTGATTCTCAGAACCGGAATGGAATCTGTAAGAAAACCATACCCGCCCCCGAAAACTGCGTGTCTCGGATCACCCAAGTCTTGGGTAGCAATGATGCAGGAGAACCCAAACCATCTGAATTGCTGGCAAAGGACCTTGTTTCTGTGTCGTCAAAATGCTGCACACAAACGATATATACTGACAGCTTGTTTCCAGTTGTGTCTGCATAGCTTTTCCAGTTTGCTAGCTTTGGAGTAACGTGAGCTTCGAGACTCGACCCCAACTCTTATTCCTTTTTGATCCTCAGTGTGTCCGTTATCTTTCTGGAGCCTCATCTAAAGAAACTTACTGGGTTGCCATGAGCTTTACACAGGTCACCAGGTAGTGTTTAGACCAGTACCTGGCATGGAGAAAACATGCAAAATGTTGACTATCATCACTATTATTATCTTCGTTATTTTGTCAATATCCTCTCTGCCTCTGTATTAATAGTCTCCATTACAGCACATTGTATCGTACATCATTTTACATTTTATCTACCAATACAGAAGGGGCTATAGCTTAACAAATGGCTTTGTTATTTAAACACTTGCTCACTTATCACAGCACCAGCTATGTATCAATTATGGTACTAGGTCTGGGGAAATCAAAACATTTAAAAGTAATAATTGATCATTCGAGTCATGCTTATTGTCAGAGTCAGGGGATTGAGTCCCAGATCTGTGATGTGTTAACTGTGTGACTCCAGCAGGTTACTTAATCTCTCAGGGTCTCAGGATTCACATCTGAACGATCGGGATAGCAACAGCCACACAGCACTGCTTTGATGTACACTAAATGGTGTGGTACCTGGAAGCACTGACTCCAGAACCTGGAACGTAGTCACAGCTCCAGACTGCCAGTCACATTGGCCTTAGCCTTCAGGAGGCAATAATTTAAGGAGGTAGAAACAACAGATAAACAATCTGAAGAGGTTCACTGTAAGTTAGGCGTAGCGCGGGTGCTAACTCCTGCTCCTCCCGAAAAGGTCTCACAGATTCTGGGGCTGGTTCTGAAAGTACGGAGAGGCATTTTCTGAATAGATGGGGGGAGGCACCCCAGCTAGCGAAAGCATCATGTGCCAACGCATGGAAGCGTGGAACAAAATGGCTTACTGGGGAGACGCTAAGTAACCTGAAGCAGCTGTTTTGTGCACTGGAGGATGGGGTAATGGATACTGAGAAGCAAGGCAGAAAAGGCTGTAATTCCTTCCTAACTAATGTGGGCTCATTATTTTCATGATCCCCGAACCGTCCTGCAGTAGCATCCAGGTCACCGTCCAGAAAGATTTTCAATCTTATGCAAACTCTTTTTCTTTCCTTCCCAACAGTTGAGATTGAAACAAAAGTGTTCCCTCAAAAGCTGAATATAGGGAGGTTTTGTGGCTCTCAGATGTTAAATGACAAAGCACCACATGAGACTTGATTTTCATACCAATCCAGGGAATCCCAGCTTTGGCCAGACTCCCCCCATCCCCATCAGTAACATGGTGACATTCAGCGCATTAATCAATGTTTGAGGAGGGAAATATTATTTTGAGAAAATCTCAAGAAAATATATTGTGCCAAAGCAGAAGGCACAATAGTGTTTCTGGAAAGTAAACTGGAGAAGCTTATCCTCAGGTATAGGAAAGAGAGCCCATCAGGGTTACCACAGTTACCCAGGCATCTCAGAACGAAACAGGAGCAAAACAGCCTTCCTGAATGGGTGGTGGATGACGACCGCCACGCCCCGACTATGACGTAGGCAGCCCTTTGGCTGACACGGCCCAGGATCCACGTACGACACCCTGCTTGAATTTAATGATCTAATTTAAGGGCTGACAAACATATTGTTTTCCCAAGGGGCTAGAAATGGCCCTCCCTTGTCCTCAACCAAAGTAATTATTCTCCCAACTTGAAGCAATAGTAGTGAAAGCACTTTTTGTTTCTCTAATTCTCCAGTCAAACCCCCAGGCTAAGATTTTTTTTGTAAGGCATTGTTCATGCACAGTGGCACAGAATTTCATTTGCCGGGTTTCAACTATTAAGAGCACAACACAAGATCTAAGCAATTTTAGACATGTGTCAATCTCAACTAAAAAAGGCTTTGTGCTGGCACAGGACGTCAATGCTTGAATTAAAGAGATGAAGAATTTCCCTGAGCGAGAGCTGTACATGCTGACATAATACATTGTTAAGCTTCTGTGTTATGATACAACCAATATGTTTTAATAATTTATTGGTATTTATTTAACACACAATACTGTCATACCAAATCTAAACCAAGAGGTCTAGGTTCCTCATTGATTCATGTACATTGTTCTTATCAGTATCATTAGATGCTTCCTTAGAAAAGTCTCTTTTGTGTGATAAAATTAGCAAAGAATGCTTCTGAAACTTCATTAGGATAGCATTCTGATATCACCTTCCGAGGACCCTCAATGGGATACTGCTGGAAGGATTCATTTGGCTTTGTCTTTTACTGTCTTTATTTATCAGCATTTATCTCCCCATGAAATCACTGCTCTGTGAGTTAACATCATTTGAACACTTGGTCAAAACCTAGCCAGCTAAGAGAGTGCCACAGGCTGACACGGAAACCTGCGGGATACACAATCTAGGATGAATTCTTCTAGACTGCCTTAATCATTAATTCATCTGCTTGAAGATTCATTCATCTTTATTTCATCATTACCTAATGAGTATAATGGAGACCATCAAAATCTAAAGGCTAATCATTTTTTAAAGGTGAGTATTTGATAATTATTAATAATAATGTCAACAACAGCCTTAATTTCCACGTATTCACCCTTGAGATTTACATCTTAATTACACTTGCCATAAGGACAAATTAACTCCCCCAAAATTAAGCTCTGGTTTATAGTTTTCAATCACAGGAGCAGGGCACCTTCAAGATGGCGGAGGAGTAAGACGTGGAGATCACCCTCCTCCCCAGAGATACACCAGAAATACATCTATATGTGGAACACCTCCTACAGAACACCTACTGAATGCTGGCAGAAGACCTCAGACCTCCCAAAAGGCAAGAAACTCCCCACGTGCCTAGGTAGGGCAAAAGAAAACAGAATAAACAAAGACAAAAGAATAGGGATGGGACCTGCGCCAGTGGGAGGGAGCTGTGAAGGAGGAAAAGTTTCCACACACTAGGAAGCCCCTTCACTGGCGGAGAAGGATGCTGGTGTGGGGTAACCTTCGGAGCCATGGAGGAGAGCGCAGCAACAGCGGTGCAGAGGGCAAAGCGGAGAGATCCCCGGACAGAAGACTGGTGCTCACCGGCACTCACCAGCCCGAGAGGCTTGTCTGCTCACCCGCTGGGGGGGTGGGGCCTGGAAGCTGAGGCTCGGGCTTCGGAGGTCAGACCCCAGGGAGAGGACTGGGGTTAGCCGCGTGAACACAGCCTGAAGGGGGCTAGTACGCCACAGCTAGCCGGGAGGGAGTCCGGGAAAAAGTCTGGAGCTGCCGAAGAGGCAAGAGACGATTGTTTTGGGGTGCACAATGAGAGGGGATTCAGAGCACTGCCTAAATGAGCTCCAGAGACTGGCGTGAGCCGCGGCTATCAGCGCGGACTCCAGAGATGGGCATGAAATGCTAAGGCTGCTGCTGCCGCCACCAAGAAGCCTGTGTGCGAGCACAGGTCACTATCCACACCCCTCTTCCGGGGAGACTGTGCAGCCCGCCACTGCCAGGGTCCCATGATCCAGGGACAACTTCCCCGGGAGAACACAAGACGCGCCTCAGGCTGTTGCAACGTCACGCCGGCCTCTGCCGCCGCAGGCTCGCCCTGCACTCCGTGCCCCTCCTTCCCCCGGCCTGAGTGAGCCAGAGCCCCCGAATCAGCTGCTCCTTTAACCCCGTTCTGTCTGAGCGAAGAACAGACGCCCTCCGGCGACCTACACACAGAGGCGGGGCCAAATCCAAAGCTGAACCCCAGGAGCTGTGCGAACAAAGAAGAGAAAGGGAATCTCTCCCAGCAGCCTCAGGAGCAGCGGATTAAATCTCCACAATCAACTTGATGTACCCTGCATCCATGGAGTACCTGAATAGACAACGAATCATCCCAAACTTGAGGCGGTGGACTTTGGGAGCAACTGTAGACTTGGGGTTTGTTTTCTGCATCTAATTTGTTCCTGGTTTTATGTTTATCTCAGTTTAGTATTTAGAGCTTATTATCATTGGCAGATTTGTTTATTGATTTGGTTGCTCTCTTCCTTTTTTAATTTTATATATATATATATTTTTGTTTTGTCTCTTTTTGTGTGTATGTGTATGTTTCCTTGTGTGCTTTTGTCTGCTTAGATTTGCTTTTCCCATTTGTCCTAGGGTTCTGACTGTCCTTTTTTTGTTTTGTTTTTTTAGTATAGTTTTTAGCGTTTGTTATCCTTGGTGGATTTGTTTCCTGGTTTGGTTGCTCTCTTCCTTCTTTCTCCCTTTCTTTTTTTTTTATTAGTTTGTAATTTTTTTGTTTTTAATAATTTTTTTCTATTTATTTATTTCTCTATCTATCTACCTTTTTCTCCCTTTTCTTCTGAGACGTGTGGCTCACAGGGTCTTGGTGCTCTGGCTGGGTGTCAGGCCTGAGCCTCTGAGGTGGGAGAGCCGAGTTCAGGACATTGGTCCACCAGAGACCTCCCAGCCCCACGTGATATCAAATGGCAAAAGCTCTCCCAGAGATCTCCATCTCAACACTGAGACCCAGCTCCACCCAACGAACAGCAAGCTACACTGCTGGACACCCTGTGCCAAAGAACAAAAACCCCCAAAGTTAGCAGAAGGAAAGAAACCATAAAGATCAGAGCAGAAAGAAATGCAAAAGAAATGAAGGAAACAATAGCAAAGACCAATAACACGAAAAGCTGGTTCTTTGAGAAGATAAACAAAATTGATAAACCATTAGCCAGACTCATCAAGGAAAAAAAGGGAGAAGACTCAAGTCAACAGAATTAGAAACGAAAAAGGAGAAGTAACAACTGACACTGCAGAAATACAAAGGATCATGAGAGATTACTACAAGCAACTCTATGCCAATAAAATGGACAACCTGGAAGAAAAGGACAAATTCTTAGAAATGCACAACCTTCCGAGACTGAACCAGGAGGAAACAAAATATAAACAGACCAATCACAAGTAATGAAATTGAGCCTGTGATTAAAAATTTTCCAACAAACAAAAGCCCAGGATCAGATGGCTTCACAGGCAAATTCTATCAAACATTTAGAGAAGAGCTAACACCTATCCTTCTCAAACTCTTCCAAAATACAGCAGAGGGAGGAACACTCCCAAACTCATTCTACGAGGCCACCATTACCCTGACACCCAAACCAGACAAAGATGTCACAAAGAAAGAAAACTACAGGCCAATATCACTGAGGAACATAGGTGCAAAAATCCTCAACAAAATACTAGCAGGCAGAATCCAACAGCACATTAGAAGGATCATACACCATGATCAAGTGGGGTTTATCCCAGGAGTGCAAAGATTCTTCAATATACACAAATCAATCAATGGGATACAGCATATTAACAAGTTGAAGGATAAAAACCATATAATCATCTCAATAGATGCAGAAAAAGATTTCGACAAAATTCAACACCCGTTTAAGATAAAAACCCTCCAGAAAGTAGGCACAGAGGGAACTTACCTCAACATAATAAAGGTCATAAATGACAAACCTACAGCCAACATCATTCTCAATGGTGAAAAACTGAAATCATTTCCACTAAGATCAGGAACAAGACAAGGTTGTCCACTCTCACTGTTATTATTCAACATAGTTTTGGAAGTTACAGCCACAGCAACCAGAGAAGAAAAAGAAATAAAAGGAATCCAAATCAGAAAAGAAGAAGTAAAATTGTCACTGTTTGCAGATGACATGAACTATTCATAAAGAATCCTAAAGATGCTACCAGAAAACTACTAGAGCTAATCCATGAATTTGGTAAAGTAGCAGAATACAAAATTAATGCACAGAAATCTCTTGCATTCCTATACACTAATGATGAAAAATCTGGAAGAGAAATTAAGGAAACACTCGCATTTACCACTGCAACAAAAAGAATAAAATACCTAGGAATAAACCTACCTAAGGAGACAAAAGACCTGTATGCAGAAAACTATAAGACACTGATGAAAGAAATTAAAGAGGATACAAACAGATGGAGAGCTATACCATGTTCTTGGATTGGAAGAATCAACATTGTGAAAATGACTCTACTACCCAAAGCAATCTACAGATTCAGTGCAATTCCTATCAAACTACTAATGGCATTTTTCACCAAACTAGAACAAAAAAATTTCACAATTTGTATGGTAACACAGGAGACCCCAATTAGCCAAAGCAATCTTGAGAAAGAAAAACGGAGATGGAGGAATCAGGCTCCCAGACTTCGGACTATACTACAAAGCTACAGTAATCAAGAGAGTACGGTACTGGCACAAAAACAGAAATATAGATCAATGAAACAGGATAGAAAGCCCAGAGATAAACCCAGGCACCTAAGGTCACCTTATCTTTGATAAAGGAGGCAAGAATATACAATGAAGAAAATACAGCCTCTTCAGTAAGTGGTCCTGTGAAAACCTGACAGCTACATGTAAAAGAATGAAATTAGAACACTGCCTATAAACTCAAAATGGATTAAAGACCTAAATGTAAGGCCAGACACTATAAAAACTCTTAGAGAAATAAGTAGGCAGAACAATCCATGACATAAATCACAGCAAGGTCCTTTTTGACCCGCCTCCTAGAGAAATGGAAATAAAAACAAAAATAAACAAACGGGACCTAATGAAACTGAAAAGCTTTTGCACAGCAAAGGAAACCCTAAACAAGATAAAAAGACAACCTTCAGAATGGGAGAAAATATTTGCAAATGAAGCAACTGATAAAGGACTAATCTCCAAAATATACAAGCAGTTCATGCAGCTTAATATCAAAAACACAAACAACCCAATCCAAAAATGGGCAGAAGACCTAAACAGACATTTCTCCAAAGAAGATATGCAGATTGTCGACAAACACATGAAAGGATGCTCAACATCACTAATCATTAGAGAAATGCAAATCAAAGCCACAATGAGGTATCAACTCACACTGGTCAGAATGGCCATCATCAAAAAATCTACAAACAATAAATGCTGGAGAAAAGGGAACCCTCTTGCACTGTTGGTGGGAATGTAAATTGATACAGCCACTATGGAGAACAGTATGGAGGTTCCTTAAAAAACTAAAAATAGGGCTTCCCTGGTGGCGCAGTGGTTGAGAGTCCGCCTGCTGATGCAGGGGACACGGGTTCATGCCCCAGTTCAGGAAGATCCCACATGCCGCGGAGCAGCTGGGCCCGTGAGCCATGGCCGCTGAGCCTGCGAGTCCGGAGCCTGTGCTCCGCAACGGGAGAGGCCACAGCAGTGAGAGGCCCGCGTACCGCAAAAAAACAAAACAAAAAACTAAAAATAGGGCTTCCCTGGTGGCGCAGTGGTTGAGAGTCTGCCTGCCGATGCAGGGGACACGGGTTCATGCCCCGGTCTGGGAAGATCTCACATGCCGCGGAGCGGCTGGGCCCATGAGCCATGGCCGCTGAGCCTGCGCGTCCGGATCCTGTGCTCTGCAACGGGAGAGGCCGCAACAGTGAGAGGCCTGCGTACCGCAAAAACAAACAACAAACAAAACAAAACTAAAAATAGAACTACCATACGACCCCACAATCCCACTACTGGGCATATACTGCTCACTCCCTGAGAAAACCATAATTCAAAAAGAGTCATGTACCACAATGTTCATTTCAGCTCTATTTACAATAACCAGGACATGGAAGCAACTTAAGTGTCCATCAACAGATGAATGGATAAAGAAGATGTGGCACATATATACAATGGAATATCATTCAGCCATAAAAAGAAACGAAACTGAGTTATTTGTAGTGGGGTGGATGGACCTAGAGACTGTCATACAGAGTGAAGTAACTCAGAAAGAGAAAAACAAATACTGTATGCTAACACATATATATGGATCAAAAAAAGAAAAAAAAAGGTTCTGAAGAAACTAGGGGCAGGACAGGAATAAAGACGCAGACGTAGAGAATGGACTTGAGGACACGGGGAGTGGGAAGGGTAAGCTGGGACGAAGTGGGAGAGTAGAATTTATATATATACACTACCACATGTGAGACTGATAGCTAGTGGGAAGCAGCCACATAGCACAAGGAGATCAGCTCAGTGTTTTGTGTCCACCTAGAGGGGTGGGATAGGGAGGGTGGGAGGGAGATGCAAGAGGGAGGAGGTATCGGGATGTATGTATATGTATAGCTGATTCACTTTGTTATACAGCAGAAACTAACACACCACTGTAAAGCAATTATACTCCAATAAAGATGTTAAAAAAAATCACAAGAGCAAGGAGAAGCTATCTTCATGTAAAAATTATCAGGCTTTTTTTTTGAAGAGCCCAAATGGCAGAGATGACGAGAGAATAAATACAGCTGATGAGATTTAGTGTGACATCAATCATTCTCAAAGGGGCTCCACAGCAGAGTGTGCTGGTCTGGATGCTCACTGCTTTTATGGAGGTGACAGGCCTGACCTGTCAGGTACTAGTAACACCCAGGACAGACTAGAAACGTCACAAACTACTAACAGTTACTATAGAAGATATAAAAGCATCCATCTAATAGGGGGTGGCTCTTGAAAACTGGCTTAAACATGTTTTGAAATTCCTATTTCTTTAACAAGCCCATCCTCTTTCCTTATGGAACACAGAATTCATTTACAAAAAAAAATATAAATGGTAAAGTTTTATTTTATTCAGGACTATTTTGATTCTATGTTGTGGAAACCCAACTCACACTAGCTTTAGCTTTAACAAATGGGGGCATTATTGCCTCATGTGCCTGAAAAGTTCAAGGAACACAACCTTCAGGCATGGATGAATCCAGGTGCTCAAATGATGACCCTGGGAAACTGTACTTCTGTTTCTCAGCTCTTTGTTCTTCTGAATTGGCTCCATTCCCAGGAAGGGTATTAATTCCCCATATGGAACTCCCAGAAGCATCACATTTACCTACTATCAACCTTAAATTCAGTGGAAGAGAACCTCTCTGTTATGAGTTGAATCATACCCTCAAAATTCGCAGGTTGAAGTTCTAACCCTCAGTACCTCAGAATTTTACTTTATTTGGAAATCGAGTCATTGCAGATGTAAGTAGTTAAGGTGAGGTCATATTGGAGTAGGTGGAGCCCCTAATTCAACATGATTCATATCTTTATAAAAAGGGATAATTTAGACACAGATTTACACATAGGGAGAATGCCACATCAAGACTGAGTTTTGCTTCCACAAACCAAGGAACTACCAGAAGCTGGAGAGAGGACTGGAATAGATCCTTCCCTAGCACCTTCCAAGACAGCATGGCCCCGGTGACAACTTGATTTTTGACATCTAGCCTCTAGAATGGTGAGATTATACATTTCTGTTTTTTAAGCCACTCAGTTTGTGGTACTTTCTTACAGAAGCCCTGAGAAACTCATATACTCTCCTTTCCAGTGGTTCCATACAGTGTCCTGAGATTCACTCCAATTGGTTTGATTTGGACCACATCAATTTCTGTGCCCAGGTGGGTGGATGGTTAGGCAGATCTGACTCACAGGCCCACTCCCAGAGCTGGGGATGGCATCAGTCCTACCCTACATACCTGTACCAAGAGTGGGCAAAGGGTAGTTCTCCAAAGAAAGGTCAAAGCGGTACCACCAGAGCAAGGGAGGCAGGCAAAAAATAAAAGATGTTTGCTACAGATAAGTTCATCAGAGAAGAGAAAACAATGAGGTTATTTTAACTCAGGTTCTTTGCTTCAAATAATCAACACCTCCTTTTCTATATGCCTGATAAACACCTACTCATCAGGCACGTGTAGGAGCATCTCTTCTGTAAAATCTTTCCTGCGTCCCATTGATAGAATTGGGAGTTGCCTGCCCAGAACCCCCCTCTCATATCTTGGCATGTTGCAATAGTAACAATAGTAATTAACCTTTTTACAGTGCTTAGGATGTGCATGCCACAGTTCTGCGATGTTTAACTCATTTAATCCTGATAATAACCCAATGAGGTAAATACTCTATTATCCCCATTTACAGGTGAGGGAATTGAGGATCAGAGAGGTTAAGTAACTTTCCTGAAGCTAACGTCCTTAACTAATAGGTGCTAGGTGCCAGAATGATGATTTGAATCAAATCAATTTAGCTCCAGAGTCCATGTTCTTTACCAGTTCATTATACTGTATCAAATAGTTCACTTTCTTCATTTCTCCTTATATCTGCTTCTTCTATGAGACCAGTGATTCCTAAAATGGAATATTTATCACTGGTGAACTTCACAATGATATTAGATTTCAAACATTTAATCTTAAAAAACTATTAGTAGTTACATATTAGTTTTCATGGGCATCTCTCTTACGATAAGAGAGACCTATTTTTCTTCCAGAGCTGCTATATACTTTCCTTCTTCACTTAATTAATTTAAATGAAAGAAGTTGATTAAAAAATATGGTGAGAATATTATAGTACAAAACTTCCAGTTATAAAATAACTAAGTCACAGGGATGTGATATACAGTGTAAGGAATATGGTCAATAATATTGTAATAACTTTGTATGGTGACAGATGGTAACTAGACTTATGGTGATCATTTTGTAATATATAAAAATATTGAATCACTATGTTGTACACTTGAAACTAATGTAATGTTGTAAGTCGATTATACTTCAATAAAATATTATAGTACACGTAGCATGTAAACATGTCAAAATGTTGGAGGTGGTGTAGAAATAATTGAAGTTTGAAGCCCATGTGCTTAGATGGTAAGTTCTTTGAGGAACATCCTTTCTGTGTGCTCCTAGTTGTGGTGCCCAGTACAATGTCCAGCATATAGCAGACACTCACTAAACAGTTGTTGAATCATTTTTTATTGATTTGGTTACTGGCAACATAAAATACAGGACTGACAGGCCTCAGCTGAATTCAATGCAATGAGTTATGTGAAATAGCAGGAATATTGATCCTCTCAGCATTACTGAAATTCAGCCAAGCACAATCATGATGGCCAGACATCTGCCAGCTGTTATTCAGACAAAGTATAATGAAAGATGGGGTCTCAGTTCAATGCCAAGTCCCTGGACAACTTTATTTCTCAGAAGCACTTTATGCCCATGATATATGTGTTTTCCAAGGAGGAGAAATTTTACAGACATACGTTATTATTTGTAATTTGCTTCTTTAAATGACTAGTTCCTCATCCCTTCTCAGAATAACTTCAGATGAAAATTTTCAATGAATTTGAGGGAGCTTAAGTACAAAAGCAAAAAATCTTTGTCATGTTAGAAGGTTCAAATTTTAGGCTGACAGGAGTTAAAAAGCAGAGGGATTGTTTTTAAACTTCTCTTACAAATATGTCTCTTTTATAGCCATATCCAAACCAAGGCTGGTAAAGCATAATAGATACGCATGTGAACTTGGAGAAGTTAATTAACTCCCATGTGCCTCCTTTACTTTTCTGTAAAATGTGGATTATAATGGACTTTTTGAAAGGATAAAATGAGTTAATGTATGTAAAGCACTTAGCTTACTGTTGGGTAAGCACTTAGTTATAATAGGTATTGTTATGATTGCGATCATTAATGCTGTTGATTGAAGTGGGTGTTTTCTTAGCTGTATGAGGAGATCACAACCACCTATGATGAGATCCTTTTTGATGTCAGGCACTTTAGGAACATCATTTCACTTAATGTTGTTTCAGATTAGTTTCCTCAGGAAGCCAACTCTGCAACTGAGATTAGTGTGGACTTTTGTTAGGCGTGCTCTTGACCTTAACATCTGTGGGAGAAGAGAAGGAAGTAGGATTGACTAGACAGAGGATTTGAGCTGGTTGCAGTCACAGCCATGACCTCAGATCATCCCACAGAAAGCTCTGGACAGAGATGATCTTTCAGAGTTGTCATGCTTTGGTGCAAGAGGGACTATCCTTCGTGCCCTCATCAAAGAGTTATTGAATTCAGGTTACTGCCCAAAAGGGGGTGTGACCTAGGGAGAGGTTTCTCTCTTCACCTAAGGACAATTCCCAGTAAGAGTTCAGAGCCATCAGGTATCGATACTACTTGCGGCTGGTGAAACTGGACCTTCAGTCCTAACTGGGGGTTCCGGGCAGTACAGCAGTGTCCACTACAGTTCACCCCTTGAGCTCAGGCCCACTTCTTTATGTAAGTTCTGGAGGAAGCTGCTCTAGGAGTCTGGTGGGCCTCTTAGCCTCAGAAAAATTTATAAGAGGAAGATTAGTGGGATGAACCGGCTGCCATTGTAGCTGCTGTTAAGGTCACAACCGATCCTTGCTGTCTCCTATTTATTCTCAGATTCCCTCAGAGCTAGCGTCTCTGCCAGTCTAGGCAGCTTATCTAGTGACAGAATCCAGACTCTCATGTTTGAGGGTGCAAAGCCCATGGTCACCATGACCTTCTCTGCCAGGATAGTGACCCCTCTTCTTGCCTGTCAGACCCTTGACACAAAGACTCAAAGTCCTCGAGTGGAACCCAAGACTTAATGTTCAAGGAACTCTTGCTATGCCCTCTGGAAGGATTGTGTATTAAACACTATATAAGACCTCAGTTAGTATTCCTGGCTAAGGATGTGTGGGTAGGAAGGGCAAAACCATAACTGGACTGTTTATTTCAGTTAAAGTGAAATGCTACTCAGGTTAGAAAGGCTCTAAGATGAGCGAAGGGTTGATTTTCGTTGTCCCACATTAAACAGATATTGGTGTCAAACTGCCCTCAGAAAAGGAGCATGACCTTGGCCGAGGTGGCTTCTAGCGGTGAACTGGTAAATGTTTAACAACTAACAATCTGTAAAAAAAGAAAACGTCTGATTTTTAGTGTTTGCTGATTTTCATGATGTAGATAAGGGGTTGGAAAACTCCAGTCTGTTGGCCCACCACCTGATTTTGTAAATAACATTTTATTGGAAGACAGCCACGTCCTTTTTTTTTTTTTTTTTTTTTCTTTTAACACATTGGCTATGGGTGCATTTTGCAACAATGGCAGAGTCAAGTAACTGCAGCAGAGACTATTGCTAAGCCAGACATCTTTACCGTCTGGCCCTTTAAGAAAAAAATTGCTCACTCTCTTGTATAAATACTCCCACCACCTCTGATTTCAAGCTATCAACTGAACTCAGAGTTGGAAAGTGGTGCCCACAATTAGCCTGCATAAGCCATTATGAGTCAGTTACAGCATACACAGCATTGGCTGAGGTCAATTCCCACACAGAGCTGAGAACGAAGCTGGCAGCTGGCAGCACTCCCAGCAGAAATCTGGGTGGTACAGCATAGCATCCATTAAAATCCTCGTAGCTTCCCTATGAGGAAGATGCTCTCGTTATGCCCATTTTCCAGATCAGAAAAACTGAGACTAAAAGTGTTAAATTCTCTTTGTCCTAAGTCATAAAGCTAGTAAGTGGTGAAGCTAAGGTTTAAATGCAGATCCACTGTGCTCCAATAATATTCTATACTTGCTATTCAGCTGGTTGGCTTAATTTTACCATCCAACACCATTCATTCATTCATTCAACTACTATTTAGTGAATGCCTGCTATGTGCTAGACAGTATGACAGAGCAAAAAGTAGGATACAAGGGAACCCTTCCCTTAGCCAATGACAGTGGATTTCTGGTATGTTTACTTATCTGAATAACTAAATCTGTCATTATCTCAAAACTTAGCTCAAGTTCTGAAACACTACAGTTTTTCACTGATACCTCTATTTTCTGATTTAATCCCTATTGTGCTAATGGTCGATATCATAAAATGGAACTTCCTGGTCTCATGATTGTTTCATTTAAGGTCTGTTTTTCAGTCAGGTCATGATCCACCGATAATGATGGCATTTAGGGGCCAATAAATCACATCTACCTCCCACCAAACTCACAAGCAATTAATAAAGTGACACTAGATTCCAAGATGCGAAGACCAAAGTATGGTAGAAAGTACTGAAGAATTTAACCTCAACCTTCAGCAACACATAACCTGTTCAACTGATAATTACTAGGCACCTGGTAAGTCACAGGTCTCGTCCTGGATCCTGAGAATACAGGGGCAAAAAAAAGTACAAAATCGCTTCTTTCTTGGAGCTCACATTCTAATATAATCTGGACTCTCAAAACCTTCTCAGTCTGTACCTCAGAATCCACCCATAGGATGGTGGGTTCTCATTTGCCTGAAGGAAGGACCACCTCACGCCTGTTGAGTACCAGTACTGGCAAAGAGAGACGAGCTTTCAGATCTGACCGTAGAAGACAGGCCTAGCTACTCACCCAAGGACAGAAACCACATGGAAGGAGGATTAAAAAAGAATGCGTCCATTCTGGGGGCTAGATGGCCTAGGATGGAGAAGGATGGAGTCTAAGGCATGTTTACGAATACCCTTCCCTTATTTTTGATCAATTTAGATGTTGAGATAACTGAAGTCATGGAAAAAGATTCTAAAAGCATTACTCTAGTACTGTTTTCTCCAGGGAAGAGAAACTCTCCATGGAGACAAAAAGAGACGGAATAGGTTTTGTATTCTCTATCAAATGGTAGAAACAATGTCTTGTATGTAAATTAACTGAGTTGCCTAGAACTGACTAGGAACATAGTAGGTATTCAAGATAGTCTTATGGACGGCTTAATTCCAATATTCCCATTTATACTGTGGCAAATTTCAAGACTGAGGAATTGTCATTAAAGGTCAGGCAAGCATCCCTCTGTCCTGGGTCAATTATGAGTCTCAGGCTTCTTTTTTGATAATTATAGTGTCAATAATATTGATAAATATTTTGAGGCAAATGTTTTGTACTTGGCCGGGTAATACTCACTGTGTGACTTGTTAAAATAACATGGTTTCTTTCTGGATGGAAAATACTCTATTTATAAAATGTCCTATTATCATGCTTCATGATGAATGAGCTCTGTTTATTTGTTTCTTTTCTGGCTGTCTTTAGGAGATGATCTAAGGTTAATGGTGGAAATGCTACCAAAATAAATGGTTTCATGTAGTCAAATATTTCATCTGAGCACTCTGTTTCAGGAAACTTGGGAAGAAAACAAATGAATATTTTTGGAGCGTTTGAATCCATTCCTTAACTTTAGTGCTGCTAACGTTTCCGAGATACACTGAAAAATATATTTTTCAAGTTACCCACAAAGTCTACAATGCTTCCACCGACATGTCAATTAGAATATTACACATATTTTCTTCTGGAAAATCCTCAAAAGGATGTAGAAGATGACTTCAGATGCCTGAATAAAATTGGCTATTTTCCACATGAAATGGTTCCATAGAATCATAATCTTTCATGAGAGTGATATTCACCAGACCTGGTTTAAAACATTTCCTTAAATTGACATCTTGTTCTGAAAATAAGCAGATGTGATATCTGCCACTAATCCTTACAAGTTTGGACACTTTTGAAAACAAATATGGTCATGTGGGTAAAATACAGGACCTTTCTTTGGTGTCACAGATTCTGACTTAGGTCAGACTTACTTGAGAATTGCTCTAGGCTTACATGGCAATCTCTCTCACACTTGGTCAAAGTTCCACAATAAATCGCTGCTCCTAAGTGATGCTGCCAGGAAGAAGAAGTCATTATCATTGTTTCCCCCTGGGGCTTTGGAATTCTTCTAAGAATCTCCTTTAGGTCCAGCTAAGTACAAAGGACTATTTATCAGATATCTCCTTCCTGCAAGGAGAAGGAGATCTCTTTCTTTTTACATATCCAGAAATATTTGCAAATGCCAAAGTCATTCTTAGTCTTGCAGTTGATATTACTCTGGAGATAAACAGAAATTTAAACATCCACAATAAATTTAAAATGACAGCCCAATAAGAGGAGTCTGTATTGTTAGACATTTTGTTAAGATCAATATTTTTAGTAAAAAAAAAAATTTAATGGCAAGGCAAGAGAGTGAATTTTCCTTCCACCTCCTTCTGGTGATCTCCAGCATAAAAAGTTATGCACCTGACTCTTACAGACTTAACTTTATTGTCTTTTTCTAAACTTTGAGTTACAATAACTTCAAGGGAGGGGTCCAAAATTGACTCTAGGGGAAAAAAAAAGACCCATTATCAACTGAGATGCCACAGGAAAAGTTGTCTATGAAAGGTGTTTACTGGCTCCTTGAAGGGTTTTATTCTAGTTTGGTCTCTTAATTTATTATTATCTAATATAAAATAAATTTAATTGCTTTTCAAACTTATAAGAGTATCTTTCATTCTTTTGAGGTCAGAAAATACAGGTAATAGAAAAGAAAAGAGAAAACATTCACAACTCTACCTGCCTGCATAGAACCACAATTAATAAAGCGTGTGTGATTCCACAGATTTACATCTGTTTATTTAACAAAATATTTATTGCTTTTCTGTGGCAGGCGCTTTTCTAGATACTGAGAGTAGAGGCACCTATAAGGTGCTGCCTTCATGTAGCTTACATTCTGGTGGAAGACACAAAGACTAAACAAGTAATTGATGAATGACATAAAGACAGGGGCTGCTAAGTGCTACTTAAAAGATGTTTCATGAGATAGAGAATGATGGTGGAGGGGTAGGAGGGCGATTTTAATCACAAAAGACTCTCTGAGGAGGGGACATCTGAACATGAACAAGAATGGATGAAGCTTTTAGAAGCTGGGAAAAGTCACCCTGGCAGAGAGCCCGTGCTAAGGCAGTAAGATGGAAATGATGTTGGTAGTTCAGGGAGAAGCCAGGCAGCCAGCGTGGGGGATGGAGAAGAGACTGAGACGAAATTCAGTGACAGACAGCGGCCAGTTAGGAACAGGCTTTGCGGGTCACAGGAAGTGGTTTGGATTTCATTCTCATCTGATCTGCTCTGTGCTTTTAAAGCTCAGTTTGGTTGTCATGTGAAGACTTTAGAGGAGCAGTAAAGGAAGCAAAAGTACTACTTAGGGAATGCTTTGATTAGTCCGTGTGAGAAGCAGAATGGCTTGAATTAGGGCGGAAGCTATGGCCACCGTGAGAAATGGTCATGGGGGGATTACTGCGGAGCTCTGGCTGCTAGGACTGGAGGGTGCTCTGGGTGTAGGAGGTGAGGTGAAGCTATTATAACACCACCTCTCACACTTAGGAGAGGGTGGTCAAGCCAGCAGTAGGATCTGCCCAACCTTCTTCGTGGCCATACGGTGTTCGATAAACCATCATCCTGTCGTTTGTTTCTCCCATCTCCAAATGAGGAAACTTCAGATTTTTTTTTTTTTTTTGATTTAGAAACACTGAAATGACTGTTTTGGTCCATAGAACTGTACACTCATCGGCTTATTTCCAAAAGCCATTGCTAAACGTTGAATTGTTGGATCAAAGAGTTATTCACCCTTAAGATTTGGTGCACTATTTGGCCCTCTGTTCTCTATTTTAAGGCAATCATGTGATGTTAAGACTCAGTTTCATAATTTTTAGCAGCAGATGCAATTTGGGCTTGTTTATTCTCTTAAGCAATGGCTTTTCTGGATTAAATGATAAATCGGTAGACAGCACGTAAGGAGAAGGAAATTTTCTGAATGATTTTGAAGAGGAGATGATCTTTGGGTTAGAGGATTTTATTTCTTTGGGTCCATGGCTGGGATTTCCAGCTGGCTTTCGTCATTCTTGGCTGCCGTGTTGCTGCTCACAGTGTGTCCTAGAGCAAGGCCAGTTTGTACCGTCTTCCTTCAGGGGTACGGTATGCGCATGTCCAGACCAGCAGCAGGCCAATCTTTAAAAGGCAGGTGGGATGTTTTTGAAAAAATGGGAGAAGAAGATACTAAAAAACAAACAAAAAACCCCACCTTTTAAGTGGTTCCCCAGAATAAATGGCACAGCTAAAGAAAAAGAGAGAGAAGCAGGCAAAATGCATACATTCAGATCTGAGCACTGCCACTTACTATGTCTGTGTTCTTATCAAGGTTACTTCACTACTCTGAACCTCACTTTTATCATCTATAAAGTGAGATGTTAACTCTTAGCTTGTGTGGGTAACACATATAAAGGTGTTTGTCAAATGTGTTAAACATAAGGGTCATATAATTTTTGTAGCAGCTGTTTACCAAATACTGCATGCTAATTTGTGCACCATTGTCTGATATCTATTATCTCATTTATTCCTCATAAGAACACCACGGCGGATAATATTTCTATTTCATATTTCAGATGAGGAGAGTGAATTTTGAGACATCTTGTGACGTGCTGAAAGTCACAGAGCTAACCAGTGGTAAAACTGGAGTGCCAATGCAGGGTATGTGATTGCAAAGGACCAACCCATCCCAAGCACATTCTTGGTGCTCGATTTTAATTTTAACCTTGATGGAATCTGGTAGAGGGTATAATGGCTAGTGCAACTGAGGAACAGAGTCCTTAATTTATTTAATTTCAAATATTTTAAATTTGAACAGTCACATGTGGCTAGTGGCTACCTTATTGGATAGCATGGTTCTAAAGAATAAATCCTAGATTTGTTTTGCTGTTTGTATGAAAAAGCCAAACCATGCATGGCTGGCTGAGGTTTTCTTCCTATTTAAAAAAAAAAAAAAAAAGATAGGTATTAGCATTACAGACAAGTTTAGAGGATATTAAGTCTTAGCTTGCTCACGGGGGAGGGGGGCTCAGAGATACTGCAATCTGGCCTGAGTATAATGAACCCCTTTGTTACATTTAAATACCATCATACTATCTTATATACAGCAAAGCACTGGGATGTTTTATAGTAACAATGCAGCAGCACGAAAACCCCAGACAACTCTAAAAAAGGCGCTAATTATTATTATTAGTGTTTTGCTCTAACAATAAATGTCAAATGGAACCCTGAAAACAAATAACTACCTGTCACCCAGTGAATGAAAGGCAATTTTAGTAAAGTGAATTAAAACCCCAAACATCGCCAAGCCCAGCCAGCGAGCAATGCCAAGGCAACTTAGCGGACACCTTGGCAAATGCCTTTCCTAGAGCAGCAGGGAGAGGGTGTCCTTGGGGTAAATCACGGAGGCTGTGCCAGCTCATTAGGACCCAGGGCACCTGGAAAGGGGAGGCAGACAGAGCTAAAATGAGGGGCAAGTACATCTTTGGGAGCAGGTCCTCCATCACAGCAAATGGAAATTGGAGGCTGTTAATGATGGAGAATCTTTATTTATTGGCTGGGCTGCAGCCACTTGAGTGTTTTCAGTGAAAAATTAAAGTTGGACAGCAGAGTGTGGATTTGTTTTCATGACATATTTCCCTTAGATTTTTTCAAAGTACATTCTGGGTGTCTCCCAAAGACTATTTTTAAAAATAAATCGCACATTTTATTTTTTCAAACTTCATTTATCTTTGATATCTGATTGACATATTCAGGACAGTCTAATCCTTTCTGCTGAAGTGAGCTATGACAGTAACTGCTACAGCAATCAACATCACAGAGGCCTCCCCGGGAAGAGGGGCTGTGTCTTACCATATGCAAGTAAGGAGGATCTGGCCAGTTCTTGCTAGATGCTTATGCAGGTGGTGGGATCCAGCTCTTGGGTCACCAGATAGATGACACTTAGAAGCTTGAATCAGCTCTCTAATTATTGCAGAATCATCATAGAAACCAAAAGACTCATGAAATAGGCGAGAGGCTGGGGACTGCCTCTCTATTTTTTTTACTTTGTTAAAAGGGCACATGAAGTTGAAGATTTTTTAGCCTCGTTACCTTGAGCAGCTTAGTTTATTCTATCTGGTCCAAGACTGACTTTTCTCTCTCTCTTTCTCTTTCTCCTTCCCTTTCTTTCTCTCCTGACCGTTTTTTTTTCTTCTATGTTTGAATTGATAATATAGTCACACAGTTGTTCTAAACTCAAAATTATTCAAAGTTATTCAGAGTAAAAACCTTGCTCCCATCTTGCCCTTGGCTGTCCTGCAACCCTTCTCACAAGTCTCTTAATCAAATCTATCTTGCCTACACAAACAAACGCACATACATCTAAGCACATGCACGTACACACACACACTCACTCTTTTTCCTTTTCTGCATAAATGGTAAATTATTACACACATTGTTTTCCACCTTGCTTTTTTCTCTAACCTAAAGTGTTTTATCTTGAAGATCATTCCGTATCAGTTAACAAAAAACTTTTTTTTTAATGCAATGCACTCCAATATATGACTACAGCATAAATTATTCATTAAGTTCTCTGACTCTAGAGGCATTTAGGGAATTTCCAAATTTTTGCTCTTACCAACAACCCTGCAGTAAATAACCTTGAAGGCATGTCATTCCACACATGTGAGCGGGTGTCTGTAGAATAAATACCTAGAAGGGGACTAGCTGGGGCAAAGGCTAAGTGCATTTGTAATTTTGATACATGTTGCCAAATTGTCCTCCATAGAGCTTGCAGAATTTACACTGCCATCATTCACAAATGAAAAGACCTGTTTCCTATACTCTTACTCACCAAGAATATTATCAAACTTTTTGATTTTTGAGAATTGGAAAAAGGAAAATGGTCTCCCAGTGAAATTTTAATTCACAGTTCTCTTGAGTCAGGTGTTAAGTATTTTGTAATATATTTATTTATAAAATATATCTACTCTTTGTAAACTGTCTATGCATAGTCTGTGCCTCTTTTCCCATTGTCTTTTCTAATTGGGAAAATTAGTTCGTGGTCTGTTTAATGAGTGACTCATATTTTCTTCAACGGTAAAAGATGTGGGTTATTATTATGGGTAAAGGGAAAGAATTCTCCGATGTTCATTCATTCATTGGTAGAACACATCAGCTGAATGCCTACTCCCTGCCAGCCACTGTCCCAGGTGCTTGGCTGCTAGTTCTAAGTGGGGAGACAAGCAAAAAAGCAAGGATAACCATTTGGGGTGAGCAGAGTGATGAGGAACGTGTGGGGCACGGGGGCACCAGGGACGGAGGCGGGGTATCATGGAAGGCTTCCTGAGGGATGTAGTTTAAAGACTGAAACCTGAAGGACAAGAGGTGGGCGGGCGAGACATAAGGGTAGGAATGGAAAAAATGAGGGGTGTTCTCAGCCACGAAATGACTTGTGTGAAAGAGAGAGAAAAAGTGTCTATAGGTCAAAGGAAGTGACAAGAATTCAGTATGATGGACGCAGAGATGAGGGCTGAGGGTAGTGCTAGCCTTAGTGAGGAGGGACAAAACTGGGAGTATTTTGAAGGTCAGGACTAATACCTATTCACATCGATGCTGTCCAAGTACTTCGGACGCTCATGAACAAGACAGACAAGTCCTTTCCTTCATGGAGCCTGGATTTTAATGAGGGGGAAGGGGAGGGGGTGGAGAGGCAGAGATAATAAACAAACAAACAACGGAATAATCCTCATTGTTAGTGCTATAAAAGAAATAGGTGAGGCTGTTCTGGAAAATAATAGCAGGGCGTTACCCAGAAAGGGTGTTCATGGGTGGCACCCCGAGGGGGTGACATTCAAGCTTGGACAGACTGGATGAGAAGAGACAAGGATGCAAAGGGCAGAGCTGAAAAGCTAGTTTCCATCTCCACACCCCTCACCACGCCCAGTTTGGGTCCGATGCTCAGTGCCCACCTAAGGATGTTCACTTTAACGCTTGTTCTCTAAATAAGGAGGAACGCGCTTCATCTGTGTTCAGAGGGAGCTTATTCAGACACAGCAAGCTCTGTCTCAAGTCTGTGAAACTATTTCAAGAGATTTGTGTATATTCCTGGAGAAACCACCTCCTCTTTTGACCACGTCCACAGAATGCCCAGGCAGGGCTTGTACGCAGAGCAGCAAATGAGGAAGAACATCATAAATGAAAAAAAAAACAAAACAGCGGCAGCAGCTGTCCCATTCGGCACAGCACTGCCAGTTGCATCCTGTAGGCACCGGACTGGGACTCCATCACAGCTTTCTAGACTAGCGGGTCTTTCAACCCTAACTCTGGAGGACACCTGTCATCTTCAATGAGACCAGCTACCTTCCATCATGCACCTATCAGTGCTTTCCTCATTCTTTTGAGCCTGAAAGTAGGTTTTTCATACATGCCTTATATATGAATAAATAAGCAATGAGGTTCTTGAAACACAGAAGATAAAAGAAAAATAACGGGATACAGTGAGGACACTGCAGATCTTACTCTGTGTCTAGAGCCAAAAATTACTCAAAGATGAAAAAGAGTATCAGAAGAAACTAAAACTCCAGGACTGGAGACACTGAAACAAATTGTAGGTTACATTTCCAGAAAAGCAAAGCAAATAACAGCAATAACAACAATGCTTTACAACGTACTAGGCATTGATGCTAATCACTTTCACATCTTATTTTATTTGATCCTAATGTCAACACTCGTGGTAGATGGGTATATTATTTCCATTCTGCAGATGAGGAGCTTGTACTGTTTAGAGTTTTAACAACCAGGATAAGGCTCCACAGTTGGTAAGTGACTGAACTACAAGTTGAACCCGAGAAGCCTGATGACAGCCCCACTCTTAATTACTGCTATGATGCCCTCCTAGGGGAGCGTGCAGCTTCCACTGAGCATTAGAAACATTATTTCCACTAGTCAACAGGTCCACAAACTTTTACTGCAGCGATGCCGGATAGTAAATATTTTCCGCTTTGTGGGCCATACAGTTTTTGTCCCAACTACTGAACGGAGAAAGGTTTGCTAAGGGGAAGAATGGGAGGAAGAGAAAGAAAGGAGAGAGAAAGAAAGAAAAAACGGTGCAAATTGCAGTAACTTTTAGCTTGGTTTTTAGATAACTCTTGGTACAACTTACCAAGATAATTTAACAATATGCATAAAATTATTTAATAGTGCGCCTCACTTTTCTTAAAATATTCACTTTGAGAAGTGTGCCCAAGCAAACAAATATATAAAGGTATAAGCGCAAGGATGTCCTTGTATTATTACTTATAATAAGAACAAATTCACAACCCTAAACATCCAGCGAATAGTGGATTGATTAAATAATACTACAATGGAAAATAAGGCATCCGTTAGAAATGATTATGTAAATCTATTTGCTGACACATAAAGATACTGATGATACATATAAAAGAATACTGTAGGTCACAAAATATTAGGTTTCGTGTTAGTCTACTTTTGCAATACACATAGTTATGTGTACACACACACACACACACACACACACACACACACACACACACACACACACAGAGAGATGCAAGGGAATGCCAGAAGGCTACAGAACAAAATATTTATATTGGTTGCTCCTGGATGATAACATTATGGAGTTTTATACATTTTTCTATATTTGTTAAAATTTATATTATTAGAAGATGTTCCTTTTATCAGCACAGAAATAGGTTCTAAAAATAGAATAAACCAAGATAATTTGGGGGGAATCTCAGCTTTACGCCATGTATAAAAAATTTCATCTAAAAATATCTTGAAAATACAACTCCCTTCAGATTCTTAAGAGTGTCTGGGTGCTTTCTTCCATCTTCTTCTGAGCTACACGTATTGAATCTGTGTTTTCTTCTCTTTGGATGGTTAAATTCATAACCTCCCCACCCTCCTGCTATCGTAACCTGCCATCTGTCTTCTTTCTGACCTGCTGGGGACTCACAAAAATATTAGTTCTCTCAAAAGCATGGCACTTGGGAACAATGTGGGGGGAGACATGGAATTTTTATTGCTTTTCTTCTGTTTTCCTTTCTCCAGGTCCTCCTTTTTCTCTGCCTTTGCACCAGTGGGGACCTTGCTCCCATACTCTGTCAGCCACCAGACCCATGCTTTCAGTGTGACAGTGACAGCAGCCATCCTGGCTGTGATTTATCTTCACAAGTTGCCAACTCACTCTTGGTAGCATGTCTGTGCTTGGTGAATAATAAGAAAGACCTACCATCCATCTAAGGGCAAAACGAGGTGAGCAGTTACATTTAAGTTTTGCTCTTCCCCCGCCACTTGGCTTATTTCTTATTTTCTGATAGAAAAGGACCCATTGAAGGGCCTTTGTGGTAAATACCCAAATAATTGTGTCACAAAGACAGAGGATCATTTTTCACCAGAGTCAACGATAGTGGTGGATCAGCTGCTATCCGGAAGTTGCACACTCTGCTTAAACCCTGGTCTCTTACTAGCAATTTCTCTGGACCTTCAGAAGGGACTCATTTCAATGCCTGCCTATTAACTGTGGAAGGGCAGGTTATTGCACCAGTAATGCCGCCTGTAAATTGCGAGGAAACACATCCTCCACATAAAGCAACGTTTGGGATCTGGATGTGTCTCCCTTATATACAATGAAGGAAGGATGAAACACATAAATATAATCTCCACCGGATGTGACAGCAGTGAGATGTGGGGAAAAGAAGCTTTGGGGACAAACAGACCTGAGTTTGAATCTTTGTTCAGCCCCTTCCCATCTAGCTGTTTGACTCTGAGCAAATTATGTATTTGCTCTGTACCTGCTCCCTCATTTATGAAATGGATCATTCACACCTATTTGTAGTATTGTTATGGCGGCGTGGTAGATTGTATTTTCCAAGATGGCAGTGAAAATATTCCCTGTCCTATGATTTCTAGAACATATCCACTGCCTCATCCAGAAGTAGGGTCTAACTTTGCTTCCCATGAATCTGGACAGGACGATGGCTCATGGTAACCAAAAGAGTATGGTGGGAGCGCTTCTGTATGACTTTTGAGTGTAGGGCATAAAAGCTTCTGCTTGAAAGATGAGGCATTCACACTTGAAGCCTGAGTAAGAAGTCCAAGTACCCTAAGGCTGCCATACTGAGAGGAAGCCCAAGCAGCTCTGCGGAGAAGCCACATGTGGGTGTGACTGTCCACAGACCCAGCTGAGGTCCCAGCCAACAGCCAGCATTAACTATCAGCCACGTGAGAGAAGACAGCCCGGATAGTTTCAGCTCCCACCCATCATCACCCCTAGTGTTCCAGCCTCCCCAGCCCAAGGCCCAGACATTGTAGAGCAGAGACCAGCCATCCCTTGTACCCTGTCCAACTTCCTTGACCACACAATCTGAGAGCGTGTGAAAATGGTTGCTTTGTGCCAACTAAATTTTGGGGTGCTTTGTGATGCAGCAATAGTAACAGGCAAAGAATACTAGGAAAATATAATCCTATAAAGCAGGTGGCACATAGAACCCTTAATAAACAGCAGTTCTAATTATTTACATTACTTTATTCTCTGAATTAAACTTCAGGTATAACAGGAGGTAGTAAAGTATCAAGACAGGGCCATTCACCTATAGGACATGGAAGGGAATGAGTCTATGCAGCTTTCATTCAGTCATCCACGCATGTGAGCAGTATTTACTGGATACCAGTTGGACATTTGGATGTTTATTGGATAGCAACGTACCAGGCATGATGCTGGTTGCTGGGGATGTGTCAGCAACAATATAGACACGGATCCTGCCCACAGGAAGAGTCCAGTGCAGCAAAAAGATAAACAAGTAAACAAATTAGTATGAAAATGGCAGTGCTGGAAGAAACAAAATAGTGGGGGAAATGACATTTGAGATGAGAATTCTACCGATGGCTTGAGAATTCCTGGTATGCATAGCAATTTCCTGGAAGCTTCATAAAATTGCTGATTTCTGTGCCCCATATTTGCAAATTCTGTTTCTCTGGGTCTAATGCAGGGCTCTTTGGGTTGCATTTTGTTAAGAACTGCACAGGACTAGAAGCTCTTTGAGGCTAAGGACCCTCCTGCTGGGTCGCGGCTTTGCTCTGCAGCCTGGTGCAGGTTTTGTGCTACAGTGGCTATTTGTTTCAAATTTACATAATACTTTCTGAGACTCTTCAGAAATTCCATATGAAGAAATATAAGGATACTGCATCACATATAAACTCTACGGGCCTATAACATATATCTGGTATGTAAAATATTTAATTTAGAGAACCACGTAGGTAATACGAACTCTGAAATTTTTATAGCACTTTTTCTGTATCTGATAAAATATTAATTTGTCACTGAACAATAATAAATGCATAAAATTTCACTCAAAGTATGATGCTACAAATATAACTGAAGTCCCTTTTGGCATCTCCCCTCCATGACGCCCCGCCCCTAGTGTGGTGACCTCTGTTTCAATTTGCTGTTTTCTCTTCTGAACTGTTTTCTATGGGTTTTCATGCATGTGAATGTACCTATGGAATACATAAAATATTGTTTTGCGTTCCAGCTATTGGTTGTTAAAAAAGCCCTTGTGTGGCGAATGAGGTTTCTGCAACTTGCTTTTTTTCTTCAAAAATATGAGGTTTGTTTATATAGGCACACAGAGATCCTTTTTATTTTTTTAACCACTTAACCATTTTTTAACCACCATTTTTTTAACCACAAGAGCATTTTGCTCTTTCACACTTTATTTAGCCATCCCCTTGCTAATGGACATGTAGGTTGCTTTCAGTTATTGCATTTCCTCCAAAGAATGTGATGGACATCCTTGCACATGTCCCCTCGTGCCCACATGTGAAAGTTTCTCTGAGACATAAGCAGAGAAGCAAAAGGCTTAGTCAAGATTATAGGTATTTTTATTTTAAAGAGACACTGCCATTCTATCCAGTGATATAAAGAATATTCATTTCTCTGTACTTTGTCATCAGTTAAGTTTTAATAAAAATATTGAATGAATGATCAGCAGTCCAGAAAATCTGAAACTGTGTGAGTGTATGCGTGTGAGTCCTGGTATTTAAAGGTAGATATGACCCTTGTCCTGAACAGGCTTATCCCTTTTCTCTAATAACCCAGGGGTCAGGGATGGACTAATAGAAGATGTGCCTCATGAATAGAAGTATTTCAGAGAACCTGATGAACACCCCAAAAAGTAAAAAAATATTGTTTATTAGGCTGCCGCAGTGTATTGCTAAGAGCAGGGAGGGGGCTGGGGGAGAGGCATGATGCAGAAAAACATGACACAGAAACAGAATTCTTTCCTAATAAAAAAATCTCTCAAAGTTTTCTGCGAGGCCCTGTCAGCAGCTCTTCAAGCAGCACGGCTTATTTTAAATTTTATTTAAATCAACAAATTGTACGTACTTGAACACGGAAACAGAATACAGGGAAAACACAAGCTGCCCTAACAGAGTGACGTCTAATAAACATTATGCTACTCAGAGATATTTGCTGTTTAATCACCCCATGAAAGGATGCATTCAGCCAAAAGATGTCAGATAGCATCTTGCTAAAGGCAATGGTGCCAGCTTTCCTAGCTTCCGAGTTCACGCGGCTAATTTTTTTTTTTCTCTCTTCCCCATTTGCTTTTATTTATTTATTTTTTTCCCCCTGAATAGCAAGCTCTGAGATGCTCTATCTCTTGGACATTCAGAGGATAAAGCATTTGTGCTTTGAGTATTGATAACAATATCCATTCATTGAATAGTTTCTCTGTCAGGACTGACTATATACTTTGTGGGGCCCAGAGCAACTGAAAATATGGAGTCCCCTTGTTCAAAAATTAAGACTGTTTCAAGACAGCACTAACAGAGCATTAAACCAGGTATGAGGTCTTTCTGAGTGCAGGCCCTGTACGGCTGCTCAGGTGGCACATCAGTGAAGCCAGCCCTGATTTGTGGTCACCTGGGGAAGGCCTCATTTTCTTAGCAGCAGAGTACTTCCTCTTTCCCTGCTCCAAGAAAAGAAAAAATGTCCAGGTTGATGAGACTCCATGAGATTTACAATGGTTGGCCCCTGAACGCTTTCTAAGGACAGACCAGCTAATGCCTGACTCTTGTTTTACTGGCTGGAGTATGCAAGCTGGGAGCTAAATTACTAGGGGAAATAGAAAATATGTGAGAGGCAAAGTTGGGAATTATAGGCAAGAAGAAAATATAGGCAGAACTAGAAGATACTGGTGCTCAGAGTAAAACTTTAAGAGCAGATGCATGTTTGAAAGGCAATTTTAAAAAATGAAGTCGTGCCACAATGGTCTGTGAGGTTAAGTCCTCTTCCCTCAAAAGCTTCAGTAAAATCTCCTGTAGTCACTAAAGCAATGAGGAAAAATGTGGTAAGATACTGCAATATGGTCTCAAAGTGGGTGAAAGGAGAGAGCTAAGTCTACCCATCTGATAATCGTTGTATTTGGGTTACACATGTTATTTCTTTTAATTCTCCCAACAAAGCTATAAAAACTTCATCATAGAAGGTCAGGTGCCCATTTTCTATTAAGTGGTTGGCTTTTCAAAAAATACTGATTTATAGAAGTTCTTTACTTGTTAAGGCAACCAGTTCTTTGTTACATGTGTTACAAATATTTTCCCCATTTGTCTTTTAGTTTTGTTTTTGGTGTATTTTTCCCCATGTGAGTTTTTTTTTTTCTTATATTTGCATTAGTTTGCATAACGTTTCCACAAATTGCATGACTTAAAACAACAAGATTTATTCTCTTATATAGTTCTGGACCAGCGGTCCCCAACCTCTTTGGCAGCAGGGAGTGGTTCTGTGGAAGACAATCTTTCCACGGACCGGGCTGGAGGGGTGGGGGCCAAGGTTCAGGCGGTAATGCGAGCAATGGGGAGCGATGGGGAGCGGCAGATGAAGCTTCGCTCGCTCGCTGGCCGCTCCCCTCCTGCTGCGTGGCCTCGGGGTTGGGGACCCCTCTTCTGGAGGATATAAGTTCAAAATCAAGGTGTTAGCAGGACCATGCTCCCTCCAAAGGCTCTAGGGGAAATCCTTCCCTGATCCTTTCAGCTTATGGTTTTTACTAGCAGTCCTTGGTGCTCTCTGGCAGCATATCTCCAATCTTGGCCTTTGTCTTCACATGACCTTCTTCTCTGAGTGTCTGTGTATCCAAATTTCTCTCCTCTTATAGGACACTAGGCAGTCAGTTAGGGCCCATTCAAATCCAGTATAACCTCATCTTAACCTGTTTACATCTGCCAAGACCCTCTTTCCAGATAAGGTCACATTCATAGATACTAGGTGTTAGGATTTGAGCAAATCTTTTTGGGGGACACAATTTGACCCACCACAATGTTTACATAAATGAATTCATTAATCTTTTTTTGTATAATCTTTCTTGAATTCCATTTCATTCTTTTAGAAGAAACTTTTTATTCTGTGACTATGGAAAAAACTCTTCCATCTTTTCTAAGAAATAAAGGTTCATTTTAATAGGTTACATTTAAATCCTTGAACATCTGGCATAATAAGTGTTAGCGTAGTGTGTGAGGTAGGATTCGGTTTTTTTTTCAGATAGCCATTCGGATGCTTTCACATTATGCACTGAATAATCAATCTTTTCCACACATTTTAAAATACCACTCTTGTCATATAATAAATTTCCATATTTATTTGACTTATTTGCATTTCTCACTCTGTTCTGTTTCCTCGATCTGTTTACTCTGCACCAGAACCACGGTGCTTTAATCATTGTAGTACTAGAATATGTTGCAGAATTTTCTTGATTCTTATTATATACTTTAACTGAACTTTTAAATTTATTTTTTCAATTTATTTATTTTTTTATACAGCAGGTTCTTATTAGTTATCTACTTTATACATATTAGTGTATACATGTCAATCCCAATCTCCCAATTCATCTCACCACCACCACCATCCCCGTCACTTTCCCCCCTTTGGTGTCCATACGTTTGTTCTCTACATCTGTGTCTCTATTTCTGCCCTGCAAACCGGGTTATCTGTACCATTTTTCTAGGTTCCACGTATATGCGTTAACATACGATATTTGTTTTTCTCTTTCTGACTTCCTTCACTCTGTATGACAGTCTCTAGAATTGAACTTTCGAATTAGATCTTCTAGTTCAAAACACGTGTTAGCATTTCTACTTAAATCATTCAAAATATATAGATTTATTTGTGGCAGATGAAAACCATGCCAATGTAAGTTTTTAGAAGTCTTCTCCTAAGTCCCTTAGCAGCAATTTAAAGTCATCTTCTTTAAAGCCTCGCCCATTGCCTTTTTAAGTTTAATGCTAGAAGGAATTATCTATCAAGAAAGGATATTGACTTTTATCAGAAGCCTTTCGGAATCTATGACGACACTGTCATTTTTCTTTTGATCTATTAATACAGGTTTTTCTGATACTGAATTGTTCCTGAATGTTAAGAAGTCATCAGGGTTTGAATTCTTATTTCCACACATAGTAACTTTGTGTCCTTGGGAAAATTACCTTATATTACTGATACAATTTTCTGTACAATGGGAATTATTGTAGAGCTGTCCTTTGTGCCTGCCCAGATCCATTCCCTCCCTGTCTTTGTGAAACAACGTACCCTTTTTCCTCTGGGTAGAGGAGTGAAGGCTGTAACCTTTCAGGAACTACTTATAGTATCTTGCCTGGGTTCGGAGAAATGCACTTAAGCTGGAATTGCAAACTCATATTCTTAGAGCGGCCAGGAAGTTAGTATAAATCAAAGTTTCTGAACTTTGGTACTATTGGCATTTTGGGGTGAGTAATTCTTGGTTGTAGGGGTCTGTGCTAGGCCTTGTAGGATGTTTACTGGTATCTACCCACTAGACATCAGTAGCACGGAGCTCCCAATACCCCGTGTGACAATCAAAAATGTATCCAGACATTGCCAGATATCTTCTGAAGGCTGAAATTGCCCCCAGTTGGGAAACACTTGTACAAATGAATGAAGCCCATACTTCGATTGTGTGTCATGATGCCTGTTTCCCATACAAGGCACTGGCCTTGTCTAAAGAGGGTAGCTGCTACTCAGCTGTTGCTAAGAGGGAATACGAACTCATTACTGTCAGATCTTACACACCTTAAAGAGATGTGTAGTTTTATATTTTTTCAGATTTTTACATGTTGGCATCAATTTTTTATAATTTGATGTGGGCCAAATGAGAGACATCTGTGGACCATACTGGGCCTTCTGGCTGCCCAGGTGCAAGCTCTGGCCTAGAGAATGCCCCAAGATGCTGTCCCAGGTGTCTGTGATGCTGAGCAGTGCTCCCATTTCTCAGGTACATTACCCCCAGAATGCTGCCTTTCAAAACAGTTGGGCCGATCAAAGCAGTACTTAACCCTCTTCATTGATTAGGTTCATGTTGCCCCTTTGAACAGATATTTTTATTTTTAACTTGTCCCTTGGTAACAAGTAAATTCCAGAGTGGGTAAAAGGAAAAGGATTATTTAGAAGATGCTCTCTCCATGGAGCCTTCAGTGGGAGCTCTCTATTTTTTCACCCATCCCAATTACTACCGACCATGAATATTTTCTTTGCTTGTTAAGTACTAGAACCTCCTTCAAGCTAGCTCACCAATGTGGCAACTTATTATACAGATAGAGAGGAACCCATGGACAGCAAGTATAGTCAGACCCCAGAAGAGACCAGAAAAGCTGTCTTGAATCAAGTGATACTATTGTTTTCTTTGATGTATCTTTCATTATTCTTTTCCTTCTAGAATGGCTTTCTCCTTTCATGAACACATGGCTGCCCCGCTCCTGGAGTTATAAGTTGATCGTGCTTCATTCTGAAATTTGTGGAAGAGAAAGTGATTGCGCCAGCTGGAGGGAGGCGTCAACCCCATGTACAACCGACTATGATGGCATCACAAGCCTGACCCATTCTATGAGAGCAGGTACTTTCTTTTGCTCCTGCTGAATCTCCAGCATCCAGAATTATGCCTGGCACACAGTGGTGCTTATGGTCTCTTCTTTTTTAAAAAAAATTTATTTATTTATTTTTATTTTTGGCTGCATTGGGTCTTCTTTTCTGCGCACGGGCTTTCTCTAGTTGCGGCGAGCAGGGGCTACTCTTCCTTGCGGTGCGCAGGCTTCTCATTGCAGTGGCTTCTCTTGTTGCGGAGCACGGGCTCTAGGTGCGCGGGCTTCAGTAATTGTAGCACGTGGGGCTCAGTAGTTGTGGCTCACAGGCTCTAGAGCGCAGGCTCAGTAGTTGTGGCGCACGGGCTTAGTTGCTCTGCGGCACGTGGGATCTTCCCGGACCAGGGCCAAATCCGTGTCTCCTGCATTGGCAGGCGGATTCTTAACCATTGCGCCACCAGGGAAGGCCAGGTCTCTTCTTTCTTTACACACACTCCTGGGGTGACATCCTCCAGACTTGTGACTTTAAATACCATCTCTATTCTGCTGACATTCAAATGTCATCCCTAGGATGGAACTTCACTTGATCCCCTCACCTAGATGAAGACATCTAAAGTTTAGGCACCTAAATTAAACTTGTCCAAAACCAAGCTGTTTCTCCAAAATATCTGGTTTTCACCTCTTGAGATGCATCTTTCCCATCTCAGTAAATGGTACCTTCATCCTTCTAGTTGCTTAGGCCAACATCTTTGCAGTCATCTTTGGTACCTGTCATTCCTCAATTCTAAATCATCAGTATATCCTTTTGGCTACAGAACCTGACCAATTCTCACCTGTCACAATGATCGTCCTGGTCAGTGATGATCACCTCTCAACTGGATTACATCAACAGCCTCCTAATAAATCTCACTGCCTCTCCCTTTGCTCCCCTGAATCTGGAATGATATTGTTAAAAGATCGGTTGGATCATGTCACGCCTCTTTTCAATACTCTCTAATGGCTTCTAACATCACTCAGAGTAAAAGACTGAATACTACGAGGCCTACGATGTCCTGCAGCACCTGGCTCTTCTTCCTTCCTTTTTCTAGCTCCTCTTACCGTTATCCCACTTTTTCACTTTTCTCCAGACACATGGGTCTTCTTGCTATTCCTCAGGAGTATGCCCTACCCTGGGGCATTTGCATCTCCTTCTCCCAATGTCTACAACATTCTTTCTCCCAACTATGGTCACAGTTTGCTTCCACACACCTTTCATTTTACTCCTTAAATGTCCCTTTCACAATGAGGTCTTCCGTCACTCCATTTACAAAGCAGTATGCTCACTGCCCCCAGACACTCCCTATTCACTTTTCATGCCCTTTTCCCCCCAGAGTATTTATCACCATCTTTTGGTTATTGGCACTTTCCCCCACTAGAACGTAAGTTCATAAGATCAAGGCCAATAGCATTTTCAAAAATATTTTTAGCTTAAAATGGTCTTAGATTGATTAAAAAATGTTGTGAAGATTCTACAGAAAGTTCCTATGTATACCTCACCCAGTTTTCCCTTTTGTTAATACCTTACATTAGTACGGTATATTTGTAGCTTTGATGGGTACACATGGTTACACTATTATTAATCAAAGTCCATAGTTTATTCAAATTTCCTTAGTTTTTACATAATGTCTTTTTTCTATTTTAAACTCCTGTGTTGGACACCACATTACATTTAGTTGTCATGTCTCCTAAGGTTCCTCTTGAGTTTACCAGTTATTCAAACTTGCCTTGTTTTAATGGCCTTGAGAGTTTTGAGGAGTTTTAGTCAAGTTTTTAAAAGAACGTTTCTCAATTGAGTTTATCTGATGTTTTCTCATGATTAGACTGGAGTTCTGGGTTTTAGGAGGGAGACCACAGAATGCCATTTATCACATCTTAGCAAATGTACATGCACTCCATATGACACGTCACTGCGATGCTGACCTTGCCCACCTGGCTGAAGTTGTGTTGGTCAGGTTTCTTCACTGTTAAGTTACTATTCTCACCCTTTTTCATATTGTACTCTTCGGAAGGTGGTCACTATTCCTGGCTCACACTTACAGAGTGGGGAGTTATGCTTCACCTAATTGAAGACGAGGCATTTACATAATCATTTGGAATTCTTTTGAACAGGAAATGTGTTTATTCTATTCCATTTATTTATTTATTTATTTATTCAATCATTTATTTATATCATGGATATTTATTTTACACTTTGGACTATAATCCAATACCACTTTATTTATTTTGTTGCTCTAATTATTCCAATTTGAGCTACTGGGAGCTCTTTTGGTCAGTGCCTTTGTCCTTTTGGCAAAAATACCATCACTGTGGGCTTTATTGAGCATTTCTTTACTTTTTGACACTATAAGATGCTCCAGGATCATCTTGTGTATTTCCTGCCCCAGTCCTAGAATCAAGCATTTCTCCATAGAGCCTTAGTTCCTTTTACTGGATAACGGTATTAGAAACCAAGATCAGGGTGCTAGGTGTGCTCATTGCTACTGGGGTGTTATTTCTTTTAGGCCCTCATACCTGATATTCATATGGAAAATATGATGAACCTTGGCCCTTAACTCACATTACACGCAACATTAGCTTGCAACGGATCATAGGCTTAAATGCAATTTAAAGCCACAACTGCTGTACCACCACAAGAATGGCTAAAATTAAAGTGACTGGCGACACTAAGTGTCAATATGGATGTGGAACAAGTGGAACTCTCAAACTTTAATGCTGGGAGTTTAAAATAATACAACCACTTTGGAGAACTTTTTGACAATTTCTCAGAAAGTTAAATATATACTTAACATGCAATCTAGCAATTCCACTTCCGAGTATTTACTGAAGAGAAATGAAAATATACATCCACACGAAGATCCGTACACAAATGTTCGCGGCAGCTTTACTCATAACTACTTAAAAACTGGAAACAATCCAACTGTCTACACACAGATGAATGGGTTTAAAATAGTATATCCATACAATGAATCAATCTACACCACTCAGCATTAAAAAAGAAGCAACTTATGATACACAGATGAATCTCAAAGACATTATGCTAAGTGAAAAAGCTAGATACGAAAGAAAATGTACTGAATAATTCCATTAAAATAAATTCCAGCAGAGGAAAAAATTACAGTGAGAGAAAGCAGACCAGTGTTTGCCTAGAATCGTGGAGACAGCTGTGAGTGAAGGCAACTGGCTACAAAGAAGCACAAGGGATTTCTTGGTGTGATGGAAGTGTTCTATGCCTTTATTACTGGGGAGGTTACCCAGGCATACACATTCTTGAAAACTTCTCAAACTGTACACTTGAATTGGGTGCAGTTTACTGTATGTATATTATACCCTGATAGAGTTGATATAGGGAGAAAAGGGATTTGCAGAGGAGGCAACTTGTTTGGAATCATCCTCTATGTATTCTCTTGGCACACTGTGTTTAGCTGCTTGAAGAAAACCGCCAAGAAAAAGATGCTCTCGAGGATACAACCGTATTTGAAAGAATAGATAGAACCTGAGGAAGAGTGAACACCAATATGGCACTAAAAGTGATCGCCAGCGACAATGTCACAAAATGTCTATTTAATGCAGAGATCACAAAACCGTTTTCCATGGGCTACCTAAAGGCTCAGAGGTATATCCCTTTGGCTCTTCACAACGCTTAAGTTAAAGAAAAATAAAATTGTTGTCCAATTTTTAATACTGGGAGATTTTACATAAAAACCTGAATTTGGGGATTTAGCTTGTCATGTGGAGCCCTCGTTCTTCCATGGACCTACTGCTTTAGTCAAGGCTTATGTGCTCCAACATAATGCTGTCAAGGGCCCCACGAGACACGGTCCCTAGTTTACGTTACCGAATAGACCCTGGAGCACGTGAGTTTGTGCCCCCTGTAAAATCGTCCTGAAGCGCACCGAAGTGTCGCGCTCGGAACAACACTCACTAAACGCTGGTGAACGGCGGGACTGGATTCTTGGCTGCCGACATCAGTAGAAAGGCCTAAAGTCTGCTCCGGGATCTGGGGACTTGGGTTACACATTCCTTCAATCTTCTGAAATGGTGGCAAAACTAATGGAATTGGTCATTTTCCTTTCCCTTGCATCCTTTTTTTTTTTTCTTTTCTCCAAATTCTTCCTAATTTTACAGCTCCTTCCTTCCTCTACTTCCCTACCTCTCCTTCCTTTTCCTCCCACTTCATTGTACAAATGGTATTATAAAGTTTAAGACACAAAAATAAGAATATTTAAAATTAGATTTAAAGAATGTAGACCAGGGAAATGAAACAGTCAATAGATTGTGTTAGAAAAGAGAAGGCAGATAAATAGGCATAAGTTCTTATCAAATCTGGGTTTGTGTTTTCAGGAAAGTGGATTTTCATAGTGACTGATTTTCACCATGACTTCCTGTCCTAGGTCTCTTTGAATCCCCCTGATTATAGGTGGGTTTTTTTTTTCAGAGAATAACTTTTGTTTTTCTCAAATTCTCAAAGTATTCATGACCCATGAATACCCACCCCCCCAAAAAAAAGAACAACACAGCTTTAGCTAGAGCTTTCCTCTCTCTTTATGGCAATAATCATCAGGACTAATTTTACAGGTCCTTAACACTAAAAAGTGAAATTTACATTCAACACTGGGAAAATGTCAAGAAAGAACAGCTTAAATTCATACCATTAGTGAAACTGAAACATACCTTAGCTTTATCAATGACATTTTAATTAATGAATACTAAGGAAATAATCATGAATGTGTTGAAAGATTTATCCGCAAGAATGTTGATCACTGCATTATTTATAACAATGAAAAACTGAAACCACTTATATGGTCAACAATAATGAATTACCTAAAAAATTACAGTCTGTCAAGACAATGGTATACTATACTATGATACCTTTAAAAATGGTCCTGAAAAACATTAGTGACACGTAAAAAATATCTTCCTATATCAGGAGTGAGCAAACTATGACCGTGGGGCAAACCCTGCCTATCACCTGGCTTGGAAAAATAGCTTTGTTGGAAGACAGCCACGCCCATTCGTTCTCTTATTGTCTATGGCTGACTTTGTTCTACAGCTGCAGAGCTGAGTAGCTATGCGAGCGACCTCATGGCCAGCAAAGCTGAAAATACTTACTATGTGTCTCTTTACAGAAAAGGTTTGCTGACCTCTGTTCTGTATCATTAAGTGATAAAACAGTGTTATTTCAGAGACAGAAAGAGAGAAAATAGTCAAAGTAAACATACTGAAATGAAAAACAGTGGTTATCCTGAAAGATAAAATAACAGGTAATATTTATTTTTATCCCTTTGCTTTTCAGTCTTTTCCAAAATTTATATAATAACTATTACTATTGCCATCACATACAAAACATTTAAACATTTTTATAATACCGTTTAAAAAAACCCATTCTTTTCCCCCACATTCTCCCAATCTCTTCTGCTGGTTACAGTGACAGCAGAAGAGTCTGGTTATTTTGTTGAGTGGCTGTAAAGGCACCGATGGCCCTGTAACCAGGTTCTATTCAGTATTATACCTGGGAGGATATAAGCGATAGGAAAAGAGGAACAGGGCAATAGTGCTTGGAGAAAATTAAGATCTGCAGACGTGACATTTCCTAGAAATCAGCCTGTCTGGGTTTCTCCCATAATTATTCACCATTTTGTTTACAAATGGGAAATAGCATTCTACTGCTCAGTGTCTTCCAAGAGACTGAAGCTAATTTGAAATAATCCTCCAGCAAAAGCACCAATAAAAGCATCTGGAACGCCCTGATGCCATCCCCTCTGGCTACTGACACAACATTATTGATACACAAATCAAAGTTGACTGCTCTGGTAACACTGAGTCCCCTGGCAGCAAGAGCTTTCAACAGAGAAGGTGTTCCTTTCTTAAGACAGGACCAACTTAATACAACATCTCATTGTAACAGGCTTAGTTAAGACATAAAAGGGATCCCAAACAGAAATTTCAAATCTCCTTCCTTTTTTTTCCTTAGATAGAATGGGCCTGCCCCTCCAAAATCATAAATAAATAAAAGAAGAAGAAATTCAAACTGTGCTTGAGAATAGGCCCATGAGACATAACGGAGGCTATAAACGTAATGTGATGTGAGGGCTGTCACAAGATTTCACTTGTCAGAGACAGTAACAGGAAACGTATGCCTGCCTGAAGTTTCTACCATTAGAGTCATTTCTTAGAGAAGCAGTGCTTTTTAAAAGTCTCTGTTCAAATATAGAATTATTGAACTTCTGGATTTAAAGAGTCCTTAGAGGTCATAAATCCGTTGCTGAATTGATATGCAAATCCCCTCACCTGTATCCCCTCTAAGACATTTCCTAGCCTTCCTACGATCTCCTCCTAAGACAGGGAACTCATTACCTTAAAAAAGAGCAACTATTTCATTCTGAGCGGGCTTTAATTATACAAAAGCTTTCTTTGTAGTGAAATAAAATCTGCCTCCTGGTAATTTTTATTCTTTGATCATTAGTTTTGTTTCATTCACTCAAACAAATATTTAATAAGTACCCTTTCAGGGATGGTCAACATAGTGGCATTCCAGATAATCAAAGACCCTGCTCTCATGGGGTTTACATAGTGAGGAAAACAGCCAGCACACAATACACAATAAGCAAGATTATTTCGGATGTGGTCAAGGCAAGGTAAAGTGATAACGACCAGAGAGAGTGGAGTGGGGCTGCTTTGGACGAAGGGTATTAGGGTTGAATTGCGTCCCTGCTAAAAATATGTTGAAATACTAACCTTGGTTCCTGTGAATGTGACCTCATTTGGAAATAGGGTCTTTGTGGATATAATCAAGTTAAAATGATGTCATTAGGATGGGCCAGTAACTGGTATCCATATAAGAAGAGAAGAGACATTCACCAACAGAAGACAACGTGAAGACACATGGGGAAAATGCCATGAGGACGGAGGAAGGGATTGGAGTGACGCATCTACAAGCCCAGGATTGCCAAGGCTTGCTGGCCGCCAGCAGGAGCTAAGAGGAAGGAATGGAACGGATGCTCCCTTAGAGCCTTCAGAGAGAACACAGGCCTGCCAACACCTTGATTTGGACTAACTTCCAGAACTGTAAGAGAATATATTTCTGTTGTTTCAAGTACATAGTTTGTGGTCCTTTGCCAGGGCAGCACCAGGAAACAAATGCAGAGGGTCAGGGAAGGCCTCACAAAGAGGCAGCTTTCTGAGCAGATGAGCTGGCTTCAGTCAGGAAGAAGACTCTTCCGAGCACAGAAACCAGGAAGAGCAAACGCCCTGAGGTTGAAATGAGCTTGGCATGTTCTAGGGACAGAAAGGAAGCCGACAGGACATGAGCTCTGAACAAAGAGGGAAGTGGTAGGAAATGAGCCTGGAGAAGTAGGCTGGAGCTAAATCATAACAGGAAGTTCCCAGCTCACTCTATGCAACAAAATGCAGGTGCTCAGGCCCCCATCCTAGGGACTGATGAGTTTGTGGTAGACCCAGGCACTGATATATTTTTAAAGATTTTGAGAACCACACATATAGAGCTTTGTAAGTCTAGTAAGTCGTTTGGAATTTATTCCAACAGGAAGCCATCGGGTATCTCAGCTCATTTGGAAGCTCTACCCTTTTACAGTATAATCCTTCAGATATTTGAAAGCAGCCCTCACCTGCTGCCTCCAGTCCCCATGCCCCTCCTCCTCTCCCCTGTCTTCTCTTCCAAACATCGCCAGTTTTTCATATGTAATTTGGTTTAATAAATATCTATTGCAGACCTAGAAGGAAGCCACAAAAGCAGAACACCTCCATATGCCTTAAAGTGAGAGCACACATTTGTCTGTTAGCTTCGCTAGTTCAGTTGTTCCGAAACTTTCCTTCTGTCCCATGAGGCTTACATCCCATCCCCATCCCTTCTCCATGTGGAGGCATAGAGCAACGTCAGTGGTGGAACAGATGTGGACACTGCCCATCCCCACAGCAGAGGTTTTGTTCTGCTTTCGTACCAGTCAAGCATAATCAAATTGACTGATACCTAGAAGAGACCCAAAGGCTCAAGAAATTTGGGGGTGGGGAAGAGAAAGGATTCCAGTATTCATTCAGCAAGTATTTTAAGGCTCTCTTTTGTGCTGTACCTGTTGAGGCGAGGTCTTCTCACTCTGAGTAGCAGGGGCAAGGGGGCTCAGGCAGTGCCACCCGCTGCTGTTGCTGGGGACAGGGACCTTAAGGCAGATGGACGTGTCAGAGTCACTGCAGCAGACTTCCTCTACTTCTTGGGCTGAGGAGAGAATACACCAAGGAATGTCATTCATGCAGTAAAGGTTTGAAACCTTGACACTGCAATTTCTGCCCAGTGTATCCTTGCTTTTAGCTCTGGGGTATTTTTGGAAACGCTTTCTCAAAGAAGACACATAAGATAGCATTCAGACTGTGTACCTATTCATGTTTTTTCCTTTTCAGAGATTGGCAAGAACACTTGATGAACACAGAAGCTTGCTGGCTCAGTAGGCAACAAATACTAAAAGATCAGAGCAACAAATTGAAAATTTGTGAGAAGGTAGACTGGCTACTTACCCACCTGTCTCTTCACCCAGTATTATATAGACCTCTATATTGTAGAAGTCCTGTTTCATGGCCCAGGTCCACAAAATAACTAACTCTGGGAATAGTGATATTCATATTTATGAGAGGACCCCATACTCCCTTCAGGGGAATGCACTGGGACGGCTCAGCCACCTGTTCACAGCCTGGGTCTGATTCTGATTGATTGATGTTAAATATTTTCAATCTTACTTCTTTATCTCAGGGCTCATATAGAACCCAACAGAGCAGTGGAATAGCAGCTCCAAGACTCACATCCTTGGAGGACGATTATTGGGCTGTCTGTCCACCTGTCAGTGATCACTGTGCTGGTCGCCACTCTGTTCTGACCTGCAGGGGTGAACTCTTCGACCCCTTTATGCAGTGGCTTTGCCCTCACCCCCGCACTAACTATGCTGATTGGTCCAAGAGCAGGCGTTGCCCAAAGTTGCTTCTCTAGGGACCAGGTTCAGGCCAAGGAGAAATTCAACCTCTCTTCTCTTAGTCTCACTGTGCTTCTATTTCTCTGTATCTCTCTTTTTTTCTCTCTTTCTCTCTCTATACTGCAAAAACTTAGGTATTGTCAACAGTCATATCATACAGTCTAGAAACTGGGAAACTGAAAAAGGTAACCTGAAGTAAAGGGAAAGAATTTAATTTAACTTAATCCTATGCCATTAAGTTCTCTATAATGTACCAGTATTTGACCATTTTAAAACTGACCATGATTAATAAAAATTGACATGTAGTTCTAGCTGTGTTATTGAGGATTTACAGTGGTATTGTCCTTTTCAATTTTCTCTATAATTGATTTGTTTATGTTTATTTTTCCTGCAGAAATAAACATTATGGTATCTTCACACAAATCCCGAATCCTTTTTCTTTAATATGAATTTCATCAGGGGCACGGCACACCTGAGGAAGGAAGAAACATCAATTTGGCCTTGCAAGAGGGCTAAGCTAGCTAAAGGACTATTCTGTGGTGGTTTGAAATTTTTGTTCTGAAATTTTTGTTTTAATTGAAGATCAATTCGAATTCATGCTAAAAGCTAACCCTCAGAGTAATGTGAGGCCTTGTAGCAGAAGCAGACATAAGAGTCTCTCAGAACCTGGGTAGAAAGGGAAGGTGAAAAATTAGACAGTGGACGCCACACCAGTGGATGGAAGAGCAATGCTGAGATAGTAGAGAGTTGCTTACTACTTAAGAGTCAAATAGTAGAGGCACGTTTTTGGAGGAGATTATAAGCTATGACTATAAATGGGTGCTGGTTGACCATTGAAAGAGATCTGGACACTGACTGGAGGTTGAGGAAGCTCTCAAGCCTGTTAGGAAGCCATCATTAAAATCAAAGAATGTTCTGGTACCTGCATGGTGGCCTCTAGAAGCCAAAACGCACTACTCCTTTCTAAAGCAGTGTGAAAAAATAACTACAGAATCGTCCTGTCACAAAGTTGTTCCAAGCTTGACTCATAAATGGTTCTACGATTATATGCTGCTTTGGCAGACTCTTGGTAACCTCACTGTCATGAGAAGTATGCTGTTAGAGCAGGGGTCGGCAAACGAGGGTCCGTGGGCCAATTCTAGCCACCAACTGTTTTCGCACAGTCCATGAGCCAAGAATAACACTTACATTTTAAAATAGTTGAAAAAAATCAAAAGAATGATATTTCTTAACTTGTGAACATTCTATGAAATTCCAGTTTCAGCTCATAGGTGAAGTTTCTGGAAAACACCAACAATTTGTTTACTTACTGGCCGTGGCTGCACTGCCACTAAAAAAGACTCGAGTAGTTGGGCAACGGAGACTGTAGGGCCTGAAAAGCCTAAAAAATTTACTACCTGGCTCTTTACAGAAGTAAGTGCACCAGTCTCTGTGCTAGAGTACCGTTATCTTTGCTTCTGCAAGACTTTTTTAGCAAGGTGTTGGGGTACATAAAAGGACAAAGTTCGGTCTTCATCAGACTTAAGAAGCTTTGCCTGTTTTGTACATGCTTGTTAATAAATATCAAAAATTTTGACCTGAGATTTGTTTTCCTTGGAATCCGGTAGTGAACTGTGGGAGCAGACTCAGAGCTGACACCATGCTCTCTAACTGCTGGGAGTTAATGAAATTGACCAGGAGGAACCTAATTGTGTGAAGCCCAATTTGCTTAGATCACTTTGCAGCAAATGCCCTGAGAGGGGCAGAACTGAGCGCTGGAAAAATTACTCATTGACGTTTGAGTACCTGATTCCAGACCTTTCCTAAGACCTGGTTGCTTTACTGCCCTTGCACCCCATGAAGCATTGAATATCTTTAAAATGAATCCCTTTTGTTTTGGTTAAGCCACGTCCAGCAGATTTTTATCACTTGCAACCAAATAGAATCCTTATTTATACACTCCTGAAGACCAACAGAAGGGGATAAAGATGCAAGAGTTGTAGCTGTTCATTTTATGGAACCATAACATCTTCCTGAATTATTTAGTTAACCATCCACCAGCACTTATAGCCAGGCACCTCTCATACTTAACCCAGAAGCCTTAGTTATTAAGGGGATGCTTTATACTCTTTGCATTGGGCAGCAACACAGCAAAAGTACTGATACATTTTAGGTAAGCCTGGGGAGTATGTAGTGTGTTGATGGGTAATAAGTAACATACACCCTAACTCTTTGTAAGAGAGGCCCAGACATCACACACTTAATACAACCCAAATGCCTCATCCATTGTTAACAGATAGTTCCAAAGATTCAGCAGGTGATCAAACACACCTTCCAAAGATGTAACCAGGGTCAGTGCAAGAACCTTCCGTGGAGCCGGTGCTTCACTTCGCCCATTGTGCTCAATTTTCTTGGTCCCATTTGCCTTCCTTACCCTCTCACCCCACCATCATTACCGCCACCCTACTCCAAAGTCACCAATCTCATGTTTAGGTGACAATATCAGTAACTGTTTGAAAGATGTGCAGAGAAGACAGCCAGAGTGTACTGTCTGCAATGATGCACCAGGTCAATAAACACCTTCGTGCACGCCTGTCCCAGTTAGTGGATAAATGAGTCCCTGCTTTAATTATTAAACAGGAGTTGACAAGAGTCAACAGATAGGCACTTTATGAGACAAAAAACATTTCCAATACTATAATAAATTGAATTGGGTGTAATGTTTTCCTGACTCGATCATTTTCATCATCCCACTTACCAAGAAAAACGAGAACTGAAAACAGTCTGCTAACCAATGGACATGTCGACTTTTAGGGTCACTACCCTTAAAGAACATTTGTGAATTTTCCAAAGATACACCAATTTGCTTCTTTGTACCTGTATGCAATGATGTTCGTCTTTCGATGAACTCCATGGTGTCTCTTGGTAGGAGCACGTATGAGCCCAGGGAATTCTTTTTCTAGCCTACTCTAGTGGTAGAAACATCAGTTTCAAAAAGGCTGTGCTACATAGAGCACTCACTTTTCCTGCACTAATTCTAATAAATCCAGGAGAGAGTGCAGTGCAAAATGGATGGACCCAGGCTTGCCTCAGTATAATGGGGCTTTTATGCTGACATGCCCCATTAGGGATCACCACACACATCTTCCTCAATAAACAAGCTTACTGCTCAAGTAATAAAGTCATTTATGGAGAGAAGTCAGCCAAAAGACCAGGACTTATGAGAGGTTTTCAGGGAGGAATCATACCGAGTTAGGTTGAAAGAGAATCCCATAGATTCATATCAAAAGACCAACTTTCAACTGGGAGCCCTAATTTCTACAGTCCCATTACCTAATCTTTTCTTTGTGGGTTCAGAAAGAAAAGCTCATCTACATTATCCCAAATAGGGAAAGGGAATTTGGTGACTTTAAAGCCAATTAAGCCCTTTCTGAATATTAGAGTAGTTTTCTCTTTTTCCAAAACACAAGAATTTCTGATCAAACAAGAACTTTTCCACTTTTAATTAGCCCCTTGTGTTCTGAGAAGAAAAGCAAGGGCGAAAGTTATAAAAATCTCTTATTTAAAGTCACCGTTACAAGGATTTTTAATTTTTTAGCTCTACTGATTATTAAAAGAAGATGTCATGAAGAAGCGGGCATTTTTCTTTCTCTGGGTTCGAGTATTTTCTGTGGTGAAAGTTAATTCTGTGTCTTATCTTAGACCTTGCAAATCTGGGAGATACAGGAAGGTTGACAAGGGGTAGATGTGAGATGAAAGAGAAAATTTCCTTTAGGACATAGTTGCCTGAGAAAGAGATTGGACGTTGCTAATATATTTTGCTGATCTTCACAATGTACCAGCTGCTCTTAATGGGATTCAGTATATGCTAATTACCATCACTGTGTATGTGTATATATATGTACATATAAGATATGGGATGTAGGATATATACACATATGTATAGATATATATAAATGTATATATAATGTATATACATACGTATATATAATGTATGTATGTGTTTGTATATGTATGTAGATATCTAAATGAGGGTATAAAGATCCCTGTACTTTTTTTGGGGGGGGAGGGCTGCAATTTTACGCCTTTTGCTCTTTTAATGAGGTATCAACTACATACAAGGAAAGTGTACAGAACTTTAGGGGTACAGTGTGATAAATTTTTACATGTTTATACCTGGTTAGCCCACCATGCAGATTAAGATATAAAATGGTTCCAAGAGCTGAGATTTAAAGCAAGTTCGCTAGTTCCAAGCAGTTCTTTCCTCTGCATCCTGCAGAGGCAGGGAGTATGTTAGCACTGACCAGAATCTAACCAGCGGCGAGTGTTCCTGTCCTAACGTCTTAAATGGCTGCTGCTATTCTATTATAAATAGCTCTGGGGAGGTGGGAAGTTCCCAGTGAGCAGATGCTGGCAGATGTCAATCCAACAGGCAATCCCAGCCCCCTGCTTCCTGATGGGAAGGGGTCCTCCCCCAAGGGAATCTGAAATGCCAGCCAACCCTTTCCCAGCCTCCCTTGCAGCTTGTCCCTGTGACGAGGTTCCAGCCAATGGGAACTGAGGGGAAGTCTGCTGGGGTCTCTGGAAAAGACCTTCCCTTCTGACAAAAGAGAGATTTGTGAGGGAAACATTCTATCCCTGTCTCAGCCAGGCATCTACAGACACGGTGCTCAGAGCTGGGGCAGCTGTCCATGAGGAAAGACGATGCCCATAGGCAGAGGAGAGCGGGAAGACGGAGGCTGAGCCCTTGACAACATGGGCAAATCCCCAAACCAGGGGTCAGGAAACTTGTGTTGTGAAGGGTAGGATAGTAAATATTTTAGGCTTTGTGGGCCACACACAGTCTTTACTGCATAGTCTTCTTTTTCTTCAGTAGCAACGCTTCTTGTTTTTTGGGGTTGCACAAAAACAGACTGTGGGTGGATTTGCCTCACAGACCAGAGTTTGATGACCTTTCCTCTAAATGAACCCAGCAACCACCTATCTCCAGGGTTCTTATTAAGGAATATAATTTAAAAGCAAACAAACTGTTTCTTAAGCTTCTCTAAGTCAGATATTCTGCTACTCGCAACTAAAAAATACATCAATGATATTTCGGTGCCCCTTTCTCAGACATTCCACATCTCAGAGACAAAGAAATACTAGTGAAGGAAGTATCTGAGAGGCCAAGGGTAAATACACTACAAGTGCACTAGAACTTTCTTCTCAAAATGTAGTGCCTGCCGTTGCCTTGGAGGGACTGGACTGGAGGGACGGACAGACAGATGTGGAGAGCAAGGGCCAAGAGCTGGGGGGTACGGAGCTCTCTGAAATCCTAAGAGGAAAAAAAAAAAATGTTCTAAAAACTCCAAGCACAGGCCGCAAGTAACAGGATTTTCCCACCTGAACCGTGCAAACGGTTTGCAGCTTGCATCTCATTCCTTTCAACACCAAAACTGGTGACAGTTTTATGTGTCAACTCAACTAGGCTCTAGTCCCTGGCTATTCAATCAAACACTCATCTAGCTGCTGCTGCAGAACATCTGCAATCAGTTGATTTTAAATAAAGGAAATAATCCCAGGTAATATGGGTGGGCCTCCACTCATCAGTGGAAGGAGCAATTCTGCTCCAGACTGCATCAGCTCCTGCCTGAGTTTCCAGTCTGCAGCCTGCTTTCTGGATTTCAGACTTGGCAGCCTCTACAATCCTGTGAGCCAATGACTCGAAAGAGAGGACATACATACAGTTGATATTCATTATTTGTAGATTCTGTATTTATGAGTTTGCCTATTCACTAAAATTTATTTGTAACCCGAAAATTCATACTCGTGGTGCTTTCAGTCACTCACAGACATGAGCAGATGGCAAAGATCTGAGTCGTCTGATGTGCTTGTTCCCAGCTGAGGTGCAGTGAGGCGATATTCTGCCTTCCTGTTTCAGCTCTCCTCCTAGAAGTGTCTCCTTTCGCAATCTATTTGGTACCACATTTTGTGCAGGGTTCTTTGGTGCTTTTTGTCAGTGATTTCACTGTTTAAAAGGGTCCCCAAGCATAGTGCCAAAGTGCTGCCTAGTGTTCCCAAGTGCAGAAAGTCTGTGATGTGCCTTGTGCAAAAAATACGCATGTTAGATAAGCTTTGTTTGAGCATGTGAATGAATCAACAGTATACTTTAAATAAGGTGTTTTTAAACAGAAACACACATAAAACAAGCTTATGTATTGACCAGTTGACGAAAATATTGTGATCAGAGGCTCTCAGGAACCTAACTCTGTATTTCCCCTAGGAACAATGTTGCTAATTCAGTGTTCATGGCAACTTTATAGAATGTAACTATCACAAATAATGAGAATCTGAGCATCAAATAAATATACGTGTGTATGTATGCATATTATATACATGTATACACATACATACACACACAGTTTCTATTTCTCTGGAGAACACTGACTGATGCAACAGCTCACCAAGTGTGAGCTCTCTAACCACAGGACGATTAGGAAACTGTTCAATGTCTTCTATTCACCTCAGGATAGAATCTGTACTTGCTATCACAGACCACTCAAGGCCAGTGCAGCCTCACCTTTCCTCTCCCTGACATGGGCTCTGATCTCAGCTGAACGTGACCACGTGTAGCCCCTTATATGCGCCATCTCATTGTCTTCTTCCATGTTTTATTCACCTGCCTCTGAGTCTGCATTGTCAGACCCCTGCCCACTGCTTCAACCACACTTCACAACCATATTCCCCTCACTCACCCTGCACCAGCCTCCCTATTCCAACATTTCTGCACTAGCATCCCCAAGCCAGTATCCCTACACTAGCATCCCTGCACCCTCATCCTGGCATCAGCATCCCTGCACCAGCATCCCTGGTTTCCTATAGCCCAGTCCGTCTTAAGGCATGTTTTTCTATGCTGTTTCCTTCCCCTATAATGTTCTTTCACCCCTTCTTTGCTAGTTAAAACTTACTCCTCCTCCATAATCCAGCTCGCACGTCACTTCCTCAGGGAAACCTTCCACTGCCTCCCACACTAGGTTCTCTTTGCATTGTTTAACTTCCCTCTGTAGCTCTTGGCACGATTGCAATTTTTATCAGTGTTGGTGGTTATTTAATCAGTGCAGGGGTTCTTTATAATTTTGTTTCATGCATCCCTATGGCAGTCTGGGAAAGCCAGAATAATGTTATCAAATGCATGATATAAAATGCATAGGATTACAAAGAAACTTGCATTTCAGTATAATTGGTTATCAAAATATTTTCTTAAATGTAACATAGTAATAAATGTGCTTCTTTATTAAGACATTAAATAACAAGATCTAGTGGAAAGTCTAATAACTACTGTAATTTTGAAGTGGTGATAAGTACAAGTGACATTTTACAGCATCTGCAACAACTGTAGTGGAATATAAAATTACGAAATCTATATTGGTGAACAAAGTCACAGATATTATTAATTCTATTGGCTTTGTTGCTTAAATTCGGAATGGAAGGGAATGTGAGACATCATTAAGGTTTTCTGAAAGTAAAGACGTCATTCTTTTTTCATTCAAGTTCACAGATCCCCACCTCATCCCAAATTTCATCTATATTCTCTAGATTAGAGAGTCTGGATTTATTTCTGAATTCTCCACTTGATCATAAACTCTGAAAGGATGGCCACATCTGATTTTGCTTACCGTTATATCCCCGGTACTTAAGACATAGTAAGCACTCAATAAAAAGCTGTTAAAGGACAAAATGGAAGGAAGAAAGGGATTCCATTGTGTGCTTGGCTAGGTAGCCTTTTTACTCAGTGCTTTACAACTTTAAAACTCAGGTCAGCTTTTTTTTTTTTTTTTTAATCTCCAGTTAATCTTTCATGCTCACTCTCTGTAAACCCATCCGGTTGGTTCTCTCTCTTCAGAACACTCGTATCATGAAGTACTTCCTTCTGACCTAGTTCTTCCTGAAAGTGTCGATTTAATTATCTCCCTTCTCACTCATACATTTTTGAATGGGAGTTTTGTTTTGTTTTTAAGGGCAAGGGTTATGTCTGATTTCGCTTTCTGTATCACCAGTGTTTACCAATGCAGGCACCAGGATGCAGCTTCGGACTTGATGGATTTTTTTAAATGGAACTGAATTTCAGTCTCTCCTTTTCCCCAGAAGTTCCATCTCTGCTCTTACCCTCATGTCACATGGGACTTGGGCTGCTCTGTGACCTGTTGACTTTGCCTTCCACCCTCCCCCACATCCTCAATAGGTCCACAGGTTAGGGTTTATACAACTGCACATGCATGGATTGACCCAGAAACTTACCCCATGGGCAAGAATAAAGACATGCATTTCATAAATCATAAAATTTACCTTCTTTTTGTCAGTCACTAACAAACTAGGCACAAACATATTCCTTGGAATGTGAATAATTTTTAAAATAATCAAAAGACAGCATATTCACTTGCATTTATCCCACCCAGCAGAAGAGGGCCAAGATTCAGTGGCCCCCAGAGGCTCCCAGCCTGAGTGTGTGGGACCAGAAACATGAGTAGAGCCTCTAACCTCCTGCTCCTGCTGTCTCTGCTGAGTTTGCCAGAAGGATGGACACTGGCTGATTGTGACTTAAGTCCGTTCTATTTGCCCACAAATATCTATTTGCTTGACAGGTATCTTTGTTGGAGGGAGGAGTAGGAAGAAGAGGAAAGTACTTCGGAACACGCATGGAATTAAAGCATTTGCTTTGGACGAAGGATCGCTTACAGACCAAGTATTTCCCAATCTAAACAAATGCAAACTGGGACTTCCCTGGCGGTCCAGTGGATGGGACTCTGCACTTCCACTGCAGCGGGCATGGGTCCGTTCCTCGGTCAGGGAACTAAGATCCCACAAGCTGCGCAGCATGGCCAAATAAATAAACAAATAAACAAATGCAAACCTTGTTCCCTCATTTTAATTGCTGTATGAATATATCGCTTTTTGTTTATCCATTTCCCTGTGGATAGACATTTAGGTTTTTTCCAGTTTTTCAGTATTACACAGTACATTAATTTTTGCATGAATCTCCTTGGGACGTTTATGAGAATTTCTCTAATGAATATAACCTAGAGTGGAATTTCTAGGTCGTGGAGTATGTACATCTTAAACTGCACCAGATATAGCCAAATTCTCCCCAAAATGCTTGTACCACTTACACTCCCTCTAGCAATATGGAAGAGTAGCTACTGTTCCTCATCCAATATTTCATATTGGCAGACTTTTTCATTTTGACAGTTTTGTGGGTGTGAAGTTGTAGAGCATTGTAGTTTTAAGTTGCACATCTCTGACCAGTACCTTCTGAAAACTGTAGCTACCCATCAGTGCTCTTGATGCACTAAGAACATGGTCGTAATCTGTCCAACAGCCTTGTAAGATAAATATGACTCTGTCATATTTTACAAATTTGCTTTCAACCCCACAGCTAATATTCCAATGCAGGCTATTTTAAAGCACACACTAGGGACTTCCCTCGTGGTCCACTGGTAAAGAATCCGCCTTCCAATGCAGGGGACGTGGGTTTGATCCCTGGTCAGGGAACTAAGATCCCACATGCTGCGGGGCAACTAAGCCAGTGCACCACAACTACTGAGATCGCACGCCTCAACTAGAGAACCTGCGTGCCATAAACTACAGAGCCCACACGCTCTGGAACCCACATACTGCAACTATGGAGCCCACGCGCCCTGGAGCCCGCATGCCACTACTAGAGAAGAGAAAACCCGCACACCACAACTAGAGAGAAGCCTGCGTGCCACAACAAAGGAACCCACGTGCCTCAAGGAAGATCCCGCATGCCACAACTAAGACCCGGCGCAGCCAAAAATAAATAAACAAACAGTAAACGAATCTTAAAAAAAAAAAACAAAGCATACATTTAACTACCCTGTATTACAGGCACTTCCTCCTAATATCAACATGCAGGCCATCACTTATTACGAAAGATTGAAACTCAGTATATGTCGCCATCAGTTGTTACTTCTCAATGTCTCTCCTTGCTCCATCTCTTTAAATTGTAAGCCAAGAGGGAGACTCCTCTTACCCTCACTGCCTGGTGCAAGTCTGTATACATAGAAGGTGCACAGCGTGTGGGCTTTTTTTTTTTCTTTTATAACTAAGACAATAATGGTGGTAAGAGAACCTTAGCAAATTTTACACAGATTGGAAGGCTTAAATGCTTTCTCTCTTTATGGAATTAAGCTGCATACAGGTTAGAAGCTCGTCAATGCTGTAATTCCACATTCTCTTAGAGTCTCCCTTGCAAGCTGGGAGTTTCTCTCTTCTCTCCCTCTTCTTACCTTCCCCCCCTCCATCAATCTCAATCTCTCTCTTTCTCTCTCTCATCTCTTCTCTTTCTTCTTTTCCGGTGGATTTTTGAGGGTTTATTTTTATGTTGTTTGCTTGTGGTTTTTTTTTTTTCTTTTTTGATCTTCAGGGATAAATGTTCTTTGGATATTACTTGTGAGAGGATGGAGGAGTGATACGAGAGTCTTTCTGATACAGTTAAGGCAATAACCAGATAGAGTTCCTTGGGGGTGGATGATTTTGTCAACTGTATTGACTCATTTTTATTTTAAACTGGGCACGTCTGCTGAGGGACCTGGCAGGGGGGATGTCTCTTTATCATTCAAGACGATCCTCAAGACGGGCTTGCATAGAGAGAGCCGGGCCTGATTTAGGGCTGTGTCCCATTTGCCTGAATGAGGTCTACGGAATCAGACTTTCCATAATACACCCTGGATTAGTCATTCGGTGAGCAGGTGAATATCTGCTTTTGCAATTGCGCCTCACTAAATAATCTAGATAGATATAAAAACAGTGAATCCAGCTGCTTGTGAACAGTATGGCTATTTGAGCTTTTGTGTGGTAACAATCCCTAGCAATATTTTTTTTGTATTAAATACTGTGAATCCACTTCACCTGTCAGCACTATTCAAAACACGAAATGCTGTATGAATAGAAGGGATGTTCTGGGATCTTTCAGATGATTACTGTTGCTAGGAAAACCACTTCCTGCTATCTTTGTGCTTGCTGTATGTGTCTCTCTTTGTGTACAGCTTACAGTGACAAGCAAATTCATAGCATGGTATTGGGGAGGAATTGGGAAAGTTGAGAAATGTTTAAAGAACACTGCTTAAAGTTAAAAAGGGGATGTCATCTAAAATAATAGTTAAGCGTTTTCCCTGCTTTCATGTGGAGAATTATAGCCATCAACAGGAGAGCACTGGGGCTGCATTTGTGTTATGGTGGTACAGACTTCAGGGTCGTTCCAGCCATCATTCTCTGGAACCTCAGAACTGGGTTATGCTTTTCGGTGCCTGAGGAAATGACCGTCTTTTGCTCCGTGGGAGTATTACGGCAATTACTGTTTCTATAGTGTCAGCTCTGCTTAAAGTCGCAATTCTACAAGACTGATGGGAGAGAACTGCATGAACTCGCTCTGGGACAGAGCTGGGAATGAAAGCACAGCCCCGTAAGATAAGCTCATTCACTTATTCGCTCAGGACAAGGCATTTTTCCCAACTCTGCAACAGAGGTGAGACAGGGATCTCTCATCCTGGAAACAGAAACTTCCTGGAAGGGCCTGAGGCCAGCGTGGCCTCAGCATTCGTGTCTGGCACAAAGACTTTCCCCAAACATGTATAAAGTAAATGCATACGTAGCGGGACTGGCACCTCACGAAGCTCTGGGCTGCACCGAGAGCCGCACGTCATCTGTATAGAACATTCCCAAGCTGAAGGACCTGGGATCGGGGTCTCATCCCTCTGGGCCTCTCTGTCCTCATCTGTAAAATGCGGATAACCTATTATCTGCTTAATGCGGCTGACGGGAGGGCTCAACGGCAAACGCATGAAAATGACTCATGACAGCATCTGGCACATATTAGGGATTTCATTAAATATCACGTTAAAGGCCTCGGAAAGAAATGACCTTCCCTGACATCTGGTCCCATATTCACGTCATTCCCTCTCTTGCTCAGATCGTGCACCTCACTGATTCTTAACAGAATTACAGTCTAGATGTTGATTTAACAGTGCTTTCTTGAAATAGGTCAAACAAATAAAATTGCCAACATGGGTTACTGACTTTTTAGCCAATAATGTAATAATAATAATCTTAATAACAGTAATGATAAAGTGAACATTTCTCAACCATTTGCTATTAACCACACTTCGTATTGATAGCTGAGCAGGACCCTATGGGGCCTTCCCAGAAGAGACCTCCCCCCACATGTCCTCTGCCTGCCTCTTGTCTGTAGAGAAACTAGAGCATCCTAGGCCTTCCCCGAGTTCCAAGGAGTAAATTTAACCAGAAAAGTGAGAAAATGCAGAGAGAGAGGAAAACAGTCAAACAAGACAAAAATAATAATAGTTTAGCCACTAAACAAAGTTAAGGACCTTTAGTTCCACCTCAAGAGCTATGGATAATATTCTGAGCCATATCCTTTGAACTGTTTTGCAGACACTTCTTCCACCCTACCAGGTGGAAGGAGTTAACTGTATGCTGTCCACAAGCATGTAGACCCCAGACCGGCTGGAACCAGAAGGTTGATGACGCTGACTCCCAATTACCTCACCACCAACCAATCAGAAGAATGTCCACAAGCTGACTGCACACCCCACAACCCCCCTCCCTCACTCTGTCTTTAAAAACCTTTCCCTGAAAGCCTTTGGGGAGTCTGGGCCTTTCATAAACACTAGCTTCCTGGACTCCTTACTTGGCGCCTGCAGTAAATGCTGCGCTTTCCGTCACCATGACCTGGTGTCAGTCACCTGGCTTTCCTGTGTGTGGCCAGCGGACCCAAGTTCGGTTCAGTAACAGTTTCACGTTCATTCTCTTATTGGAGCCCCCTCCCGCCCAGCCACTTTGACCAAACAAGAGTAGAAAGAGGAAACCGAGGCTCGAATAAACCTGAATGATTTGGCTATGGCCCTCAAGGAAAACAAGGCAGTGGCAGTGCCCACCCTTGTCCTCTGACTTCCCATCCTGTGTGTGTTTCACTGTACAAAACCCTAACCCTAACCCCAACCCAAAGCAGGAAATGGAGAAGAAAGGCATGGGGATGCTTAAAGGTTGTGTGAATGATCTAGACCCCCATTCCTGTCTCTAAGACTCCATCCTGAGTGTGACACTAAAATTATCCTGTGTCTTTACTCCAGGAAAGTTTCGGGATAAACTGTGTCTGAAATTACAGCAGGGAATCAGAATATTAGCACACACCTTAGAATCAGGGACTTTTCTGTCTACATTTCAATTTCCCAGAAGATGCAAAACACTCTCATCCCAGGCCCACTGGGCACAGGGACAGAGTGTGATGTCATATGAACTGTACAATGTTAGGGATACCAAAAATTGTAATTCTTTTCTATGTATCGCCCTTTGCCAGCCCCACCACAGAGCCTGGTGTTTCCCCTTTAAGGAACTGAGAGCAAGCACCTTTCATCTGGGAAGGGCAAACCTATTGAACTGCTGTCTACTCATAGGACCAGATTCTTGAGCTGATTTGTTCAAATGGAACACAGGACTGTTGCCTTTGGGGCTGCAGAGGAACCAGGTCTGGAGTCTGGGCTGCAGGTGTTGTGGTATCAGTGAAAGCAAAGATGGAAAGCAAAACAGGGGATGAAGGGTTCATAGAGATCAACTTCTTCCTGTTTCACGTGGTTGAAAAGAGTTGACTCTATTTTCCTTGGATCTGAAATCATGGGGTAGAAAGCACTTCAAGAACAGCCTTGGATGGCACGTGCAAGATGCCTTTACTTCGCGTGTGCCACATGTGTTGTATCTGCCTGCTGACTGCTGGGAAAATCAAGACAGATATAATCCGAAGTTTCCAGTCCACTCCCCACATACACAGATGTAAATTCAAGATCTCTCATCCAGAGACCCTGCCCCTTGCTGCTGCCGTCCTGGCACTGAAGATAAACTCCGCCTGGCACTTGATGGATGTGTCTGTTTGGGGCTGGGTGGGATCCAGAGACACCAGTAGCTTCTGGGCAGGGGTGGGGCGGTGATGGATGGCAGCCAGTTTATCTCGTGGCTTCCACTGAGCCAGGCTGCCTGGTGAGTCCTCCCCCAGAGTTAATTTGCAGTAAAGAGGACAAGGAGTTCCATCACATTCTGACAATCGCTCGTTTGTATCTACAACTAACATTTTTCGAGTGCTTCCTATATGCCTGCAATATGCTCTGTGTTTTCTGTATGTTTTCTCTTGTGTGGAAACCGGTTTTTTCACAAAGTACGACCATTACAGTTTAAACGTTTGAAGTGAATGTTCATGGTTTCCCTACTGTGCTACGTAAAGGTAGATTTTTAAATTTTAGTATTAAAATTAATAAAATGTAACCTTGCAATTCTACTCCCAGGAACTTTTCCTAAAGGAATAATCAATGTAAAAAGATAATATATCCAGGATGAGCATTGCAGCAAAGTTTGTAACGTAGAAAAATTTAAAAATAACCTATATACCCATCAACTGGGGATGTGTGTGTATCTGTGTTTATAAGTGTGTGTGTAGGTTTGTGTATACGTGTGTGTGTGTGCATTTATACACACATATGCACATACATATATACATGTGTATACACATGCATATATACACACCTTGCACATGTACAAATGTGTATATATATACATTATGTAGGAGGTATATTTAAGATATTTAAAACATATTTTAAAGAGCAAACTTGATGGACTTCCGGGAAGATGGTGGAAGAGTAAGACGCGGAGATCACCTTCCTCCCCACAGATACACCAGAAATACATCTACGCGTGGAACAACTCCTACGGAGCACCTACTGAACGCTGGCAGAAGACCTCAGACCTCCCAAAAGGCAAGGAACCCCCCACGTACCTGGTTAGGGCAAAAGAAAAAACTAAACAGAGACAAAAGGATAGGGACGGGCCCTGCATCAGTGGGAGAGAGCTGTGAAGGAGGAAAAGTGTCCACACACTAGGAAGCCCCTTCGCGGGTGGAGACTTCGGGAGGCGGAGTGGGGGAGCTTGGGAGCCGCGGAGGAGAGTACAGCAGCAGGGGTGCGGAGGGCAAAGCGGACAGCTTCCAGCGCAGAGGATCGGGCCGACCGGAACTCGCCAGCCGAGAGGCTTGTCTGCTCGCCCGCTGGGGCGGGCGGGACTGGGAGCTGAGGCTCCGGCTTTTGTCGGAGCGCCGGGAGAGGACTGGGGTTGGCGGCGTGAACACAGCCTGCAGGGCGTTAGTGCACCGCGAGAGAGTCCGGGGAAAAGTCTGGACCTGCCGAAGAGGCAAGAGACTTTTACGTCCCTCTTTGTTTCCTGGTGCACGAGGAGAGGGGATTAAGAACGCTGCTTGAGAGAGCTCCAGGGACGGGCGCTAGCCGCGGCTAGAAGTGCGGAGCCCAGAGACAGACATGAGACGCTAGGGCCGCTGCTGCCGCCACCAGGAGGCCTGTGTGCGAACACAGGTCACTAGCCACACGCCCTTCCGGGGAGCCTGTGCAGCCCGCCACTGCCGGGGTCCCGGGATCCAGGGACAACTCCCCCGGGAGAACGCACGGCGCTCCTCAGGCTGCAACGTCACGCCGGCCTCTGCCGCCGCAGGCCCGCCCCACACTCCGTGACCCTCCCTACCCCCCGGCCTGAGTGAGCCAGAGCCTCCGAATCAGCGGCTCCTTTAACCCCGTCCTGTCTGAGCAAAGAACAGACGCCCTCCGGCGACCTACACGCACAGGCGGGGCCAAATCCAAAGCTGAGCCCCTGGGAACTGTGAGAACAAAGAAGAGAAAGGGAAATCTCTCCCAGCAGCCTCAGAAGCAGCGGATTAAAGCTCCACAATCAACTTGATATACCCTGCATCTGTGGAATACCTGAATAGACAACGAATCATCCCAAATTAAGAAGCCCTGTGGATGAAAGGCTCTTGGGGCTGCAGCCAGGAGTCAGTGCTGTGCCTCTGAGGTGGGAGAACCAACTTCAGGACACTGGTCCACAAGAGGCCTCCCAGCTGCACATAATATCAAACAGCAAAAATCTCCGAGAGATCTCCATCTCAACGCCAGCACCCAGCTTCACTCAACGACCAGCAAGCCACAGGGCTGGACATCCTATGCCAAACAACTAGCAAGACAGGAACACAACCCCACCCATTAGCAGAGAGGCTGCCCAAAATCATAATAAGTCTACAGACACCCCAAAACACATCAACAGACGTGGACCTGCCCACCAGAAAGACAAGATCCAGCCTCATCCACCAGAACACAGGCCCTAGTCCCCTCCACCAGGAAGCCTACACAACCCACTGAACCAACCTTAGCCACTGGGGACAGACACAAAAAACAACAGGAACTACGAACCTTCAGCCTGCAAAAAAGGAGACCCCAAACACAGTAAGATAAGCAAAATGAAAAGACAGAAAAACACACCGCAGATGAAGGAGCAAGATAAAAACCCACCAGACCTAACAAATGAAGAGGAAATAGGCAGTCTACCTGAAAAAGAATTCAGAATAATGATAGTAAGGTTGATCCGAAATCTTGGAGATAGAATGGACAATAGAATGGACAAAATGCAAGAATCAGTTAACAAGGACCTAGAAGAACTAAAGATGAAGCAAGCAATTATGAACAACACAATAAATGAAATTAAAAGTACTCTAGATGGGATCAATAGCAGAATAACTGAGGCAGAAGAACGGATAAGTGACCTGGAAGACAAAATAGTGGAAATAACCAATGCAGAGCAGAATAAAGAAAAAAGAATGAAAAGAACTGAGGACAGTCTCAGAGACCTCTGGGACAACATTAAACGCACCAACATTCGAATTATAGGGGTTCCAGAAGAAGAAGAGAAAAAGAAAGGGACTGAGAAAATATTTGAAGAGATTATAGTTGAAAACTTCCCTAATATGGGAAAGGAAATAGTTAATCAAGTCCAGGAAGCACAGAGAGTCCCATACAGGATAAATCCAAGGAGAAATACGCCAAGACACATATTAATCAAACTGTCAAAAATTAAATACAAAGAAAACATATTAAAAGCAGCAAGGGAAAAACAACAAATAACACATAAGGGAATCCCCATAAGGTTAACAGCTGATCTCTCAGCAGAAACCCTACAAGCCAGAAGGGAGTGGCAGGACATACTGAAAGTGATGAAGGAGAAAAACCTGCAGCCAAGACTACTCCACCCAGCAAGGATCTCATTCAGATTTGATGGAGAAATTAAAACCTTTACAGACAAGCAAAAGCTGAGAGAGTTCAGCACCACCAAACCAGCTTTACAACAAATGCTAAAGGATCTTCTCTAGGCAAGAAACACAAGAGAAGGAAAAGACCTATAATAACGAACCCAAAACAATTTAGAAAATGGGAATAGGAACATACATATCGATAATTACCTTAAATGTAAATGGACTAAATGCTCCCACCAAAAGACACAGATTAGCTGAATGGATACAAAAACAAGACCCTTATATATGCTGTCTACAAGAGACCCACTTCAGACCTAGAGACACATACAGACTGAAAGTAAGGGGATGGAAAAAGATATTCCATGCAAATGGAAACCAAAAGAAAGCTGGAGTAGCAATTCTCATATCAGACAAAATAGACTTTAAAATAAGGACTATTAAAAGAGACAAAGAAGGACACTACATAATGATCAAGGGATCGATCCAAGAAGAAGATATAACAATTGTAAATATTTATGCACCCAACATAGGAGCACCTCAATACATAAGGCAAATACTAACAGCCATAAAAGGGGAAATCGACAGTAACACATTCATAGTAGGGGACTTAAACACCCCACTTTCACCCATGGACAGATCATCCAAAATGAAAATAAATAAGGAAACACAAGCTTTAAATGATACATTAAACAAGATGGACTTAATTGATATTTATAGGACACTCCATCCAAAAACAACAGAATACACATTTTTCTCAAGTGCCCATGGAACATTCTCCAGGATAGATCATATCTTAGGTCACAAATCAAGCCTTGGTAAATTTAAGAAAATTGAAATTGTATCAAGTATCTTTTCTGACCACAACGCCATGAGACTAGATATCAATTACAGGAAAAGATCTGTAAAAAATACAAACACATGGAGGCTAAACAATACACTACTTAATAATGAAGTGATCACTGAAGAAATCAAAGAGGAAATCAAAAAATACCTAGAAACAAATGACAATGGTGACACAACGACCCAAAACCTGTGGGATGCAGCAAAAGTAGTTCTAAGGGGGAAGTTTATAGCAATACAAGCCCACCTTAAGAAGCAGGAAACATCTCGAATAAACAACCTAACCTTGCACCTCAAGCAATTAGAGAAAGAAGAACAAAAAAACCCCAAAGTTAGCAGGAGGAAAGAAATCATAAAAATCAGATCAGAAATAAATGAAAAAGAAATGAAGGAAACGATAGCAAAGATCAATAAAACTAAAAGCTGGTTCTTTGAAAGGATAAACAAAATTGATAAACCATTAGCTAGACTCATCAAGAAAAAAAGGGAGAAGACTCAAATCAATAGAATTAGAAATGAAAAAGGAGAAGTAACAACTGACACTGCAGAAATACAAAAGATCATGAGAGATTACTACAAGCAACTCTATGCCAATAAAATGGACAACCTGGAAGAAATGGACAAATTCTTAGAAAGGCACAACCTGCCAAGACTGAATCAGGAAGAAATAGAAAATATGAACAGACCAATCACAAGCACTGAAATTGAAACTGTGATTAAAAATCTTCCAACAAGCAAAAGCCCAGGACCAGATGGCTTCACAGGCGAATTCTATCAAACATTTAGAGAAGAGCTATCACCTATCCTTCTCAGACTCTTCCAAAATATAGCAGAGGGAGGAACACTCCCCAACTCATTCTACGAGGCCACCATCACCCTGATACCAAAACCAGACAAGGATGTCACAAAGAAAGAAAACTACAGGCCAATATCACTGATGAACATAGATGCAAAGATCCTCAACAAAATACTAGCAAACAGAATCCAACAGCACATTAAACGGATCATACACCATGATCAAGTGGGGTTTATTCCAGGAATGCAAGGATTCTTCAATATACGCAAATCAATCAACGTGATACACCATATTAACAAATTGAAGGAGAAAAACCATATGATCATCTCAATAGATGCAGAGAAAGCTTTTGACAAAATTCAACACCCATTTATGATAAAAACCCTGCAGAAAGTAGGCATAGAGGGAACTTTCCTCAACATAATAAAGGCCATATATGACAAGCCCACAGCAAACATCATCCTCAATGGTGAAAAACTGAAAGCATTTCCACTAAGATCAGGAACAAGACAAGGTTGCCCACTCTCACCACTCTTATTCAACATAGTTTTGGAAGTTTTAGCCACAGCAATCAGAGAAGAAAAGGAAATAAAAGGAATCCAAATCGGAAAAGAAGAAGTAAAGCTGTCACTGTTTGCAGATGACATGATCCTATACATAGAGAACCCTAAAGATGCTACCAGAAAACTACTAGAGCTAATCGATGAATTTGGTAAAGTGGCAGGATACAAAATTAATGCACAGAAATCTCTGGCATTCCTATATACTAATGATGAAAAATCTGAAAGTGAAATCAAGAAAACACTCCCATTTACTATTGCAACAAAAAGAATAAAATACCTAGGAATAAACCTACCTAAGGAGACAAAAGACCTGTATGCAGAAAATTATAAGACACTGATGAAAGAAATTAAAGATGATACAAATAGATGGAGAGATATACCATGTTCTTGGATTGGAAGAATCAACATTGTGAAAATGACTCTACTACCCAAAGCAATCTACAGATTCAATGCAATCCCTATGAAACTACCACTGGCATTTTTCACAGAACTAGAACAAAAAATTTCACAATTTGTATGGAAACACAAAAGACCCCGAATAGCCAAAGCAATCTTGAGAACGAAAAATGGAGCTGGAGGAATCAGGCTTCCTGACTTCAGACTATACTACAAAGCTACAGTAATCAAGACAGTATGGTACTGGCACAAAAACAGAAATATAGATCAATGGAACAGGATAGAAAGCCCAGAGATAAACCCACGCACATATGGTCACCTTATCTTTGACAAAGGAGGCAGAAATGTACAGTGGAGAAAGGACAGCCTATTCAATAAGTGGTGCTGGGAAAACTGGACAGCTACATGTAAAAGTATGAGATTAGATCACTCCCTAACACCATACACAAAAATAAGCTCAAAATGGATTAAAGACCTAAATGTAAGGCCAGAAACTATCAAACTCTTAGAGGAAAACATAGGCAGAACACTCTATGACATAAATCACAGCAAGGTCCTTTTTGACCCACCTCCTAGAGAAATGGAAATAAAAACAAAAGTAAACAAATGGGACCTAATGAAACTTAAAAGCTTTTGCACAGCAAAGGAAAACATAAAGAAGACAAAAAGACAACCCTCAGAATGGGAGAAAATATTTGCAAATGAAGCAACTGACAAAGGATTAATCTCCAAAATTTACAAGCAGCTCATGCAGCTTAATAACAAAAAAACAAACAACCCAATCCAAAAATGGGCAGAAGACCTAAATAGACATTTCTCCAAAGAAGATATACAGATTGCCAACAAACACATGAAAGGATGCTCAACATCACTAATCATTAGAGAAATGCAAATCAAAACGACAATGAGATATCATCTCACACCAGTTAGAATGGCCATCATCAAAAAATCTAGAAACAACAAATGCTGGAGAGGGTGTGGAGAAAAGGGAACCCTCTTACACTGTTGGTGGGAATGTAAATTGATACAGCCACTGTGGAGAACAGTATGGAGGTTCCTTAAAAAGCTACAAATAGAACTACCATATGACCCAGCAATCCCACTACTGGGCATATACCCTGAGAAAACCGTAATTCAAAAAGAGTCATGTACCAAAATGTTCATTGCAGCTCTATTTACAATAGCCCAGAGATGGAAACAACCTAAGTGTCCATCATCGGATGAATGGATAAAGAAGATGTGGCACATATATACAATGGAATATTACTCAGCCATAAAAAGAGATGAAATTGAGCTATTTGTAATGAGGTGGATGGACCTAGAGTCTGTCATACAGAGTGAAGTAAGTCATAAAGAGAGAGACAAATACCGTATGCTAACACATATATATGGAATTTAAGAAAAAAAAAATGTCATGAAAAACCTAGGGGTGAAACAGGAATAAAGACACAGACTTACTAGAGAATGGACTTGAGGCTATGGGGAGGGGGAAGGGTAAACGGTGACAAAGCGATAAAGAGGCATGGACATATATACACTACTAAACGTAAGGTAGATAGCTAGTGGGAAGCAGCCGCATAGCACAGGGAGATCAGCTCGGTGCTTTGTGACCGCCTGGAGGGGTGGGATAGGGAGGGTGGGAGGGAGGGAGACGCAAGCGGGAAGAGATATGGGAACATATGTGTATATATAACTGATTCACTTTGTTGTGAAGCTGAAACTAACATACCATTGTAAAGCAATTATACTCCAATAAAGATGTTTAAAAAAAAAAAAAAAGAGCAAACTTGTTAAAATTATTAAAATGCTAGTTTCATACGCTTTACTAATATGCATATTAATAAAAACGCAAGAAGGATATGTGTGTGTGTGTGTGTATATATATATATATATATGTATATGTATATGTATATGTATATGTATATATGTTACTCATGGTTATTTTTTCCAGATGGAGCAGGGAGAGGAATTTATGGGCAAAGATGTTATCTCTTTCTACTCTACATATACATTTTTTAAAAATAATAAGCACAAATGGATTGTGTAATCACTGTCTCCCAAATAAAACGATTTATATTCAGAGGAATAAAGGACAAAAAGGCATATTATACACAAGTTTCACTTCAGTGATATACCAGCCATTTAATTACCACCAATAGTGAAGAAATTAACCAGTTTCAGGGGTATCGATGCTTCTGGTCCTTACTCATTTTATTTTCTTCATTTCCTTGATTAACTATTTTCATTCAGGGCATTTAACATATCAAAATGGTGATTAAATATATGAAAGGAATCTTGGAAATAAAAGAGCAAATAACTCAGGTAAAATTAAGCCCTTTTCAAGGTCAATTCACTCATCTTTATAGGCTAACAGTCTATAAGGGCAGCAGCCCTCGGATCAATACATAGCCCAGTTTGATGAAAACAGGATCAACGAAGAGCGTCTTCCAAATGGAGATGTACAGGGTACTGTAACTCTTCTTGCAATCTTTCCTTCCTACGGATGCAAATATCTGACGGCCATTAGGGAGCAGAAAGCCTCAGAAAGGGTTCTATGAAGAGTCTGTGCCAAGCTCTCACTGGGCTTCCCAGGCAAAGTGCCGACTGGGGTGGTGTGAGGGCTGAATCCACCTCAACCCACCAAGTGCAAGTTTTCAAGTGTAAGGCAACGTGCCCTCATCTCCCTACACTTCATTTTCCTTATCTTTGAAATGGGAACAGTACTCATCTCTCTTAGCATTGGAGGTGACTGCACCACGTCTCACACAACAGTCAATGACCAGTGCTAACAACCTAGCAGAATTCGTAACAGTTCAATTAACATTTATTAAGTAGTTCTGTTGTACCATGGACTCTACTAGGCTCAGGGGGACGAAAGAGTAATAAAAATCCACCTCAGGCCTCAAGATCTTACAGTCTAGAAGCAGTTATTTACCTTCTTTCTTAATAGTTCTTTATTTCCTGAGACTTCCCACCATATCACAGTCATAAGGCCTGTTGCAAATAATGTGTTACTGCTACGAAAACACTAAACTTTTTTCACGGCTTTCAGTTTTCACAAAGTTGAGGGCTTTAAAGGTTATGCAGGTGACACTATCATTCATTCTCTCACTCTTCCTTCCTTCCTCCCTCCCTCCCTCCCTTCCTTCCTTCTTCTCTCTCTCTTACAGCTTTATTGAGATAGTTTACATATTATACAATTAGCCTGATACACTTTCTTCAGTGGTAGAAAAAGATAAGCAGTTAGTTAGCTCAGGGAAATCACATATAAGCCAAAGTCTTTTATGCCCGTGCTGTATTCTGACTTGGAATAATGCACTTTTATGAATACCATATTAAAAGAATAGCCTTTTTTATTCAGCTGTGGAATATCTTTTCTGTGGGTGTGTAGGGGAGGACTGGGCATCAGAAATCAAAGTGTATCACTGCAAACATACATAATCCATCAGGAGTGTTGAGGTGAGAAAAGTGATGATGCGATCCACTTATCTAATGGAGTGCTGTACAGAGAGAGTTTACGAACATTCTTTACTCTCTGGGAGCTTTCAAAGAGTGTGCACGGAGACAAATACCACAAATACCTAATTTACTTAGTAGATAAGAGAATTAATTGCTGTTATCTACGACCAACACAAGCAGGCTGCTACTGTTCTTCTTCTATGCTGGGGGAGGGCTTCCTGAAAGAGGCAGGGCCTCAGGAATGATGTGACGGATGAATGGGGAAGAGTGTACCTAGTCCAGGGTCACGGGGAATTCCAGGCCTGGGAGGGAGGCCATTATCCTGCCTGCTCTAATGTGCCCCATTACAGAGACACACACTTAGTGATGTCAGCTGTAGAGGTAACATTTTCTGTTCCCCTGAACCACTGAAATCAAATTGTGGAGAACTCAGAAACATAGACCATGAGCCTCTCTCTCTGTGTCTTTGCCATTTTATCATTCTCCCCTTCCTGTAAGAGGGACCCACGGTGGATGATTCCTCTCTGCCTCAGATCTGTTTAATGGAGTGAGCCAATGGAAGGAAGATTCAAAGGCAGAAAAAGGACAATAATTAAATAAAGAGCCGGAGCCCCACTGGGTGGCTGGGGGTGGGTGTGAGCAAAAGGCTCCATGCCAGCACTAGGGGACTGATGAGGCCACGTGTTATCTCAGGAGCGACCCCTTCTTAGCAGCCAATCGTGCAGCCTTACAAATACATTTCCTGGCTTGTGTGAAAGTTTCCAGTGTGCAGCCTGACGCTGAGAAGTGAAGAGAGCAGTTTAATTGATTCAGGCTCCAGATCGCTCTCAGAAGGAAACGGTTCTCTATCTTAGGCACTACAGAAGATTCACAAACCAAGTGTGAAAGAAATGTTATTTTAAAATACAAATTAATTTTTATATCAAACCTTTTTGCTGCTGGCTGGAAGAAACCATCTCAGTCAATTCATGGTTCCTCAGTCAACTCATAGCTGTGTGTCTAAGTTTGGGGACATACATAGAGCAAAGCCTTTGGGATGAGAGAATTCGGTCTAGACCAAGATGGTAGCCACTAGCCATGTGTGGCCACTAAAATAATTTAAAATTAACTAAAACTTAAAATTCAGTTCCTCAGCTGCACTAGCCACATTTCAAGTATTCAATAGGCACATGTGGCTAGTGGCTATCATATTGGACCGCAGGGACACAGAACATTTCCATCATCACAAAATCTCCTATTGACCACAGCTGGTCTACACTGTCATCTTCTAGCAGCTTAAGAATTTTCTGAGATGTCCTCGTTGTCCATTTTTCAGCCAAGGAAACTGAGACTCAGAGAGCTTATGGAACTTGCCTACGGTCACTCAGATTCTAGGTAGCCAGACTGGAGCTGATATTTCTTCCTGGGGGTCCTATAATTCTTTTGCCACTTCCTTCCGTTCCCCATCACAAGTCTGAGGAATCTGAAATTAGCAAGAGAACGAAGTACTCTCATTGCTGTGTTAGTTATAACATAAACTTCATGCCTTCTTGTTTTGAGGTTTTCAGATACTCAAAGGTCCAGAATTTTGAAATTCAGTAAAGCTTATTCTCTGCATTTCTACTACTACAACTCTTCTCTGAGGACTGATGGCCTCTCAGTCTATTTAGATGAAGGTAAAAAGGAAAGTCCCTGCATAAAAAGCACATCAATTAATATAACAAAATACTGTCCAGCCTCAGTAGGTCTAACTGAGAAGGTCTAGATAGATGACAGCACGAAGTCAACTTAATTGCCTCAGAAGGCTTCAGTCCTTCCAGTGTAGACAAATGACCATCTCTATATCTCAGTGGCTTAGCCCCTGAAGTTCATTTCTCCCTCTTGCAAAGTCCTCTGAAGGTCAAGCAACTCTGCAGAGCAACCCCATGACATGATTCAGTGGTCCACGTTGCTTCATCCCTGAGACTCTGGCCACTGAGCCAGCCAGTGGCTTTTACACTCGTCACCAAAGGGAACGAGAGAGCATGAAGGATTCTGTGGGGGCGGGGGGGGGACCATCCAGAAGTGACTCCTTACCCAAGTTTTCATCCCCACAGCAGCACCAGTCACATCACCGGCCTCACCGCAAAGGAACTGGGAAAGGCTGAGGAGGGTATGGACTAGCGGGTGAGCATTCTGGTCTCTGCCACGCCAATGAGTTAAGATCATTGATGATAACAAAAATAGAAATATGGGATTGAGCACTTGCCTGGGACTGAGTGCCCCGTGTGTAATATCTCATTTAATTCTCACAACAGCCTTGTGAGGAAAGGGCTACTACTCTCTCTTTTAAAGGTGAGTACAGCGGAGCTTAGCTGGGTTAAGAGATATGACTGAGGTCAAATGGACAGCAGATGGCAGAGCCACAGCTTGAAATTAGACCTGACGAATATTACAGCTTAGGGTTGGTTAGACATCCAGATTTTTTTTTTTTTTTTTTTTTTTTGCGGTATGCGGGCCTCTCACTGTTGCGGCCCCTCCCGCCGCGGAGCACAGGCTCTGGACGCACAGACTCAGCGGCCATGGCTCACGGGCCCAGCCGCTCCGCAGCACGTGGGATCTTCCCGGACCGGGGCACGAACCCGTGTCCCCTGCATCGGCAGGCGGACTCCCAACCACTGTGCCACCAGGGAAGCCCAAGATATTTTTTAAGGGGAAGTAAAGTTGCACTCTAGAATAGTGCTGTCCAGTAGAACTTGGTGCAAAGATGGAAGTGTCACTATATCTATGTGACCCAATACAGCAGTCATGAGCCACATGTGGACACTGAGAACTTGAAATGTGGCCACTGTAACTGAGGAACTAAATTTTTAATTTAATTTAAATTGCACTGAGATAGAAAATTGAATTAATAGCATTGTAACTTAACTTGCTATGTGTAAATGCTCCTTCTTCAAAAACAGAGTGAAGTTCTCTGAGGTCAGAGACCGTAACTTGCTCATCTTTTTATCTTCTCTAGCATAGGCAGAGCACTTTGCAGATAAAGTTTGCTCAGTACAAATTTATAGATTATCATTTGATACTGATCTACTGCAGGACTTTCCAGCTTATTGAAAATGTGGATATTCCGTGACCAATTCTGTTTGTCTGAAAAGGGTCAAAGGACTTTAAAACTCCATCTTACCAACAACTTGCTTCTTGTTTCCCTTCTACCTACATGATTGACGGTCAGTAATAAGACACGTTTTTGTATTTTCAGAAGCTGCCTCCAGGGTTTTAAAAATATTCCTGGGTTTTATTTTGTGGGGAGGAGGGGGAGGGAGATACCGAGTCTCCTATTTTCCATACTGATTTTTTAAAAGGAAAATGAAGATCTAGGTTAACGTGCTTTCACAGCAAACAAGAGCAGAATGAAACAGAGAAACTAATGGATCTCTTTCTGTGAATAAAATGACAGATAAAATATCTATTTTGCTCACATATTTTTCTTTCACAGACAGTTCATTTCAGTAAATATCTTACCACCTGCACTTGTCTATTTTCCAAGGTTTTGGGATATTTCCAATAAGTTCAGTTGGACTCTATAGTTGGTATTTATGAGGCTGTGCTTAAAAGGAAATTGCATCACGGATATCATCAGCTCAATTTTTTCTGAGTTTTTCTTGAACATGTAGTTGGCAAGCTCTCAAAACCCTTATCAGGTCATAACTCAAAGATACATGTGGCCTCCACAGCTAGGTTAATATTTACAAAGTACTGTTCTGCCCCCCAGCTTTTTTCTTATATGTCTCTCTCCCGTGGTTCCTACCTTTTTGCAGGCCTCTTAATATTGAAGATGAAGAGGCCAAGTCTACACTGACAGAAAATGCCTTCTGTGGTCTTCCCACAGAGAGTCTCCTCCAAAACAGGCTCTGTTGGTCCTTAGAAGTGAGCTGAGGTTTCGAAATCTTCTGCGCCTGGGTTTCTCAACATCCGGAGTATTAGCATTTTGGGTCACAGACTTCTGTTATGGGGACTGTCCTCTGCTATGTAGGGTGTTTAGCAGCATCCCTGACTTTGCCTCATGAGATGCCAGTAGTACCCCCTCGCCTGGTTATGACAACCAAACATGTCTTCAGATATTACCAAATGTCCCCCAATTACTCTAGGCGACTTACATTATGTTTCAGTTCTCAGCTCATGTGTCATCTCTGGGAGAACATGATATGGGTCAAGTTCTGTGCTTGTCACTCTCTCAGAATCTTTGAAGCATATAATCTCAGTCTGTAGCTACCTGTTCACTGATGACCAGCATCGCTGGCCCTAAATTATCACTGTGATACACACGGCAAGGATACAGGTGAAGATTTTCCACTAAGTAAGAATTGCCTTACTCAAAAAATTACTTTGAGAATTGCCTTATATTTTCAGGGTTAATAAATACTGATTACTTCTCCCTTATCACACACAAAGGGTCAAAAACACCTGTGCATTCATAGACTCTGCTTGCCCCTGGTGTGAAGTTGTTAATAGCAAAGCTTGGAGTTGAGACGACCAGAAACTTTCTTTAATGGGATGATGAATTTAGTGTCGTGGTGTCTCTTCATGGTGGAGAAATCCATTTTCAGCTTAGAATTTTCTGCAAATCGTGTCTCTAAAAGAACAAGGGAGGTCCCCCAATGGCCTGGGTAAACCTCTGATCCTCTGCTGATTTACCCCTTTACCAGATATTTCATATTTGTTGACTGAATGAATAAATAAAGGCTATGTACCAAGTTCTCTGCTAAAGCTGAAAACACAATAATGAGCAAAATTAAGCATGGTCCCTGCCACCTCAGAAAAACAAGTCTGGTGGGAAAAATGACACGAACTGAATGACTATCAATTATATCAATGAATGTGTAGCTGCAGACTGAGCTTATATGCTTCCAAGGTCCCCAACAGACGACACATGAGCTGAGAACTGAAACATAAATACAAGTCAACTAGGTGAAATGAGGGGAGAGCACTCCAGACACACTGGCCAGCAGGTACAAAGTCTACTGGAGAGAGGGATCAAGATGAGTAAAAACAACTGGGGAAACTCAGAAAGACAGTGAGTCTGGAGCACAGAAAACATGGGATGAGACTGTACAAGGGGAGACTGAGTTGTCACATGCTAGGCCTCATCCTCAGGAAGCCAACTGCTCTTTGCTCCATCAGTGGACATTCATCCACAGACTTGAAGTAGTCAAGGGAAAGGCTGTACCTGAATGTCACAGGGATCCCTAGTGGCAGCATATGGAGAACGAATGGGGGAGGTTATCTGGAAGTGAAGTGGGAGAGAGGAAACTCAGGTGGATGTCCAGGTGAGACACAAGGGTGTTTAGGCTAGGAGGGTCCAGAGGGAGAGGGGAAGAAGAAGTGGTACCTGGCAAGTGAACCAACAGGAGGTGAGGGATTCAACCAGAAGGCTCAGCTAGGGCAGACTAGTTACAGCTGGTGCTCTACATGCTGCCTATAATCCCTGGGAGGATCAGAGGACAGGGTGGTCAGGATGCCTCTTAGGTTTTTACATGACTGGTGTTGTCCTCTGTCTAGAGAGTGAATGCTAGGGGGGAAACACCTCTGTGCTAGAAAATCACGAGCTTTGTATTGGACGTGTAGAATCTGAGGTGCCTGTAAGATACTGTAGAAAGAAGAAACCTGGTTTGCTGCCCTGCAAAGGAGGAACTTTCCCAAGGACAAGAAGAATCAACCGGGGGTGATCATTTTGTAGAACATCCATTAGGCAGTTAGTACCTAACGTGAACTTTAAACAATTATTAAGTAGCAGCTAATTAGTTTTAGCAAATGACAACAGAATTGTAAAAAAAAAAAAAAAAATCATTTGTCAACCACAATTTCCCTTCTCACCCGCACTCCAGCTAGGCCTTTGCTACAAGAAAGCATCCAGTGCACAGCTTTCTGTATGGGCCCCTGCTAAGGAAAGATGCTGACAATATTCGGAAGGCTCTGTCCACTTCTGGATGGAGAAAATCCACTTGTCATGTTGTGTCTCACCCAGGACATCTGTAGGTGAGATTCTCCTTTTCCTCACCTTGCATCTGCTCAGTATCTTAATCCCACATTGTAGGAGTGAAACGCTGGCAACCTTTAAGGATATAAGTTGCTTCCTATTACATTATTTCTTCCCGTACAGAAGAGACCAAGTGTTTGTCATTTACGAGTGTCATGTCATTACATTCCATATTGCAGTGTAATGATGTGAAATGATTAAATGACAAAAGGCCTGCTCACTGCCAAAAGTTTAAAGTGGCATACTTTTATTTGTAGATTGGAAAGCTCTTATTAATTCTTATATTGACTTTGCCAGATGAAACACTGCAAGCAGACTGGTGCATACAGAAATGGGGTGCCAGTAAGTGAGGTTCGGCACCCCGATTCCCACATAAACAGGAAGAGTTCTCCGATTCTAGCACATTCCTCAGGCTACACGTCCAGAGCTAAATGTATTAGTTTAGAACAGTCTTGTCACCTGATGAATGTGGAGTGACAGACATCAAAATACAACCTGACTGGAGTTTTTATTGAGAAGAAAAATGGGAACTCAGAACAGGTGACTGAGAAAATAAAACGGCCTATACTCCTTTTGCCCCCTCCTGAACCACTTTTTTCCACTAGCACTTATTGGGAGATTGAATTTTATTCTTTTTTTAAAGGAAAAAGAGCATACAAAAAGCATTTCGGTTACGTCACCAAATTACTGGAAGACCGCGGCTGGTAAAGCAACAATTTCTTCTTCTTTTTCCCCTAGGCTATAAAATCTCATGTGGAGATCTTTGAAAGAGGGTTAAAAATTACATCCTCAGAACTATATGTTTTTTAAGCTTTTAAAGTCTGAATCCACATGACCTCAAGTGTTTGAGGATTTGTGAAGAAACTTGTTCTCACCTGCCGTTTCTTTCAACCATTTATGGACTCCCATTCCGGTAACACATGCATTGCCCAATTCCAGTAAGAACCTTCCTGCAACCATAGTCGAGTGACTTTTTTTTGTTTGTTTCCTTTTGTTTTCCCTCCCCTGGATACTTCTTCCCCTCTTCTTGGTGGAAATAAGAGAAAGGCCATACTTCTCGGCCTGGTCATTTCTACTACTTCTTTTACCTAAGAAACATTCTTATTTTAGGAATTCTCCACCCTGACTTGGTTTGGCTTTTGTTTTACTTTTCTTTTAATTATTTTCCTTGAATGTCAATTAGCTTCTTATATTTTTAGCTCTGTTTATTACATGCTATTATCACTTTGGTGTAGAACCTTCTTTCGTTGTAAAACACTGTTGGGTGAAAGCTGAAGGGGGTGGGAAATAAATTAAGAAACAGCTGTTTTATTACCTATGGACACTTGCAAGGCCGCTCACCTGTGCTCGATCTTTTTAAAACAAGAAGGCACCAAACACTAATAAGCCCCTAGATTTACAGACAATGACCCTATGCCTGCCAAGATGGCCAATAATCTTTGCTTTTGCTGCAGCACAGGGGGTAGGTTGCCTCACTTTTAGCACGTTGGCAGGGGCACAGAGAACATGTTCTTCATGGAAAGGGACTTGTAAATGGAAAACGGCTCAGGGAGCAAAACTGCCAGGAGCTCACTTGCCTTGTGGGAAATGCTACAAAGTTTCATGATTGGAAAGATAGCACTCTGGGGCTTCCCTGGTGGCTCAGTGGTTGAGAATCTGCCTGCCAGTGCAGGGGACACAGGTTCGAGCCCTGGTCCGGGAAGATCCCACATGCCGCGGAGCAACTAAGCCCGTGCACCGCAACTCCTGAGCCTGCGCTCTAGAGCCTGTGAGCCACAACTACTGAGCCCGCGTGCTGCAACTACTGAAGCCCGTGAGCCTAGAGCCCGTGCTCCGCAGCAAGAGAAGCCACCGCAATGAGAAGCCCGCGCACTGCAATGAAGAGTAGCCCCCGCTCACCGCAACTAGAGAAAGCCCGCGCGCAGCAACAAAGACCCAACACAGCCAAAAATAAATAAATTAAATAAATTAAATAAATAAATTAAAAAAAAATATAGCACTCTTTCAGACAATCGCACTGTGGGTGAAATTATTTGCCATTTAATCTGGATTTTAGGTGAATCACAGCATCTTTGTTTAGTCCCTATGTTGTCTCTATCGAAAAGTACAAAGTGGCCAAAAGCTTGTGCCTGCACTGCTGCAGTCAGTAAATGCTACTCTGTTCTGATCCTTTTTTTCCATTACTTCTTTTGAGACTTTTATTTCTACATCTCTTTGGCACGAGCTCTTATTTGGCAGGTAGTGAGAACTCAGGGTTCTCTTGGAAGACAATATACTGAAGAGCCCTGGAGGTTTTTTTTCCCCTTTATATATAGATGGCTTTGTCATTATGTCCTAAATCATGAATGCATATAAGAGCGGCCAAGAACGGCTCAAATGGCTGTAGCAGGGACCCTGAAATAACAGGCTGGCTCCACCCACAACTACAAAAGAGATCATGTTATGCATGTTCTGATCAGCACATACAGAACAATGGGTTAGGCTAAGACCTTTGTCACATTGTGATGGCCTCCGGGTATTACCTATATTTTCATGAAGCAATTCTGCTCTTCAATAAGTCATTCGCCTCCCCTGAAATCACCCAAAACCCTGGGCTTCCTCCTGATGATAATTCTGTGTTCACTTTTTCCTGCAGTTAACACCTGTTTAGGTGTTCATCGAAGTGCTCCAGGTTAGTAGTGAAGAGGACACACCCTATCCCTGTGGCCATGGAGCTTAGATCCCAACAGGAATGATTAAGAGAGAACAAGCCAATGAGCAAGACAATTTCAGGTGGTGAAAAGAGATGATCACACAGCTCAGTGTGATCAAGAGAGAGCTAGGAGTGGGGATACAATATAAATGGCGTAGTCACAGAAGGCTCCCAAGAGGAGGTAACATTTGAGCTGAGAATGAACATTGGCTGGAGTGCCCATCATTTTACAGTCTGGGGAAGCACCTTGCAGGCAATGGAAGGGCAGGTAGAAAGACCATACGTTAGGAATGAGCTTGGGCAGGAAGCAGTCCAGTTTTGCAAGACGGCCTTGAACTACAGGAAAGATAAGAACTGAGAGCAGAGTGGTCAACAGGGGCCCAACTCATGCAAAAACTTTCAAACTTAGGATGCAACCCCAGGCTTGCCTGGCCTTCCCTGGTCTCTGTTTTGTTTTCCGGGTGACTCACATATATCACTCCATCTTCAGTACAATAAGAAATACCGCTGCAGTATAAGCAAGTGATTCTCCAGTGATATTCTGGGGCATAAATAGGTTGCTAAATGTTGATCGATGTGTAAAATTTACCTTTACTACACCGAGGGACACATCTACTTATGGCCAAATCTGTCGGCTGCAACAGAGGAGTATAAAGGAGGCCCACGGTAGTGGGGAGCAGAGTACAGCTTACACTGATAATAAGTCAGAGGGCCCCTTCCCTATTCTCACTGCTTTGAGTGAGGGTGTGCCGCACAGAGCCGGGGCCGCCATCTGAAAATCAAGACCAGTAAGGGGAAAATCTGCTCAGAAATTCTGACCCCGGCCTCAGGTCTCTGAATAATTAAGCCAGGGTCAGAAACCACCCACCTCCAGACTTCTTGTTATGCGAGAGGGGAAAATCTGACTTGTTTAAAAGTAACGTGATAAGTAAGAACTTAGAATAGGGTTCAGCTTGCCAAAGCAAGAGCAAGTATTTACTGAAAATGTGAGAACTCCGTCTCATGACTTTTTAAAAGAACTCAGTGGGGGCAGCAAACGGTTCTCCCCAAGTGGTGGCCCAGTGCCGAGGCGGTCTGCGGGACAGAATGATGACAGTGAGGCACGGTGACACTGGAGTGACACTCAAGTTGTAATTGCTACTACTTTAGCACAGCTTTGACTTCTGTTATTCTTCTCGAGAATGCAATGAATCTTCCAGCGATCTAAAGAATTTTTTTTTAAATGGGGGGAACCTCTGATAGAGTCAGATTAGCAGAGATTAAAGACCCTTCCCAAAAAGTAAAAGGTTAACCTCTGTCTGGTGTAAATGAGGCATGTTATTATCAAGGTCCAGCCATCTGGAACCATGGTCCAGGCCCAAAGGACAACTCACTCAGCCTGCTTCTGCCTGCCCACTCCCAAATCAGTTCTGGTTCAAGTTCCCTGGACAGAGCAGTGGTATGTGCCTTCCAGTTTCCAAATCCTACTCTTTCCCTAGTTACCTCTAAGACCTCAGATCCTTATTGAGTAACATGGAAAATTTGACCAAAGGCTGTGATCTTCAAATATGTATGTGTACGGGTGAGGGGAGTATGTAAGCAGTAGATTATTTCACGTTAAATTTTGTGCAGAAATCCACTAGATAAAAGAGATGAAAATGGGAACATTGCAGATGAAATGAAGGCATAGCTCCAGAGTCCCACGGGCTCCTTCGCCTTCGCTATATGTGCAGTCCCCAAGGAGAGTGCATCTGGGGCGGAGACTCAGCTGACCAAGAGAGCTTTAAAGGAGAGGGAAAAATGCTCAGGTAACACAAAGTGTGGGGAAGGACAAGAAGGGTGGCATAAAAACACACCTGGAAACACGCTGGTGGTGGACAAGGCATCTGGATTCCAATGTGGATTAGGTGATCTTTGTTAAGGGTTCAGATCTTTAGAATTTGTTACCCCTACTTAATTCTCATTGGAGAATAGAGACTAAGAGATGGAATTTGGGGCCAGAAGGCCTGTGTTCAAAGTCTAGCTCTCCCACTTGCAAGCTGTGCCACATTCAGCAAACTACTTAACCTCTCTGAATATCAGCTCCATGTCTATGAGATGGGGATAATCACCCAGGATACACAGAGAATTTAAATGACTTGTCCAAGGTCATTCATAAGCAGGAGACTTCGAGTTTCAAATTCTAGCTCTTTTGACTCTTGAAATGCAGTGCTACTTTTTCTAACCACAAGAAGACCCTGCTGCAGATTCACAAAGGATGTGCATCTTGAGAAAAAGAGAGGGAGGAGGGGAAGGAGAAAGAGAGAAAAGGAGGAAGGGAGGAAGGCAGGAAAGCAGGAAGGAAGGAAGGGAAGAAAGAAATAGATTCTGTATATCATCTGTATTACAGATATACAGACATTTGCCAAAGAAAAATAATCTGGAATCTGTTTGAAATGGACATCATTAGTCAATTCATTGGATTAAGGCAGCTATCGATTTCCTTTTCCTGATGAGATGATTCTTCTGATTTTTGACAAACTTTAGTGATTACCAAGATGCTGAGAAATCAAGCAACTTACAATAAAATGAACATGGTAGCAGCAGCTTCAAATTTTACAAATAAGTGATTGAGATGATGTGTCACATCCTTGACTTATTCGCTGGTTAAACCAGGGAAGTTCTTGTGGCTAAATGGATGATGGCAAGGCAAATGAATTCCAGTCATTTGACATAGATCTGCTATGTGCCTGGGTGAGGCATGCAGGATAGCTGATAAAATTCATATTCATAATCATTTGTTGCCAATTAATTAATAGGATCTATTGCATCAGAAAGCAAGGTCTCTAGGAAATAGGACGACAGATAGATAACGAATTGATAGAGGTTCTGGAGATACAAGGCAAGAAGGTCAAGAAATATCTAAACCAGGAGCCAGGAGTATGAATAGTGTGCGAGGCTACCTCACATACAAAAGAAGAAACCTTATATCTTTCCCCTTCCAGTTGAAGAGACAACTTGGAGCCCTAACCCGATCTCAACCTTCCATATCTGGGCTCCTGTCCAGGACAAAGTCATCAGTGACACCAACACAAACCTATCCATTCCCAGGAGCTTTCCTACATTCAAGAGCCTAGATGAAGGGGGGTGGGGAGGGGCTTACAATCCCTCCTTCATGATGAAAATAGCCAACAGGAAGTTACTTAACAAAACACTCACCAAGGGATGGAGTCAACATCAATTACCTTGCATCTTCGATTTTCATTCTAAAAGAGCATGGCTCACTTCACTTTTGAAAGTAATTTGAATGAATCCTTTCCAAAAATGATAGAGCTTGACTTTCCAACTTTACTTTGGAAGACACAGGACCCAAACAAGCAATTCTCCATATTATTAATGTTTCCTTGCTCACATGAATCTGGTAACAATAGAAGTGCTTCTTATCGGGATGAATCTTACACTCAAACTAGAGCTCACATTTGGCCGGCTTCGGCAGGTCGACCAAAAATAGAAATTGGCTTACGCATCTTTCTACTTTTAGGGCGGGTGAAGGTATGGATTTAGACACTTGATTTTCTTAGCTTAGGGAGCACTGTAGGCTAAACCGCTTTGGCCCTGAGGGACTCTTTGCTACCGGCAGCCCTGGGCAGGGTGCAGGTGTTAAAATTCACTTCTGATATCCAGTTGACGTGGACTTTTGGAGCGTGTACAGTTGTCCCGGCCGCTCCTGTGGCCACAGAGAATTCTCTTGCTCCTGCTTCCTGCTCCTCCTCACGTTTCCCTCGCTTCACACTGAGCTCTACGTCCCAAGTTGACTGTTGGTCTCTAAGCCTATGCAGGAAAGAAACGTATGAAAGTCTAGAAACAGGGAAAGCCAGGAGCACCTTTGCTGCTCCAGAGCGAGCTACGTACAGACATCCCCTCACACCCAGTGGCCTCAACGGGAAAGAGAAGGGAACGCACTGGGGTAATACAAAGAGGGTCCTGCCAAAGAGAGGCAAGTGTGCATGTGGATGGATAGCGTGCAGGAGGGAACATGGCTGCGTAATGCGGTCACTGGGTCGCACGGGGCTCAGGAGGAGGCGGAACGTTTTGTTTTCATGCACAGGTTCATCTTGATGCTAGCACCCCTGGAAGAGGGAGGACGATGAACAGGCCGTACCTCCTCTTTCAACCTGGCCTTTTGAGACCCAAACGAGCACATAGGGCTGGATAACTTCTAGAAGCTAAAGTTCCACAGCCCAGTATGAAAAGTTACTTATCGGGTTTCAGAATGTTCGATGACGCTAGCAAATTTGCTATCAGGGTGATGATTGGAAAAATACCATGCCCTTCGTTTATCCTTTGTCTAAAGTCATACACACCTGCCCTCCACGAATGTGGTTTCTCCCCAAGAACTGACGAGTTCTTTCTCTATGATTTGACTTTCCACTGACCTTCCTGGACAAGGGAGGGATCCAGGAGACAGTTATTAATTCAACATGTGTCTATGAAGCACATGCTACGCGCCAGTCGCAGCTCTGGGCACCAGGGTGTGGTAACGAGCAGGGCGATTCCAAACCCCTGCCCTGCTGGACTTGACTTCTTCTCAAGGGTGGTGGGGATCAAGACAGTTGTGAGAGATGTCAGACAAATAAGCAAAGTCAATGAGAATTAAGGTCATGTGATCGAGAGGGAGTGGGGGGACCTTGGGGTCAGGAGCCTCGTTTTGTACGGCTGGACAGAATAGCCTCCCAGGAGGAGACGTTCACAGGAGCCGAGAGGTGAATTATGAGAAGAAACCAACAATGCCAAGATCACATGGCAACATTTCACACAAAAGAAACAGTTAGTGCAAAGCCTCGGAGCTGGGAGCAAGACTGGCTTGGGTCAAGGGATAGACGAAAATGCCAGGAAGAGGAGAGACAAAAATAGCAAGAAAGAGGAGAGGGGTGGGGAATCAGGCAGAAGAGAGCTGCAGGACTAGATCAGGCCAGGTCCTTCAGGACGTGGCGAAGAATTTTAACTTTTTAATAAATGCAATGAGAAGGCACTGGAAGGTTTTAATCACGGGAGTGGTGTCTGTTTTGCATTTGAAAACTATCATCCTGACTATTTTTCAGAGAATGGAGGAATATTCTTCCCCAGCCTACAGCCATAGCTGATGGAAACAGAAGCAGAAGTGGTCATCTTACACACTGTGTCTCTTATCTCTAAGGAACCGGATTGAGGTACACAGTCAGTGTTCAGCCAGTCTCTTCATGGGAGTAATACTGTAACATAAGCGGTGGGAGCCAAGAGGACGGAGAAGTGACCCCCTGGGCTCTTCCCTCTTCCGAGTCTCAGGTGAATGCTTGTCTTGGAATTCCACCAGATAGTCAGGAGCTCAGCTGAGCTGGAGAGAGCCGAGCTGCCAGAAGTCAGAGTAGCTGATTAAGACAACAAACCCAAAGGAACAAAATAATGGAGGCTGATTCACTTACTGCCATAAAACATAAGCAAGAGGCTAAACCAGAGAAAGCACCAACTCCCATCCGCTCTGTTCTCCCTGAAGCAGCGGCACTGATGAAGGGTCAGGTGGGTCAGTGCAGATGTCGGGGGTCTGGGTTTCTCACTGCTGGGGGAGCAACAGACAAAAGCCGCCTGCAGTTGAATGGACCTGGGCTGCGAGGAAGGAGAAGGGGAAGGGCTATGCCGGAAAAGAACTGAGTGCTGAGTCACAGTGGAGAAAAATGTCTTCAAGTTTCCCCTCTCCTTCTTCTCCACAAGGTGATCCTGGCAGAGGCTTCTAAGGAAAGCCTCTCCTGAAACCACCCCGCCCCCCCATTAAAGAGGTCACCAAATGGAGGTGTCCAGGCTAGGAATACAGCTGTGCATAAGAGCATGGCTAGCCAGGGAGGCTGAGTCCTGTACTGCAGCTCCTTTCAGAGAACGCAATGCACTGGCTATGCCCCAAGCCTGGTGGGGGGAGGGCAGCTTCCCCCGAGCCCTGCCAGGGAAAGCCTTTGTAGTTATCCATGGTCAGGTCTGAGAAGGTACACATAAGTGTTTAGCCAGGAGCCAGACTCTGAACAGACTGCCCTAGATCCTTCCTATAAATCCCCCTCTTTATTTTCTAGAGTAGATTGAGTAGTTTCTGTTGCTTGCACCAGCATCCTAACCAAAAGATCCAAAAATGGACCCAAAAGTGACAGAGAGTCAAGTAATTAAGCGTCTTGAGGGATGGTAACAAGTATAGGTACTAGAAAAATGAGCACCATTGCCCACAAAAACATGCCTGGAGATACCCTGCAGACTCTGAATTGGGACAAGAGTTTGCGCCTGTCAATTAGTAACGGCGATTCAAAGAGCCCAGCACAGGAGCCGGAGTTAGAGAATATGAAACGGGAGCACTCTGGCCTATCTCTGAGATTACCTGCTGGCATACTGTTTGCTAGAGATTTCTACTGTGTAACAAGAATGCTAACAGGTGGGGGACAGAGGAGGACAGAAGAGAGACGAGGCCCTGACTATCTCTCCAAACTCGCCTCCTCCCTCTCCCCCCTCCTTTGCTCTGCTCTGGTCTCTCTCGTCTTCTCCCTGTTGCCAGACAAGCCTGCACCTCGGGTCCCCTGGATCTGCTCCCTGTGCCTGAACTGCTCTTCCCTCCAGCCCTTACATGACTTGAGCCCTCATTTATTCAAATCACTGCTCCAATATCACATCTTCCAAAGGGCCTTTCCTGACCATCCCACCCAGAACCACAGCTCTATCACTTTTTATCCCTTAACACTGCTTTATTTTTTTTCTGTGTAGCATTTATCACCACCTGACGTTTGATTGATTGATAGATTGTTCTTCGTCTTCCTAAGCCCACACTAGAACAGGAGTTCAACAAAGGTAAGAACTGTTTAGTTCCCAGAGCACTGCATTCTCAAAGCCTGGAGTCACTCCCAGTAAGGAGTGGCGCTCCAGAAATATTAACTACATGAATGAATGAATGAATGAAGAAAATAATATAGGAGAGATAAAAAGTAGGAGGGGGAATAAAATATTGTCTCTAATTAAAGAAGCAAAAATTGATTACATAACCCAAACACATAAATTAGAAAAATCTCTCTATGTGTTTTACAATTAAAGTTGGTCTCTTTGGTTTGTTTTATTCATTCATTCATTCCTCTAATAAATATTTATCGTCTAAACAACAGATCATATTCTGAGGTGACTGGAGAAGGCAGGATCTTAAAGGTGAAGACTCCCGAGAGAGGATAGTTAGACCAAAGGAAAAGATCCACAACAGGAACACTTAAGAAATTCTCGCACATCAGGTGTGTCTGAGCATGGCTGGAGTGAGGAATAGTGTTGCTTCTGTATCAAAACTAACAGTATGTTTTTTGGATGTGAGAAATGGAGTAAGGGAAAACCACACCACAGTTGTTTATATCATGAAATAATGTCTTGGAATGGTACAGCCACTGTGGAAAACAGTATGGCATTTCCTCAAATAATTAAAATAGGATTAACATACAATCCAGCAATTTCACTTCTGCGTATATACCCCAAAGAATTGAAAGCAAGGTCTCAAAGAGACATTTGTACACCCATGTTAGGAGCAGTATTCACAATGCTGTAACGTGGAAGCAATGCAAGTGTCCACCAACAGATGACTAAAGAAAATGAGGTATATACATACATGGAACATTATTCAGCCTTAAAAAGGGAGGAAGTTCTACAACATGCTACAACATGGTTGAAACTTGAGGGCATTATGCCAAATGAAATAAGCCCATCATAAAAAAGATAAATACTATATGATTCCACTTGCATGAGGTACTTAGATCAGTCTGGTTCACAGAGACAGAAAGTAGAATGGTGGTTGTCAGGAACTGGTGAGCGGGGAGTTAGTATTTAATGGGTAGAGAGTTTCAGTCTTACAAGATGAAGAGTATGGAGATGGACATGGTGGTGGAACAACATTATGAATGTATTTAATACCACAGAACTAACTGTACACTTAAAATGGTTCAGTGGTAAATTTTATGTTATATATATTTTGCTATAATAAAAAAATTGAAGGAAAAAACAGTCAGGCTGGTACTGCAGCTTTGTCAAGTCATGTTGAACCAGTTTCTTCTAATATTCTATTCTTGTCTTTGTGCATAGCTTGAGACCTCGTGGTTACAATGTGGTGACCGCCGCACTTAATATAGGAGTGACATTGAAAGTGTATTTTAAATGGTACAGACCTGGAGGCTCCTGCTACTCCAGGTTTTTGCCTTTGCTGTTGTTGCTGTTTTGAATCAGAAGAATGTCCAGTAGGCTTGGGCAAGGCACCAGAGCAAGAAGGGCACTTGGGGACACAGTGAAGATGTGATTTAGCAACCAACACGGAAGTATTTCAGCATCTTCACAACTGTGCCACTGTATCGGTGGATTAGCCAAATGTCAGTCCTGCCTCTAGAAATCAGGCAGAAGGAGAAGGAAGGCAGAAGGCCATGCGGTCCTCTTGTGGCAGGGCTCTGTGATTTTTTTCCTTTGGGAAGGAACATTCTGCCTAGAGACTAATACCCAAATCTCACTGGGTAAAAGCAAGTCACATGACCATGGCTAACTGTAAGGGGCGATCCTCTGAGTTTTCCAAAACTCTATCGTCAAGGCTGGCAAGGGAAAGCGGGAGCTATAAATGGCTTTTGGAAAGCCAATTCCTAGTTTCTGCTGCAGGTTACCATTATGGCTTGGGAAGGACACAGTAAAAGGCTGATTCACCTGTCCCAGAGGTGGACAAATTGCGAATGAGGATCTCAGAAAGCAAAAAGCCCAACTTAAAATAATGCATTATATTTTGAACCCTGAATGCCTGACAATACATTTCACGGCTCATTTCCCGCTCTTTGTGAATGCTAGTAAACACTGGGAGAGAGAATTCACACTTTTCATGTCAAATATCCTTGCAGTCCTCCCCTCCTCCAGCTCGTCACCAGTTAAACAGACCCTATGAGGACAGTCTGTTCACACTATAATCTCTTGCGACACTAAACCTTAATCTGTCTTACAATTTCTATTGTTTTTCACCAAAAGGTTATTCCAGAAATATTTCATAGAGCATATTCATTTTATTGGCCAAGAATAAACTGTATAATCAGAGGCACACTAACCAATGCTGGCTCTCCCTTCCCAATCCAAATTTAAGAATTTCATGCGGATTACTCATTGCCATCTATCTACCTAATTCAATGTCATTATTTTTCTCTGGTCTAGGCAGAATTTCCCCTTCCCTGAAATGAGCTTATCTTATAATAAGGTATTGGAGGAGGGAGACCAGCACTGGTGGAGTTCCTGTCACTGAAGTCCACACATCCACTCCCAAGCCTGGAATTAAGGAGCTGTCAAGGTCTTCCATTAGAAGGGAGAACCCATTTTTTAAAAAAGGATTGCAACTTGCCATTTAATTTTATTTTTTAAATCACAAAAGAGTCTGACTTTGCAAATGGTGACCTCTCTAAATATTTGGTTTGCCTTTGATTCCATCCCCCACTTACTACCCAGGTCACAGTTTATGTTACTTCCCTTCATAGGCTCTCTCTGTCTCCGAGACTGAGAAAGGAACTTTGTCTGAATGTCCTAGCCCTCTACCCTCATTCCTAACATCCCAGCAAGTATGCATAAGAGTACCTATGCAGTGCTGTCCGAAAGCACTGGAATGCAAGCCACATATGTAATTTGGAAATTTTTCGTAGCTGTGCGTAAAAAAGAGTAAAAAAGAAACAGGCAAAAGCAATGTTAATAATATATTTTATTTAACTGAGTAGATCTAAATAATATCATTTTGATATGCGATCAATGTAAGAATAGTAATGGGATATTATACATCCTTTATGTAAATTCAGTGTGTATTTCAGGCTTACAGCACTTCTCAATTCAGACCAGCCACATTCCAAGTGCTTGACAGCCACGTGTGGCTTGTGACTTCTCTACTGGGTGACACACTTCTATTGTATTTGGATATGCATTTGTGTTTCTTCCCCATTGCCCTCAAGAGCGGAGATTATATTTACCTTTCTCCGCTGAGCACCTAGCATCCAGCACACAGTAGAAACTTAATAAATGCCTGATGAAAATATAATTGAACAATCCCAACTCTGCCACTAACCACGTGCCTTTGGGTTAGTTGATTTCTCTGGAGCTCACGCCTTATTAAAGAAGAAGATATCATATTCCATGATTGCCAAGGTCCCCATAAATGTAAGCATTCTAGGTCACAATTCAGTTCTCCTTCCCTCTCTCTCTCTCTCTCTCTCTCATTTAAAGTATCTAAATGCATGCCCTTGATTTTCATTGTGTTTTGTGGCTAGGGTATACCCGAATTTACCATGCTCTACATTTGTACATTTTCCCAATTGGTCTTTGAACCTTGGAGACATTTTGGATTATGATACTCTTTCCTTTTGAAAATAGTGTTCATTGTTTTTCTTTTATTATAAAATATCTTCATAATAGAACATTTGGATAACACAGAAAAGCACTCAGTCAACAAATTGCTTGTATAGCTACTACAGAGAGATAACACAGTTAACATTTGTGCATCTATCCTTCTGGTGTATTTTCTCTATTTATTAGTAGTAATATGTGTATCAATGCACATTTGTTTCTCCTTTTAGAAAAATGAGGGTCATAATATATATAATTTTTTAAAATCATCCTTTGTTATTTAACAGTATTTGGGAATGTACACTCAAGTCATCAAGTATTATTTTAAAGCGTAATTTGCTGGGTGCAACATATAGCCTCATTTGACTATCTGGAGTTGCCACCTTAAACAACTGAAGGAGCAACATGTGTGTATCTGGGGGATGATGTTTACCAGTGGAGAAAATAGCAAGTGCAAAGGCTGAGAGTTAGGAACAAGCTCAGCATATGCCAAAGTGGCTGAAGAAGCGGCAAGGTAAAGATGCAGAAAATGAGGTCAGTAATGGAAGGCCAGATACCGTAGTGATTGTGGTGCTTTCCTCTGAGGGATAAGGGAAGCCACTGTAGGGTTTTCAGCATCGCAAGTGGTAGTGGGGGGGGGATGGTACTGGCATTTGGTGGGTAGAGTCCAGCGATGCTGCTAAACACCCTACAGTATCCAGGACAGCCCCTAACAACGAAGAATTATCTGTACACAAATATCAATAGTGCCAAGATCGAAAAAACTTGCTCTTTAGAAAGAAAAGAACAGTAACAAGAAGACCAGCTTAGAAGTTGCTGAAAGGCAATCTCTAGGCTTGAGAAGTGGTGCTCTGGACCCAGGTGGGGTGGGGGTGGAGGTGCAGACAGTCAGATTCTGTATGTAGCTGAAGCTGGAGAGTTGTCAGGATTTGATGATGGACTGGATACGGAGCATGAGGGAAAGAAAGGAATCAGGATTGACTTATGTCTGAGGTCCAAGCAGTTTGAAAGATGGAATTTCCATTGACTTGGATGGGGGAGCCTTCAAAAGGAGGTTTGGGGAGAAGATTAAGAGTCTGGATAGCAGACATTTAGAGATGGACTCAAGGCGGCTTGAAGATTGGTCGGAAGTGAGAAGTAAAGAAGAAAGAGCAGTGGAGGATGACTCCAGGTGTGTGTCCTGGGCCACTGGTTGGGTAGTAGAGTCATGCGCCAAGCCAGGGAGAAGGTCAAGTCTGCACCTAGAAGATGGCAGGTTTGCCTTTAGACATACTGAGCTGAGGTACACCCAAAGTTAAGGATAATAGCTATTCCATCACGCTCACCTGTCTCTGTGAGTACCAACTAAGATCATGGACGAAAACCACATTGTAAAGTTAAAGTCTCTTGTATACGAAAGTTATTTTCAAAGTCATATTACTTAATAGGCCTTTGGGCTCCTCTACCCAATTTCCTGGGAAACCATAATGTATGTCCTGTCACAGTTTGCCCTTCAAGATTCTGATGAGAGTTGACTCTCTGCCATTAGGAAAAACACATATTTATTTAGGGTGTTTAAAAATTAAGTTTATAGCAATTGAGCTTCCCTTTATTTGGCCTCAGGGCACATTAACATTCTTTGAACTACACTGTTAAGAACATTTTAAGGGTTATTTTTACATCAGTAAAAGGCTTTCAAAGCCAGAGAGCACACAGGATGTATCATTCTCAAGGAAGACCAACCCTAGGTAATGCTGTAATAATTTTCTTATATGTGGTAGATAGGATTTATGGCTATTATTCATTGAGTCATACTGATAACTCTGTAAGAGTACATTTTCACCTTCCTCATTCCATATAATCTTCACATAATCCTATGAGGTATGTTATGTTATTCTTCCCATTTTGCTAATAAAGAAAGTGGGGCTTAGAGAAAGGAAGTAACACGCTCAAGGACCACTGGGGAGAAGAAAATCACAAGCTGGGGAAAAGATGGAGTACGAAGGGATCCTAAAGATCATTTGTTTGTCAAACCCTCTACTTTACCGATGAGGTAACTGAGACCCTCATGAGGCTAAGTGACTTAGCCAAGGTTCTATAACTAAAAGGCAGAAGAGGAAGCCGTGGGCAAGAACTAGAGGCAGAAGACGGCCTTTTGTGTTCTTGGAATCTACAAGCAGCTTACTACCACAGGACCCAGGTGGAAGGAAGGGAAAGTCAGCGGGATGATGAGGTTGTACAGGCTCAAAGATTCCAGATGAGTAGATCACCTAAGGCCGATCTTCAGTGGCCTAGACTTTATCCTTCACTCCAGTATTTCCCAGAGCACGTTCTGCAAACACTAGCTCCCTAAGAATTTACCAAGTGTCCTATGAAAGCCTTCAGTGGTTGTGAAGATTTGAAAAATGCAGGGAATCCCAGAGCTTGCAGTGGACATTATGACTCTCCCAGGGACAGAGCTGGAATACACAGGATTTTCTCAAATTGATCTGACCAAGGAATCCACGTCCTCTCAGAACTCATGTGGAACTAGCATTCCAGGGAACACCAATTTAAGGCAAGCTGCTGTAAATGAATATTTGAAATGAGAGTGAGAACGATGAGTCACTTTTAAAAAATTGGAATTTAGCTTAAAAATCTGATTTTGTCAGCATTTTCCTTGTATTTATTTATTTTTCCTGGTTTCCTGCACTGTTTCACACCCACTATTTGCAGTAGGTGTCTGATAAGAGATTTTGTGAAGTGATGGGGGAAGAGAGGAAAGGGCTTGCAAAGTTTCAGAAATGCCTGGGAGGCTCTATGGAGCCTAAAGTCTCTTTATCTGTTTGCTTGTTTATCTTCCCAATATAGAGAGATACCAAATACAGCCTTGAACTCAAATCTGTAACCCATTCTCTTGAGCCTACCTCATGCACGAATCACAAGGCTGATTCCCTTGCTGTGTAGGACATGGTGCTGGGGAGGGCTATCTATCTGTGGCCCCATGAAGGAAGGGAACATGTACATTTTTATAGCACTTGTCATGCCATATTGCAGTTTGTTTATTCATTTATCTTTTCCTTCTGTCTCCTGGACATATAACTTTGGCTAAACTATTTACCCTCACGGTTAAGATCATGGCAGGAAATGTGGGGACTTCAGTGGAAGCACCGTGACTTGACATCTCTATACACTTGGCATCTAGCGCAGAGCTGCCCATTCCTTCATTTATCCAGTGACTCTTTATTTTTTGCTTTTTGATTTCAGCTTTGAGGTTTAGTTGACATATAAAATTGTAAGATATTTAAAGTGTACCTTGTGGGGCTTCCCTGGTGGCGCAGTGGTTGAGAATCTGCCTGCTAATGCAGGGGACGCGGGTTCGAGCCCTGGTCTGGGAAGATCCCACATGCCGCGGAGCAACTAGGCCCGTGAGCCACAACTACTGAGCCTGTGCGTCTGGAGCCTGTGCTCCGCAACAAGAGAGGCCGCGATAGTGAGAGGCCCGCGCACCGTGATGAAGAGTGGCCCCCGCTTGCCACAACTAGAGAAAGCCCTCACACAGAAACGAAGACCCGACACAGCAAAAATAAATTAATTAATAAACTCCTACCCCCAACATCTTCTTAAAAAAAAAAGTGTACATTGTGGTGCTTTGATATACGTATATGTTATGAAAGGACTGCCTCTAGTTAGCACATTCATCACCTCATATATTTGTGGGTTTGTTTTTTTTTTTTTGGTGAGAGCATTTAACTTTTACTCTTAGCAAGTTTCAATTATGCAATACAGTGTTATCAATTATAGTCACAATGTTTTCCATTAGATCCTCAGACCTTATTCATCTTACACCTGAAAATTTGTACCCTTTTTCAACCTCTTCCTATCTCCCCTACTCCTCCAGCCCCTGGCAGCCACTTTTCTACTCTCGGTTTACATGAGTTTGACTTTTTTAAAATAAAATATTCCACATATAAGTGATATCATGTAGTATTTATCTTTCTCTGTCTGGCTTATGTCACTTAGCATAATGCCCTCTAGGTGCATCCATGTTGCTGCAAATGGCGTGATCTCATTCTTTTTTATGGCTGAGTAATATTCCATTGTATATATGTACCACATCTTCCTTATCCATTCATCCACTGACGGACACTTAGGTTGTTTCCATATCTTTGCCATTGTGAACAGTGAATCTAGGGGTGCATATATCACTTGGATATCCTGTATTCATTTCCTTTGGATATATATACCCAGATGTGGGTTTGTTGGATCATATGGTAGTTCTATTTTTAATTATTTTAATAACACCCATATTGTTTTCCATAGTGGCTGCACCAATTTACATTCTCACCAACAGTGCACAAAGGTTCCCTTTTCTCCACATCCTTGCCAACACTTGTTACGTCTTGTCTTTTTGACAATAGCTATCCTAACAGGTGTGAACGGATAGCTCACTGTGGTTCTGATTTCCATTTCTCTGATGATTAGGGACTTTGAGCACCTTGTCATGTACCTGTTGGCTTCCAATGACTATTTTTGATCATCTATTATGTGCCAGGTGTAATGATCAGTTCTGGATATCTACTAATGAAGAAAAGTGAAAAGTAATGGTCCCATGGAGTTCACAGTTGAGTGGAGAGAAAGACAACAAGCAATGAAACAGTGTATAATGACAAATTCTGACTATCATATAAAGGAAATACACAGGATTAAGAAAGAGGGTTTACAGTAAAGAGTCTGACTCCATTTTTGATGTTTGACCACTGACAGCATTCAAGCCCCACAATTCTTCCTTCCTCCACTGCCCTACATCTGAGCCAACTAATGAGAAAGTTTGGGTGCTCCCTCATCTAGCAAGCTGGCAGGAAGTTCAAACCATGCAAGGCCAATCTGGGAGGGGGAGCCCTTACCCACTCCCATACCTCCTAACCACCCTAAAATGCTAAGCCAGGTGCCCCTCTCTGCTGTCTCAAGCCACTTAGGACCTGCTCAGGACGCTGCACTGCTTTCCCAGAGAGCCTCATTATACGAACGATAAAACTTTTCATACTCCCTCATGTGTGGGGCATAATTAGTTTCAACACACAAGTCAAACTTCGGGTGGCAGGTCCATCCCTGTGAGATAAGCACAACAGAATTGCTACACAAATAGCACAGTTCTAACTAATATAATAATATAATATACTAAGAAGTATATTTGTAATTTAGATGGTTTTGATTTGTCTAGGCTTCTTACAGTCACGGCATAACTTTTTAAGGATTCCAGAAAGAAATCTTAGGCAGATTTGACATATGTAAATATATATTGAATATATAAAATCAATATATAAAAATACTTCCAGATATTTCTTTTAGAATATTCAGATAGTACGTTAAATTTATCTCCCAAACTAGGATCAGCTCTTCAGATAAGTCGGCTCTGTGGTCTGGAGTACAGAAGGTTTCCACAGCCCAAAATACCTCCTGCAAAGATACATTACTAAGCCCACCTTTAGACTCACTCTCAGCGGCTTTTTTTTTTTTAATTTGTTTTAATCATGCGAAGGCATCAGATTACCTGGGGAAAGAGAACTCTTGAGGAAGACCACGTGAGGAGCAGCGGTCCCAAGGAAGAGCATCCTGCCTGGGGTTAGAAAGCCTGCTTTCAGGCCCCAGCCCTGCTGGTTTCAATCTGTGAGGCCATGAACATTTGTTTTCCTCCTCTTTAAAAATTATGATTTTCTTTGCAGTTTCTTTTTACTTATATTTTAACCTGCTTCATCTGGTTGAATGTGACAATGTGTGTGACCCTGAAAAGTCTGATACAGAAACAAAGTATCACTTTTGGAACTATTTTCTAATTATCCCATCAACAATAAAGGTTACCTGGTGGGTGAGTCAAGACAGGTTAAGAGAGCCTGAGGTGTTGAAGTGTGGGGTGATGCTGTAAACAGAGCCCAGTATGAGTTTAAGATTTGGAGACCCAGGGACCAAAGCCTGGCTCTGCCCATTCCTCATTTTCCTTAGGTACAAAACAGGGATTTTAATAGTAACTCCCTGGTAGGTTTGTTGTGAGAATTAAATGCAATATTTCAAGAAAAGTTCTGAGTAAGCATTCAATAAATATTAAATAATAATAATTATTTTTTAGTAATCATTTTGATACTTTTTTAAAGAATAGGGAGAGACCAGGAGAGTTTTAAGAGGCAGGCTCTAAAACTAACTGTGCCCCGATCTATCATCCTAACACTCAAAGGTCTCCATGGCAATTTAAAAATGAAAATTGAGAGAGAGCGAGAGAAGTTATTTCAAAACATTTTCTATAAAGTAGTGATATGAGTGGGCACAGAAAGATTTACTTTAAGAATATTGTTGATGCTTTTTGTAATTTATTTTTAAACTAGGATAAAGTACCTAGCTAAGCAGAAAAGGACTCTCAAAGTCAGGTATTTGAATAGTGTCTGTGGTGGAGCGGTCACACGAATGATACACATTTGCTTTGTAGTCCCGGGCTCTTTAATTGAGCAGACTGGCGTGTTGCTCACAGAATGGATGTGTGGAGTGCAGTGACTGCCAGGCACTACTACCCCCCCTTCCCTCAAAGCTGTGCATTTGAAGTGTAGGTGAATACAAACCATTTAGGAAATAATTGGTCTGACCCAGTAGCAGAAGTAGCCATTTTGGCAGCAGTGAGAGAGGTGTTACTCAGGTGACAGGAGAGAATGAGGCTAAGATACAGAACGTAAGATTTCCCTAGTTTTAAACCTGTCAGCATAAGAAATAAAGAAAAATTACAAACACAGTCCCAACCTTTTTCATGCTAATCTTTCCAGATCAGTTTAAAAAAAAAATTAACAACAAAAAAAGCATTCTGTCTCATCATTTAACTAAGTTAAAGCAACCGAGTTAAGATAATGATCCTTTTTTTTTTCTTTTTTCTTTCTGGTTTTATTACTTCTATATCAGGGATTGGCATACTATGGCCCAGGGACCGCATCTAGCCCACTATCTGTTTTTATAAACAGTTTTGTGGGAACACATCCATGCCCAATCACGTATGCATTGTTCACGGCTGCTTTCACCCCATGATGGCAGAGTTGAAGAGGTGGTACAGAGAGCTTATGATCCACAAAGCCAAAAATATTTTCCATCTGGTCCATCACAGAAAAAGTGTGCTGACTTTGTGAACTGTTGTCATAGGTCAGTCAAAGCCATTCCCACTTCTTTGATTAAAATCCTTAAGTGACGTGTGGGTGCCCCCAGGATAAGTCTAAATTTTAAACGTGGTTTAAAAGATCTACAAGGTAGCCTCTCCCTACCACACTAGCTCCATCCCTCCGCAATCTCCTCCACATGCCATCTTTTCCAGAAGCACAGAGGAAATTTAGTTCCTCCAATAAGTCACATTTACTCTTGTCTCTGGGCCTTTGCATATACTGTTCCTTCTACATATAACACTCTTCCCCACTGCCCCTCACTTTCTTTACAAAGGTTGTTTTACAACATTTTTTCATTGCTGGCAAGATCTTAGATCGCTCTATTCATGCTGTTTCTTCAGGTGTAAGTTCTGCTTGTCTTTCTCTTACGGTTTCAGCATTTCTCAAATGATGATTATTGATGGCTCTCCATTTTTATACCTGAGATTCTTCATCTATCTGTGCCACCCACTGAAAGAGCACCTGGAGTTGTGGCTCTCATTTTGGTTAGAATTGGTGAGTGGAGGCATTTTCGAAGCTGCTCTTCTGAGCACGATGACTCTGTATCTCGCTCTGGCACAGTCTACCAGTCTCCCTGTTTGCTCTGTTTCCCACCCCTCCCCACCCCCAGTCAATGGCTTTTCAAGCGTTTCATTCTACCTACACTGATTAACAACTCAAATTACGTTTCTTAATGAACATTGGAAACTTCATCTAACAAAAGTGATTTCCTGTTTGATCATTGTTGCATTCTCACGCAATCTAATTGGAGAGAGAGAATAGAAATATTTCAATATAAAAATAACATGTGAAAACCTAATGCAGAATCTAGAAGTAAACTGATAAATTACTATTTTATGGAGTACCCTTGTGCTAAACTCTTTTAGATAAACTCGATTTGAATCTCATCTTTTTGGACAATAATTATTATTTTCCCCATTGTACAGACGGAAGTGAGTCTACAAGAAGTGTACAGGATTTGCCAATGTGATCAAGCTGTATTAAGCATAGGTCCTTGGACACCAACAAGAGCTGCCTCCCTGTAGATGCTCCGATATGCTTCTCTGAGACGTTCCAACAGAGAGCATGTTCGGTAGAGCAGGGCCTTTCAAATGGGGTGGGGCAATTAATACATGTCAATTTTTTTTAAAAAAGAAATTCATAAATATCCAAACGTTAGCTGCATAACCACGATATTACTCCCTGATCTAATGTTCTCCAAGTATGCTGCTACTTCTTAGAGCTGATTTATAAATGACATGCCAGAGACTAATGCAAAATGGTAGTGCTTTCCTGTTTTACTAAAACACATTAGGAGGATTACTGATGTTGATTTTTATGTACATCAGATCTTCTAGATTATCACCCTCCACCCAAGCCTTTGGTCCATGGCATGCTATAGAATGACTCAAAAAGCAGCATATTCGGGAGTTCTGATTTCATTCAGATTGGAAGGATGCAGTAATGAAATCACTCCTTATAACATGTTTCAGGTCTATTAAATAAGCACATTGAAGGATTCCCGTTTCATCTGAAATGGGCTTGTCAAGGTAACATAATTGCAGTGTCTGTGCATCAGGAAGAACGTAGCCTTCTTGGGATGATTTTAAGAATTAATTATTTAAGTTTCCTATTTCCACTTAATAATCTCTACAGATTAGTGCATTACACTTATCCTTTTATGATTTGTAATTTGTCTAATTATTGTTCTTGGTACTGCCAAGCATGACATTCTTAAATGTGTTCATTCCAATCCATGGGAAGGACTGCTGAGCTAGGGGAAGTGTAGGTAAGAAAAAACTTTGTAGGGCCAATTTACTAATAAAACCTGGCATGATGCTTGCTGCAAAGATGCTGCCTGTCAAAGGCTTAATCAGGGGGAATAATCTTGCCCACTGTTGCATCCGGGAAAGTCATTGTTTATGACTTCAGGGAGTACTGTCTTGTTAATTCAAGAGATAAGCTGAAAGAGAACCCTTCTAGAAAAGTACATAAGGGGCTAGGGGCGGGGGAGGCTTATTCAGGGTGCTTTTCACTTGTTCCACCTCAGTGAAATTTAAAAGAACTACAGAAGGTCTTCTACACTGAACTGTGGGAGGGGGCGAGGGGGCGGTGCTGGCTAATCACCTGCAGCCTCTCTGCTCTGTCTACACTGCTCCTGACCACTTAAAACTTCAATTTGCATCGGGATTTAGGTCAGTAATAGAGAACCTACTGAATGGATCCTCATTTCTTAAAGTGTGGTTCTCAGACCAGTAGTATCAGCATCACCTGGGAGCTTATTAGACAAACAGAATCTCGAGCCTCACCTCAGACCCCCTGAATCAGAATCAGATGTTTAAACAAGGTCTCCAAGCTATTTATAAGCACATTAAAATTCGAAAATACTAGCTTGAAGCATTCATCTCCAAAGTGGGGTACGTTTCCCTCAAAGGGTGCCCAAGAAGATTCCTTGGAGAATATAAACAGTAATAAGAACTTATTTATCTTTATATACTTATATAATTTCTATTTTGGAATTTTAATAATAGTATAATATTGCATAGTAGTACACGAATAAAACTTATAAATAATACATACTGGTTGTGCATGCTCAAAATTTTCCCTGGGCTCCACCCTGACCCACTAAAACAATCTCTGGGGGTGGGCATCAGAAATCTGCATTCCAAACAGCGTTCAGGGACCATTCTGTTGCATGCTAACATTTGAGAACCACTGTGTTAGACCAACTTCCACCTACTGTGCTTGGAGTATGACATTAGATACTGTTTATGTGCTCTCCAGAACTTAATTATCATGTTCATTGTTTTTCATGTGGCCCAACACCCAACCAGCAAGACTTTTATTTTATCATTATGGCATTTTTATCATTTGTACATCTTTATACAATTTCATTAGATCATTTAGTAAAAATACTGCTATTATGATTTTGGAATATGCCCTTTACATATGTGTCACAAGCAACAACAACAAAAGCAGGAATATTTCTACATACCTCCCTTCTCTGGAGTTAGTTGGTATCTAGACTTGTGAGCCTTACTCTCGGCCTCCAAGATTGGGAGGTAATAGACAAAACCAAATGGAGCTTGGAAACCAACAGTGTTCAGAAGGCTATTCATACAGTGTCATTTCTTAACATTCCTCTCCGGTGAGGTGAGGGACCAGGTGTGGATTCTACAGGCGTCTTAAATTTGAAGGATATCAAACCCCATTCCTTATTTTTCAGGGAAGACCAAGAGGCAATTTTGGCTAAGGTCAGACACCACTCAAGATACCCCTAGTTTTCCTATTTGTTTCCCACTGGGTTTAAAGAGCATGCAAACAGCAAGCAAACTCTTCATGAGATCCCACTGTGCACTGTAGGCTCACAGAGATAAATAAAATATTTTCCTTGTGTAGAGTAGCTTGAAGTAGGGTATGGAAGAGTCACATAACCAATTAAATATGTTATAATGTGTAACATGAAAAAAATGTGATCTGGGCAAAAAATATGGGCGTACTCAATGAGACAGCAATTCCTTCTTCCTTGGCAAGGTAGTAGTAGAAGTCAAGGAAGGCTACACAGCAAAGATTCTCACTTGCTAGGCTAGCCTTGAAGGATGAGTGAAATTTTATCACTAGAGAAAGGAGAAGTGAAATAAAAGAGGAAATTCATTATTTCTAGGATCAATTCCTGCTGCTTCTCATATCACCTATTTTATATAGTTTTTATAGAATGCAATGTGGGATGGGCTCATACTATCATTATCATCATCATCAACAATATTATTAGGTCTTGACTATGTGCCTTGCACATGTACTTTTACATGTATTTTCTAATTTAATCCTCAAACCGCCCTGGGATTATATTCTATCATTACTCCTATTTGACAGATGGGGAAATAGAGGAACAGAAGTTGTAAGTAACTTGCCCAAGGTCACACAGCTCATAAGATGTATGATGGGATTCAGACCTAGCTATCTGGACTCATGACATCTCTCAAGATGACTAGTTGGTCACTGACCCCGTTAATGAGACATACATCTGTTGATAGAGCCAAGTGCCATGGCTGTGACACCAGTTATTGAATTAACTCTTCAAGTAAAGTCTACGAACAGCTGCCCCCGCTTGACCAAGTTAAAGTGCTTTTCAGAAAGCCGGCTTGTGCCATGTCACTTTTGTTCCTGAACAAGGTGATTTGCTGTAATGCTGCCAGTTGCCTAGCAATCAACTGCCAACTTTGAAAATAAACCCTGCTGCTGTTTCGGGAGCAATAAGGAGGAGCCCTTGTTGGTTTAGAGTTGGCAGGAAGTTGTGGATCCCACCGCCATCTAAATGCAACCTAGGGGAAGTTAATTGTCCTTGCGGTGCTTGGCTGGTGACCTATATGGGCTGCAAATTTGGTCCCCATCCTCTTTGGATTATGGATCTGTGTCTCTGGAACTGTGAAAATGGTCCTTTTTCTGAGCACTAAATTTCTCCTAAAATTTATTTTCCAAAACATTATTTTTAATGTTAAACAGCCCCAAAATGCATTTTTCATGTTTACTGCCAGTGCATAAAATTACAATGCTGTGAACATTTTTAGCAGCATACCAATGTCGTGATCCATAATTTAAAAGGTGACTTTAGTATGGCAATAAATTTCACGAGACACTGAAACCTCTGCAGAAAGTATACAAATTAGGGGCCAGCCATTCAGCCAACATTTGGGGGGATGTGGTTAATTACTATGCTTCCACGATTAGAGAGAACTGTGGAAGTGACGTTACCTGCTCCATGGTGGACGCGTTGGAGCAGGAAATAATGAGGGACTGGGTTTGCAAACTCTCCTTTAGGAAGATGGCGGTCATGTTAAGTGCATGTAGTGAGAGTGATGAAATCAGGGTAAGAGATATGTGCCTTCACAGATTTTCCCCCATTTAAAAAAGGAAACAAATCAGCAAACACACACACTCAGGCTTTGCTGCATTTACCAGAAGGCGAATGCTGTGTGTTGGGAGTGGGGCTATTAGCTCTTGCTGGCTGAGTTTCACAGTTTGAAATTAATTTTTTTTCCTGTATGTTCGCCCTCCTGAGGTCCTGACCAATTGCCACTTTGTTGGTGAGCTTTTTTAATTTTCAAGGAAGGTAGGTGGTGTGTGAAACAAATCAACTGCTCCTTCAGAAACCACATCTCCATGGCTTCTCACTTTAGCTTCTGCCAAGCTGGAGGCAACTCAGGTTTTTTTTCCTCCAAAAGGTACAAGGTCCAATTAGGAAGCCAAGTGAATATGGAAACAGTTTCATCAGGCAAAGAAACTGCACAATGATCACTTTCTTAGCGGAAGGTGGTCGCTGATGGAGGCTAGGGTGAGACTCTGAACAAGGAACACGTACCTTGAAAATCAACACCAACGTCACCTATTCCCTCTGTGTGATCATATGAAGGGACTGGGTGATGTCAGGAAATTAACTACCAAGTGCAAAGCTCTGATGAAGCCAAGGGAATGAGCACAACCCTACAAGTTGCAGGGCTGAACAAAACCATACAATATGCACACACAGGTGCCCGCGCATACACACGCCCCAGATTATGTGTTCAAGATGGCTCCCCACATTGTCATCGTTACTCTATTTAGGCTAATGATGCCTGAGACAATCAGAGCTATCACGGCTCTGAAAATGATAAGTACCATATACAAAGGCCCCCCGGGGAAATTTGGCCTGTTAAGGCTTTTCAGGTCTGATGGATTTTTTTAATCTAGCTGCCAGACTGCTTTGAAAGCTAAATAGATGCCCATCAACAGGCTGTCTGTCAATGGTCAACAATTTCACATATTTTGCTTGTGCTGACATTTCTGTTTCAATCTAATGGGTCATTTGCCAAATGGCTGCCCTCCTCATTAGGGACTCTTAGCACATCCAGCGAGTATTTTGGGGGCTGGTTTAGGTACAAAACTGCACGGCCCTTTGTTTCTAACTTTTTTCCTTGAAAAGATCTGAATTACTTGATGGATGTTGAGTTTTTTGGTAAACGTCTTCATTGGAGTATAATTGCTTTAGAATGGTGTGTTAGTTTCTGCCGTATAACAAACTGAATCAGCCATATGCATACATATATCCCCATATCTCCTCCCTCTAGCGTCTCCCTCCCAGCTTCCCTATCCCACCCCTCTAGGTGGACCCAAAGCACCCAGCTGATCCCCCTGTGCTATGCGGCTGCTTCCCACTAGCTATCCATCTCACATTTGGTAGTGTATATATGCCAATGCCACTCTCTCACTTCATCCCAGCTTACCCTTCCCCCTCCCTGTGTCCTCAAGTCCATTCTCTACGTGTGTGTCTTTATTCCTGTCCTGCCCCTAGGTTCTTCAGAACCTTTTTTTTTTTTTTTTTTAGATTCCATATGTATGTGTTAGTGTATGGTATTTGTTTTTCTCTTTCTGACTTACTTCACTCTGTATGACAGTCTCTAGGTCCATCCACCCCACTACAAATAACTCAATTTCGTTTCTTTTTATGGCTGAGTAATATTCCATTGTATATATGTGCAACATCTTCTTTATCCACTCATCTGTCGATGGACACTTAGGTTGCTTCCATGTCCTGGCTATTGTAAATAGAGCTGCAATGAACATTGTGGTACATGGCTCTTCTTGAATTATGGTTTTCTCAGGGTATATGCCCAGTAGTGGGATTGCGGGGTCATATGGTAGTTCTATTTTTGGTTTTTTAAGGAACCTCCATACTGTTCTCCATTGTGGCTGTATCAATTTACATTGTGGCTGTATCAATTTACATTCCCACCAACAGTGCAAGAGGGTTCCCTTTTCTCCACACCCTCTCCAGCATTTATTGTTTGTAGATTTTTTGATGATGGCCATTCTGACCGGTGTGATGTGATACCTCAATTGTAGTTTTGATTTACACTTCTCTAATGATTAGTAATGTTGAGCATCCTTTCATGTGTTTGCTGGCAATCTGTATATCTTCTTTGGAGAAATGTTTATTTATGTCTTCTGCCCATTTTTGGATTGGGTTGTTTGTTTCTTTGATATTGAGCTGTATGTGTTGCTTGTATATTTTGGAGATTAATCCTTTGTCAGATGCTTCGTTTGCAAATATTTTCTCCCATTCTGAGGGTTGCCTTTTCGTCTTGTTTATGGTTTCCTTTGCTGTGCAAAAGCTTTTCAGTTTCATTAGGTCCCATTTGTTTATTTTTGTTTTTATTTCCATTTCTCTAGGAGGTGGGTCAAAAAGGGTCTTTCTGTGATCGATGTCATAGAGTGTTCTGCCTATGTTTTCCTCTAGGAGTTTGATAGTGTCTGGCCTTACATTTAGGTCTTTAATCCATTTTGAGTTTATTTTTGTGTATGGTGTTAGGGAATGTTCTAATTTCATTCTTTTACATGTAGCTGTCTGGTTTTCCCAGTACCACTTATTGAAGAGGCTGTCTTTTCTCCATTGTATATTCTTGCCTCCTTTATCAAAGATAAGGTGACCATATGTGCGTGGGTTTATCTCTGGGCTTTCTCTCCTGTTCCACTGATCTATATTTCTGTTTTTGTGCCAGTACCACACTGTCTTGATTACTGTAGCTTTGTAGTAGAGTCTGAAGTCTGGGAGTCTGATTTTTCCAGCTCCATTTTTCTTTCTCAAGATTGCTTTGGCTATTCAGGGTCTTTTGTGTTTCCATACAAAATTGTGAAATTTTTTGTTCTAGTTCTTTGAAAAATGCCATTGGTAGTTTGACAGAGATTGCACTGAATCTGTAGATTGCTTTGGGTAGTAGAGTCATTTTCACAATGCTGATTCTTTGATGGATGTGTTTAAGGGGTGTGTGCCTATGACTATCAAGCATGTGTGTGTATAAGCGTGTGTGGTGGGTATTGGCAATACAACTCCTTCTTGTATACATAGCTGAGAACAGAGGATGTGCTACATGATAAAATACAAAGTTAGGAAAGTTGGACATTAGTTAACTTTATTGATAGCAACTGAAAGTTTGAACTCCTTAGAAAGAAACACCACATCAAGCATCCTTTAACGTCTTGGCTTCTGAGGGCTATAACAGTCTTCTTTGTAGCATGATCTTTGGCACTTAAACAGGAGAAATTTTACAAAGTTCTAGGCACTTCCTCAGTATGAGATGAAACCAAAAATGCTTTTTCCCCCACAGCATCCTCCAAAACGTTCCCCTTTGCAACAGGACTTCTCAGTAGATTTGCAATAATCACTCCCTACTTCCTTACCATCTGTGCAGGTTGTTGAGCTATTGTAGGTCAACTCCCAACCCACCCTTCTGTATTCCTGTTTGAGAGAAAGCCCTAGTCATCTTCATCTAGTGCTATGGTTTTAAATTTCATCTATGGTCAGTAACTTCCAAACTTTATCCCATGCTCTGATTTTTTCACTGAATTCCATTCATATACCCAGCTACATTTTTGATTTCTCCACTTGGAGGACCACATATTCATCTCAAACTTAACATATCTTTAAAATAACTTTCTAAATATCAATACCTTGCAAAAATGTTTCTCCTACATTTGTCCATGTCTTGGTAAATGGCAGTACCATCTACCCAATTTTTCAAGCTGAAGGACTGGGAGTCTTCCTATAGTTCTCTCTTGACCTCATTCTCCACAGGCCATCCATCAGCAAGTCCTCTGGCCACAAAATATCCCTCATCTCTTTACTTCTCTCCATCTCAACAACCACCAACCAAAATGTCTTACTTGAACTACTGCAACTGCCCGCCTAATTTGTTCTTTACTTCTACTCTTGACTCTCAACAATCCACTTTTCTTAGCAGCAAAAGTTATCTTTAAAAACAAATTCAGCAGATCATGTTAATTTCCTCCCTAAAACCCACCAATGGCTTCACAACATTTGTAGAACAAAATCTCAACTCCTTACCAAGTCATCTTGTGGACCAACCACACCTGCCTCTCAGTTTCCATCTCCCACCATCTCCTTCCCTCTAATGCTCCAGAGATGTCCCAGAACATGACCAGCTTGTTCCTCTTAAGGGCTCTTCATTTTTTTCTCAGCCTAGAATTCTCTGCCCTTAATCTTCATGTATCCTGCTCTTTCTCGCCCCTCAAGTTTTCCCTCAGAGATCCCTTATTACCCTATCCAGTGTATTCTACCCCCAAGCACTATCATTTTACCCTATTTCAATTTCTTCCATCACTTACCACTATCTGCAATTGTCTTGTTTATGTATTATCTTTCTGGTTTATGGTATTGTCTTTTTGAGCTAATATATAAGTTCTGTGAACCCTGTATTGCTTACTCCTGTATCTCTGACATTTATGCCAGTGACTAGAAGGCATAAGTGCTTAATACTTATTTGTTAGACTTATGGATTTATCTGTATAATGCAATTTAGCACAGAGCTACATATATTCTTTGCCATTTTATAGAGTTTTGGATCTTCATCAACTAAATTAAAAACTCCTTGAAGGTAAGGGCTCTGACAATTCTTCACTAAAATCATTACTAATAATTGCTTATTGACATGTAAATAATGTAATTTTTTACATGTAAATAATGTAATTATTTACATGTAAATAATTGACATGTAAATAATGCCATCTTTTAGGATATTTTTCCTAAAGGACAGTTATAGTCAACATTAGGCAAACTGAAAATAAAATAAAAACTTTGCGTGTAGGGGGAGGCCAATGCATACTTAAAATATACAAAATTCAACACAGGAATTCATAGAAAAAGAAAGGAAAACAAGGGACTCCAGGGGAAAACCATACAAATCATGTGGTACACATAGAAAATGTGGTCAAGAAAAGCATCATAAAACCCAGGAAGTTAAGACTTCTAATGAGTAACTTATTCACTCATTCAGAAAATATACACAGAGGTCCAACTACATGATGGGCTCTAGCTGTAGAACAGGGAACTAGAGACACTGTTCATGACCTTCGAAGACGATTGATTAATAGAGGAGACAGACAAGTGTTCAGATAATTATAATATACAGTAAATAGTAGTAGGATGGATAATCACAGTGCTTGGAAAGACCCAGAAGAAGCCCTCATCCAGGCTTGAATGTCTAAGAGAGCAGCCCAGAAGAAATGTTCGGCCACAGTGTTAGTGCTATGCTCATCCCATTTTAATGCACTTAAGAATCACCTAGGAAGCTTGGTGAAGTGCAGAATTACAATTCTCTCCCCAAGATCCTGATGCAAATGATCTGTGAATCACACTTGGAGTAACTACGCTTAGTGAGTAGGATGAAATTCTTTGGAGTTGGACCTTTTGCTCTGAGTCTCAGCTCTGCTCACATACTCTGGCTGTCTGGTCAAGTTTCTTCCCTCTCTTACCTCAGCTCTCCCACCCACATAGAAGCATTCCATCAACATTTGCAAGTATCACCATTATCATCATTAACAACCTAACAAAGGAAAGGAAAATGTTACAAGTAAAACAAGCAAAATGTGGAAAAGCCAAAAGGCATGTGAGGAAATTTACTGTAACTATGGTTTGAATGACCCACGTAAGAGAACAAGAATCCTAACCAGTGTGTACAGTATAACGTAGCCTAGACCAATGGTCAGTAAATCTGGCCCACTGCCTCTTTTTGTAAATAAAGTTTTATTGGCACACAGCTTTGCCCATCCACTTAAAGATTGCCTATGGCTGCTTTTACACTACAATGGCAGTTGTAGTTGTCTAACAGAGATGAGCAATTGTGACAGAGACCACATGGCCTGCAAAGACTGAAATACTTACTATCTGGCCCTTTAGAGCAAAAAGTGTGTTGATCCCTGGTCTAGAGAAAGTGTGGCATAAGGGGTTGGGGTATGGATTCTGGAGCCAGACCCCTTGGGTTTGAATCCCAGCTTTGATACTTACTAGCTCTGAGACCTTGAGTAAGAGACTTAACTTCTTTGTACCTCAATTTCTTCTTCTGAGAAACAGGGATAACAAAGGTACCTTCCTCATGGAGTTGTTATAAAGATTTTAGTCAGTTAATAATGTAAATCCTTTAGATGAGGGCCTGGTATAGAATAAGCAGCCCATAAATATTAGAAATTATTATTAATAAAGGCTAGGGCCTTATTCATTGACTGAATTTGAATGGTTTATGAAAACTGGCTTGGATGGGGTATCTCTGAATCTCCACTAAGGTGGAGAACATGAAGGCAGAACAGTCTGCTATAAATGAAGTGAAAGAGTTACTAATTTACACATCACCGATTGTGCCCTTCTTAGTCTTTAGTATTTTATATATATGCAGGGAAAAGCAACGAGACACTTCACAAAGGTCTGGCAAAAAGCAAGTCATCTACCCCAAATATGGCCAAATTCTATTTGTGTAAAGATAGCCGTTCATTTTTTATTCCCACACATATAATTTCATTTTCTTGGCCTGGCCACCTTCCTGTCTGTTGCCTCAGCTGTGGTGACAGTCTCTTCATAAATACTGTGTAAACTCATTTTTCATTTTTAGTTCCTTTCTCCTCATGAATCATATATCCTGCCTTAGATGGCTTTGTTGGAAGGTATTGCAAACAGACCTGCTTTATAAATGATGTTGAATACAAATAGAACTTTGAAGCGAGACAGACAGATCCGAGTTTGAATTCCTGCTCTGTCCCTTACTTGCAAGTTGACTAACTTCTCTTAGCCTCAGTTTACCCACCTGCAAAATGGGGATTATAATGATCTCCACTTCATAGGCTTGGCATTGGGGAATAAGTCAGATAATACATGTGCAACACCTGCCACCCGTAGAAATTTCCCAAGAAGTGATAACTACAGTTATCGTTATTAGTAAAATGCAACACAGGAAATTTTGGTTGGTATTTTTGTCTAACACTGTGCTGAAATGCTTCATTCCAAGTATTCAGCAAGTGAATAGATTCTGCCCTCTTAGGAAATGGTATTTTTTTTCCTCAAGAACATTTAGGTGCTTTCTGACTGTTATTAAATTAAAAGGTTTATCCCTCAGGAGAGAAAACAATCAACTCCCACACCAATTCTATTTATGAAACAAAATGCTTTGGTTTTTCCCTGACTAAAATCCTCCTTCATGTACAATCTCTTTGAAATAGCAGGGTGTTTAGAATAATTTTCACACAGTGCACATGTATGTGCTTGTGTGCATGTGTGTGTGTACATGCATTTATGTGTTTATTTCAGGGCTAAGTTGATATTTGGGGCTTGTCTTGAGAGCCATCCTTCATCTGCTCTTGGATGGAAGCCAAGATCATGGTGAGGGGTGGTTCTTGGTGGCAGGAGAGCTTCTGGGCCCTTATGGTGTGGCTGCTTCAGTGCTATGTGGATGTGGATAGGAAGGAAGCTCAACAAGAGGCAAATAGGACCAAAATTGGCAAAGATGTTTGTTATCTTTCCTGGGGAAGTTCAGACATAGCCAGACACCAGTCTTCTAAAATTCAGATGAACGCAGAGGCTTCTATGTGGTTATGTCCGCATCTGTGTACCTCCCATTTCTATGGCATATGTTAAGCTGTCAGTCAAGAGGATGTCACTCCTGGGGAGAACCAAGTATCTTTTTGTGTTTCTGTTGATGTAACCCACACTTTATAGTTCAGCTTAATGGAAAGATCATTTACTTGGAATCAGGAGTCATGAACTTGGTTCTATTTCTCCTTCAAAACTGACATCAGAATGTTCTTATCTGGGAATATTCTTATGCCCAACCTCATACACAGCCTTTATCAGGGTTGGATCACTTTCCAATACAATTGCATATTATGACGGACCTACTGCATTAGAGCTCTTACTGCCTTGTTATTGTCTGTTTGTCCGTCTTTGGCAGAAGACACTCAGTCTTTTATCTGTGAATTCCCATACCAGCTTAGTTCAAGCCTCTGGAAAGTGCTCAGGAAAAGCTTGGTGAATGACTGGGGCATGAGAAAGAAGAAAAGACAATGCCAAACAGAGTCTGAGGCATGGTTCTAATGGTACTTTCTGGATAAGGTGACCAGCTCATTCCAGTTTACCTGGGACTTTCCCAGTTTTAGCAATGAAAGTCCAGGCAAACCAGGATGGTTGGTCACCCTATTTCTAGATGAGGATTCTTGCACAAGCTATCTTATCACTCTGTGTCACACTTTCTTCTCTTTTACCATCAGAGTCAGTATCTTCAGAACTATCACTCACTTCTACCTGAAGTAGCTGGCTGTCGACTGTGTCTGCCCAGTCTTCCATTGTTCCCTCTGGAAACAGCACCCAGTTCTCCTTTAGGGGCCATTCTTTCTCCAATCTTAGTCCAAGCGGTCGACTCACCCTTGGCTCCAAGCTTGAACACATAACCCAGGCCTAGCCAATCAAAGTGATCTATAGTTTTGCCTACCATGATTAGTTTGGAGATTATCAGGAGACCCAAGCCAGGCCAAGAAGACACAATTCTGAGACCTTTGCTGGAAATACAGAGGAAGATGTGCCCTTATTTCACCAAAGCTTTTAGCTGGTAGGTTGTGAGTCTGATGCTGTAGAGGACAGCCACATAGAGGAATGTACTGCTTGAATGAGCCAACCCAGAAGGAAGCAAAGCTGAGAGATGGAGAGAGGCACATCCTACCATTATCACTGAGTCCTCAGATCAAGCCCTGCCAGATTGGCCCTGGCGGGTTTTGTGATAGGAATATACTTTTGTGCTTTAGTTCTTTTAATGTAGAACCAAATTTGAAACCAAAGAGTCCTAACATAGTAAATTTACAGCAATACAGGATGTTAGAAATCAGACTGTATATGTTTCACTTCCCAGTTTCTGAATCTACCTTAAATTTCCAATATTTAAAAAATCTCCCTTTCTGCCCGTGACCATACAATTTTGCACTTTTGTGCCTGAGTCACATACTGCCTGTCCAAATAGCGGCCGTGTAAAGAGTAGTTTCCCGCTCACAAGTGTCTGCTCCCCCCCCTTCCCTTCCTACTGAACACGTAATGTAACCAGACACAATGCATTTTATCCCTTCACTCAAGTCTTACGACAAATATAACAAGAGGTACTCATGTTGTCCCCATTTAACGGGTGAAAAAACAGAAACTTCCTAAGGTGGAGTAACTTAATCAGCATTACACAGCCAGAAGTTCCAGAGATGTAAATGGAGAGGAATTATAAAATAATAAAAATGTATTCTTTTATTTATGCATTAAGCAAATGTTAGTAATGTCTGCTCTGTGTCAGAAACAGAATGTACTGAAAATACTAAGGTGAACAAGATAGTCACAGGGATTTGCATTCTAATGGGGTGACATAATACCCAAGAAACCACAGGAATATCATCTCTGGCAGTTATATGAGCCAGGAGGACAACGAAGGGGATAGTCAGTGCCTGGAGAGGGTTGAACATTTTACATCAGTTTGTCAGGATGGCCTCTCTGAGGAGGTGACATTTGAATGGAGACCTGAGTGATGAGAGGGATGAGACCAAAGCACGAACTGAGAGGTGGAGGGTAGTATTCCTGGCAGGTGGTTGGAATACCGACCTGCAGTGTGTCTCACTTACATTAAGTGATTAAGTGCTTGTATATGAAAGCACTTGGTAAATTACGAAGGGTGTACCATCACTCATTTTGATCAGTCTTCATTTTGAGTCAGACCCCAGTGACCGACCATCCCTAAAACTCTTCCTGGGGATGAGGCTCCTGGATTGAGGCTCGAGTCTTTTTGAGGTCTTCCAACACCATCCATCTCCTTTTTGTGGCATTTCATTTCTGAAAGCCAGTTTCCTCATCTGTAGAGAATGCACGTGAGGCATTTCACACAGTGCCCGCATACAATAAGCACTCAATAAATAATTCTTCACCATTATATTTAATTTCAAGAATGCATGAGAAGGACTCCTGTGGGGAAATGTTCTCTTTTCTTTAACACTTGTCTATCTTGATAGGTGTATCTGTTAAGATTCTTTGGCTGCTAACGGAAGTCTATTTTGGCTAAGTAAAGCCAAAAAAAAAAGAGAGAAAGAGAACTTACAGGAAGAGTAGGCAATAGGCCACGAAATCAAAAGGCAAGTTTAAAATTAGGTCTCAGAAAGTACAGGAACCAGGACTGCTCCATGAACGTGCAGAGGCAAAGCCAATGAATAGGGCCAAGATACACTAGGGTTTGAGTCATTCTTTTCAAGATTCAAATTGCAAGGAAATGGAACCATTTGGCTTCACTTGGGTCACACACCCATCAACTGGCCAAGGAGTGATGGGGAAGTTTGGTTGACAGTCACTCTAACACTGTAATCAAAGGGAGAGAAATGCGCTCCAAATGTAGAGCAGAAGTAGTTAAGATTCTGAGCAGACAAAAAGGCATGATAACCGTTACCATGGGCAAATTGGACTCTAATAAAGGGATGTGGACTTCCACTGCCAAGGAGGAAAATTGTTTGTTTGTTTGGAGTTGTAAATATGATACAGGAACAGAAAATGAGAATATATAGGATATATCAGTCTTTAGCATCCTTTGCAGAAGTAGTACTGTATAATTATTAGGAGCACAACCACTGGGGTTTGAGCCCCAACTTTTCTGCTTGCCAGTGGTATGAGTTTGGACAAGTGATCTCTCCCTCCCTATCAGTTCCCAGAGCCTCATCTAATAATTGAACCTGCCTCATAAGGCTGTTATTAGAATTAAATGAGTTAACACATGTAGAGATCTGAGAAGAGTGTCCAACATGCATTAAGTGATCAATAAATTTTAGTTATTCTTACAATAGTTGATATTATTCAATTATACGTATTATACAGTAGATAGGCTCTTGCTGCTTTCAGATCCAGAAGTGGTTCTGAAGATTACTGATGTGCAGAAATCTGTACATTTTCTGAGGCACCAATTGGTACCTTCACTTCAGTGTGGTTTTCTTGTTCTCTAATATTATAACGTGCTTAAACCTTTGTTTCTTTACAAAGAGGACCATAAGAAGAGTGAAATCCCTAGAAGAACTTTATAAGGTTTGGTGTCAGGATGTCTTCAGGAAGCACTAGCTCTTGACGGAAGGACATCAGGAGAAAGCCAGGAGCATGAACACTCAATTTCAAGAATCCCTGTCAATACTCAATTGCATATAATTTGGTTTGCTTAACAAAGGTAATCATGTAGTATATTTAGGAACAGCAAAACCACCACCGACAAACACAGAACATGGAAAAAGGAAAAGATAAGGAAGGAAAAATCCTCCCCTCCCTTCCAATATTTTGATTTTTCACATCTTTCGTGCCAATAATTAACCTAAATTGCAGCTTTTTTAGAATTTCTTCTCAGTAGCTTTTCCAAACCAAGTCCAGTCCTGTACTAGTTTGACCTCACATTCAGGAGCAGAGCAGTGGATCAAGCTGGGACTGTCAGGACTCTAGGAGTGGAAATACGCATTCTTCCATTTGGAATCCTTCATGGAGACAAAGGCGAATTCAACTAGGGACTCTTCCAGGGCCGGTCAGGAAATGAGCAAACTCTGCAAAGTCGTAATGTCCTTACTTAGGGAATACAGGATGGGATTGCATGTTGTTGGAGTTCCTTCTCTCCCTCATTGCTGTATGTTTGCATTTCCTTTTTACATGCCAGTGGTCAAAGTGAATAATGATATATTTTTGTTGTTCTTTAAGGGGAGCCCTTGAAAGCCATTCTGAGACTGGGGTCCGGAAATCTAATCTTTGTTTGGTTCTGTGTTTAGTGGGGATTCAAATCCCAACTTAATTTAATCTTTTGACTTATCCTGCAGGTACTGCCTGATTATATTCCATTGCCACCAGTAATAAGATTGCAGGGACAGAATCTTGCTACTAGCTCTTTGAGAAACAAAAGCAGGACAAAAATTGGCACTGGTGTTAGTCAGTGAAACCTGCTGTAAATGAATGACGACCTCCGCCAGCATTTTCCCTACTGCCTCGTTTTAATAAGCTATCAAAAGGCTACATATAAAAAGTTGCAGATTCCACTGATCTCCAGAAAACCTCCAATTTCAACTAAAATGGAGAACCTGAAATCCTTTGGCAATACATATGTTAAAAGAACAACCCCCAGTAACAGACAGGTTCTGGTAATGATTTGTTAGTGATTTTCATGATTTGCTTATATAATCATTCTTCTTAGGGTTTTATGGTAGTTGGTAATTTTTAATGAACATAGAAATAATATATAGCCTAGTGAAACGGGAAAGATTTCCACCTCTGTAATTAGGCTGCCTGGGTTACAATTTTCTTGCTAGACTGGTAACCTGACAGGAGTTAATAACCTCTCTATGGCTCAGTTTTCTCACCCAGGAAATGGGAACAGTGACACTATCTCACAGGATTTTTGCAGGATTACATGAAATACTGCATGGAAAGCCCCTAGAAAATTTGTTAGCAGATAGAAATTACACAAGAAATATTACCTGTTCTTACTATTAAGAAAAAAATACAGAAGAGTGGGAGAAAAAAACAACACTCCTTGTTGAAGAGCCACGATCTATCATTTTGTGCTCTTCCTTTGCTGAGATTCCTTAGCTTCATGGGCTACAAGGAAAGTGGAGCAAATTCTACGGGGAAAAAAGTAGAGTGCAAAATCCAGTGGACAAGTAAACATGTAAAAAGCTTCTCAAACTCAATAGCGATCATTAAAACAAAGGAGTATCAGATTTTCACCTAGCATGTGAACAGAGATGAAAACTATTTTAATACTCAGTGCTGCTGAAGGATGGTAAAATGATGTATATAAGTATTAGGGGGTCTTCCTTGCAAGCAGTAGTGACCTATTTAGCCTGATTTTAGCAAGAAGGTAATTTGTTACAATGTTATTGGGTCACTCACAGCATTTCTGGGAAAGCTGGAGAATTAGGTCCAGGGTTAGAAGCCATTGGCACGGCCTCAGATGACAAAGAGAATTGGTCCCGCATTAGATGCTGCCCCACGGCCGGCCAATATCCCACGAAATTGACTGCTGCCTCAGCACCCTGCCAGTTGCTTCCCCAGGAACCTGATCTGGAGCTCAGAACCCTACAGCTGCCACGGGGATGTCCCTGCAGCCCCTTGCTTCTTTGTACCACCAGCTCCCTTTTAAATTCTGGGCAAGCCTGGGCATCTCACTGGAAGAACCTAGATGACAAAACCGCTTCAAAGCAGCATGGAGAAGTGAGCATGTGACTTTTCAGCAGCTATTGGGGGAGACAGCCTCTACCTCAAAACTAAGGGGATTTCTTAAACATAGAAAGGATTTATGGTATATAGGGAAAAAAAGAACAAAGCACATATACACCAGCAAAAGACAGCATCTTGTATTACCTGTGAGACTATAAAGTAGCTTATTCTTTATCTGAGAGCCATTTCACAGTATGCTACAATAGGCTTAAAAATCATTCATATCCTTTGACTTTATAATAATCCCACTTCTGGTAATTTATCCAAAGGAAGTTATCAGAGAAGCAAATACTCATTAACCAAAGCCTTATATATTGATCCAAAAAAGTTGACAATACTCTCAATTTTTTTAACAGTTGAAAGATGATTTAACAAAGGTATATTATTTAAACTTTATTTGAATTATGTTGTTAAGGGGAAAAGTGGGAACAATAAAAACTTAAATTTACAATGTAATTGTGAGCGGGATGCTGTTCTAAGAGCTTTACATGAACTGTCTCACCAAATCGTCACAACAGTTCTATGAACCACAGAAGTGAAGTGCTGTTTTCAAAGGGAATTTAAGAAAATTGCCTCAAGGGGAGAGGAAAAGAAAGAGAGGTATTAGAAGTCTCGAGTGGCAGTCTAGACTCTGTTAAGGCGGTAGGTACATCTCTCTTGCTGTGTTTGAGAATCTTCCCCAAGCATACTTTTGTTTCAGCAGCAGAAAGTAGAGTTGCTATCTGCTGCTGTGGAACATTGATATTTCTGATCTCCCTTTAGAAACGGGATTCTTTCCGTCCCAAATGCTAAACAGATAATGCTTATTTCAAGCCTAAGCCTCACTCCTCACTCATCACCCTCTATAAAGAATCACTATTTTTTGCTCTTTTTTAAAAAGCACTTTTTAATTTTAGAATAGTTTTAGATTTACAGAAAAACTGCAAAGACAGTATAGAGTGTTCCCATATACCCCCAAACCAGTGTAACATCTTCCATTGGTATGATACGTTTGTCACAATTAACAAACCAACAGTAAACCACTATTACTAAGTTCATATTTTATTCAGTGTTTCCTAATTTTTCCCTATTGTCCGTTTTCTGTTCCAGGATCCAATCCAAGATATCACGTTACACTTAGTCATCATGTCTTCCTGGGCTCCTCTTGGCTGTGATAATTACTCAGACTTTCCTTACTTTTGATGACCTTAGTTTTAGGGAGGACTAGTCAGGTATTTTGTAGGATGTTCCCCAAATGAGATCTGTCTGATGTTCTTCTCATGAATAGACTGGGGTTATGGATTTTGGGGAGGAACACAAGTGCCATTTTCATCACATCATATCAAGGGTTCATTCTATCAACACAACTCATCACTGTTAATATCACCCTGGGTGGCCTGACTGAGGTAGTTTTGGTCAGATGTTTCCACTCTAAAGTTACTCTTTTTTCCCCTTTTCCACACTGTAATCTTTGGAAGGATGTTACTATACACACCCTACACCTAAAGGAGTTAAGTTCCACCTCTGTGAGAGCAGGGTATCTATATAAATTATTTGTAACTCTTCCACATGGGGTATTTGTCTATTCTCCCCCATTTATTTGTTCATTCAATCCTTTTTATATCAGTGGGAACTCGTGGATATTTATTTTAGAATTTGGGCTAATACTACTTTGTGTATTTTAATGCTCATATTGTTTGATGTGAAACACCAATAATGATGGTGAGTAAAGCCACTGCCCAACCCCAACCCAAGACACCTGAAGACCATTGAGTCAACACCCAACAAATATTTATTGAGCACCCACTGTACACCACAGTGAAATGGACTTCTTGTGCAGATAATAATGCAATTGGCCATTGACCTGTCTGTTTGTTATTCTTTGTTTAAGATCAAGCGTTTGATATCATCATGGAACCCATTTGCCCAATGACTGGCTTCCATAACACTCCCTATAAAGATATCCTCATGGAGTGGTCTCTACCTCACATTCATTCACTGATTCATTAGTGAGATCAAAAGCTTTTCCTAGTCTGCTGTCCAGCACTCCAGGTCAGCTACCTTTCTCACTCCTCACAATGTCTATTTCTTATCTTTCACCTACTCCTTATGTGTCTTCCCCTTCAGCATTGACTTTGCTCATTGAATAACAAGTACTTGGAAAGAAGATTTTAATGCATGAAATCATTCATCTTTCTTCTTCATTTCCAAACTTACAGACCTGTTTCTACCACTACTCCCTTCCATTCTGCCTCCTATAATGCGAAGCCAGTTTCCTCATCTCCAGTCTTGATACTCTTCCTATTGCCTTAAAGACTAAGTCCGTTAATTGCCCAATGTCCCTTCTTGTCTTTTTCGTCTCTGCCTGCAAACACGTCCATCTTCACCACTGTTATCACTGCTAACATTTTTTGAATACTTAGCTATGGGCCAGATACTGTAATGTGTTTCATTTCATCCTAACATCAAACCACATAATGTAGGTACTATCATTAACCCCATTTTTACAAAACAGGAAATAGGCTCTACTAGATAAAGGAACTTGACCAAGATCTTCTTTCTAGAAAGTGGCAAAGCCAGGATAGACATTATAGCAAGGTGCTGCAGAAGATCCACGCTCCAACCATGCCACAAACATATTAATTCCTGCCTCTCCTTCAAAAAGTCAATGTTCAAGTAAAATTAAAAAATAACCATATTAAATCCTCAATCCCCTCCAGAGGGAATAGCAGTGGAGCCAGCAAAGAGAACAAACAAACCTTACAAACAAAAATGTGGATTATCCAAAGTCTCTAGGCAGTAAGTTTTAAGCCAAGCGAGCTGGGAGAAAACAGTACGCTAAACACACACATAATGACAAATATTTCAACAAATGACATCCTCAGGGGTAAGGAGTGTGAAAGGTCATCGGAGGGAAGAAATATATCTTGGGTCCGCAGGATGAATGCAAAACTAAGAAAACAGGGCTTTGATTCTGTCCTCAAATCCTTTTGATTTCTCTTCTTTTCTTCCTTTCTTTTAATGACAAAAGAAGCCTTCTAACCGGCAAGGTAAATAGTTCATGGGTTATTTATTTTATCTCTATTCCTAGTTAAACTGAGTTCAAAATAATTAGATAACCCTGGAAAAGCTGGCTGGTACTGCTAATTCCACCTAATGATTTTCCCGTGAAGTTGCCCAGTGAAAGGGGTTATCTGTTAAAACAAGCTTTAAACTATTAATAGAGTGAAATTACAGCTTCAGCAGCTAACCCCAGGTAATATGGCTCGGGTAGGGTATTAAGACTCAGGATTGGGGGCCAAGTTGTTCGTTTCCCCCAAATGACCTTTCTTCCTCACTCGCAGTTGACTGTACCATACCAGATGTAACAGTTAACTTGCTCCCGACACCTTACACTATTTGTGGCCTTAATTGAGGGACCTAAACAAACAAATTAATCACCCTGGCCCATAAAAGTGACAGAATTCATATGGTAGCATTCTTCATTCTCTCCAATTTGTTTTCCTGAAATCCCCGCAGCAATTTATTTGCTGAATATGCAAGTTTTTTCCCCCTTATGAAAATTACAAATTGTTGTCAAGGTTAACGAGTTAATATTCTCATTCAATATTTATTTTATGGGGAGACGGAGGAAAGCGTGACTGTTCCTGTACTTCTTTCCACTGCAAAGTCTGGTTTCTTAATCAAAATGACAAGGACACTGTCCTTTGTATGATACTCGGAATCATCGAGACTAAAAAATGAGCTTTATTAATCAACAGACCCTGATTAATTATTATAAAGTGCAGCGCCTACATTTCTGTACATTTTAATAATTCTTGCAGAAGGCTAACAATGTCCCTGGAGATCTGCAGTCTTTGGGGTTTGAATTTTTCTAAGCAATGTCACAATAAGTAGTCCAGAGTCGCAGTGTTCTTTCTCTAATCCACTTCGCTTCAAACTGGCGACCCAGGGAAAATCTTCTTTTTCCTATTTCCCATCTATAATTCATCATTTGCATACAAAGTAAGGAGCCAAGAATCAGCGGTTTCATCAGTTTTCAAAATACCAAGGGACGATGAGGGTAATTTATCGTAGGCCACATGATCTAGTTCACATAATCAGAATATTTCTGTGGAAAACAGCCTGACATGACTTTGTGATAAGAGTGACCACACAAAAGATCAACGGAAGAAAGGTCAGGGGTCTGAGATCTTCCCGTGAGCCACCACTCCCTGACCTCCCTTCCCAGACACGCCTGACCCAAGTCCCTGTCAACAATGGGATATTATCCATCCTAAGGGCTGCAGGCGTGCACACATTTTTTTAAGACTTCTGAACCATCCCTTTAATATATCACCAGAATATTGACTACAGCTGTGGAGATAGTCTCTGTCTTGACTGGGGTCACATCAGGGTATACACTGGACAAAACTCATGGGACTGTACACTTAAGATTTTTGCATTCCACTATATATCAATTTGACCTCAATTTATATTTTGAAGAAAGAGCTTATAGAAGAGAATTTAAATAGCAATGTATATATGTCTATAACGTAATAATGATATAAGCATATAGAGGTATGTATGTTTATATATATGTGTGTGTATATATAAAGTCGTATATATTTGCACGTGTGTGTGTGTGTGTGTGTGTGTGTGTGTGTGTGTGTGTATATATATATATATAAAATGCCTATGACCAGCAACATTCTCCTGTTTCTTGTTCTCAAAAATAAATCTGAAGTGCACATGGATGTAAACGTGCTAGAAGAAGGAATGGTGGCTTCCAGGTCTGAGATTCTCTTGGGGCTTAAATGACTCTACCCCTGAGCATTTTGTAAGGTGACCATGGGGTTGGCAGATCCTCACGGCCTCTGATTTTTTTTTTTTTTTTTTTTTTTCAGTACGCAGGCCTCTCACTGTTGTGGCCTCTCCTGTTGCGGAGCACAGGCTCCGGACGCGCAGGCTCAGCGGCCGTGGCTCACGGGCCCAGCCGCTCCGCGGCATGTGGGATCTTCCCGGACTGGGGCACGAACCCGTGTCCCCTGCGTCGGCAGGCGGACTCTCAACCACTGCGCCACCAGGGAAGCCCACGGCCTCTGATTTTTGATGCACTAGAATAGGGGTTCTCTGTTCTCTACTATGAAGATGATGATGAGGCAGCTCCCAGGGTCTGATTGGAAGGCCACCACAAGAACATCTTTGCAGCAATTATCAACCACGGTGTTTCTACACATCGGCATGTTACAGTGTGTTGCGAAGTGGGTTTCAAGCTAATCATTGCCAATAATAAGGTACTAAAATGTGTAATGATCTAAAATATAATAGTAATGAATTAGAATAGGTACAAGCTTATGTCTGCCTACATACGGCCTGGACCACCACATTCATGGCAGGAGTAGGCCCCCGTAAACATGGTAGGATCATGGGATTCTCTGATTTTGATGCATCTGTTTATGTGGAAGGAAAAGCATATCTTTGAGTAGGACCCAGGCAGATGCGCCTGAGGCAATGTTATGAATCTTCCTTCAAACAAGAAAGGTTTGGGAGTAGTGGAGTGTTCCTTGTGCAACCCAGGGTAGATGTGGTACCAAGAGACAAACAAACAAACAAATGAATAAATAATAGCCATACTGTGGTCAGAACAAGGAGGATACAGGTGTAATCTGCACAGCTAGCAACCAAGGGCCAGATGATAGCAAAGAAGTTCGTACATGCTGCATAAATAGAGGATGAGAACAAAGACAAGATCCCACACACCCAACTCTAATTCCTATGTAATCTTCTGGAACTTGAAAACAATCTTGAGAAAGAGGAGAGAATCCTGAATTGAAATTTTTATTTTCATCATTTGACCTGATAGGGACTTGCATCAGTTATGAATTAGGTCCAAAAGTATATAATAGAAAATCACAATAACAGTGACTTAATGAGATAAAGAAGTATTTATCCCTCATGTAAGCAATGCCTGTTGGTAGGCATTCTGGGGCTGGTATGATGGATTCAATATATCACCAGGAGCTTGGGCTCCTTTCTTTCTGTTTTTCCATCCTTAGAAGAGGTTTCCAACTTCAAGCTCTTTTGGAGTCCAACAGAACTGCTAGAGCTCCAACCATTGCATCAGCATTCCAGGGGGAAAAGAAGCAGCAGCAGCAGGAGAAAGGCAAAGAACAGTTAGATGTCCCATTTTTAGCTTCCACATATCAACTTGCACTTTCATCTCATTGGCCGGAAGGTATTACATGACCATTGCTGGCTTCAAGTGTGGCTGTGGAATGTTGCTTTTTAGCTGGGCTCACTATGACCCTGAATAAAATTGGATATTTGCCGCAAAGGAAGAAAGGAAGTAATAGAAATGAGGAAAGCAGTTGGCAATCTACAATCAGTAGCCTCCATCACAAGCCTCACAGGAGAAATTAAGTTGACTTAGAGAACATCAGAGATGCTATGTTTCTTCTTGTAAATTTGAGTTTGTGGCCTGAGATCTGTACCAGTCTCATCATGGATGATGTCTCCCCTTGAGTAGGAGAGAAAAGAATGCAGTCATAGACAGAGCACATGGATTTGGGAATAGCACACAGTCTCTCTTCTCCAATAGCCCCAACTATTACAACGTGTCATTTGTAGTTCTAGCAGTTATGGATTACTTTCAAGTTTTATTTCTTAATAAAATTCTTTTGAGCTTTCATCAAAGTCTAAATGCACCACTGGAAGTCCTATAAGTGACTCCACCACCCAAACTAGATGTCACCGTGAAAAAAAAGGATTAAGAGACCTGGTCTGCATGTTCCAAAGAAATACAGGAGAGGGAGAAATGTGACCCTACTCCACCGTGCTTCTGGGAGGCAGTCCCTCTTGCCTTCTCAGGGCAGGGGTTTCCAGTACATGTACGGTAGAGTCCTGATACAACATATGTCAGATTTCTTTATGAGGCTCGAGCATTGTGAGTCCAGGACCCATGCAGGTGCCCAGGTCAGAGATTTGTGCCTTTTCCTGCACAGTTTTACTACAGAAGTTCAGGAGGTACATCTTAGGGCTCTGGAATCCCAGGTCTCCTCACCATACTTACATTTTACCCTGTAAAAGTACAATTTTGAACCACAGATAACAAGTAAATGAGATTATGATGTTAGCTTTCTCCAGAGATAACAGCAGTCCAGGTCATGAAACTACCATATGGCAGATTTGGCAGTCTTTGCTGAGCTCCATGGATTAATTATCACATAGACAGAGTCCGGTCCCCATTTGCAAGCGCCTTGGGCCCCTGTGGCAGGGATTGGCAACCCGGTGAAGGCGAGAGCTTGTATTATGTTTGGCAGGGACACGGTGTGACCTTACTGTGGCCAGTTCTGTCATCTCTTAACATTTCGCTCATGATTAAGTTTATCATTTCAAACAAACACAAAATGTCAGGTCTCTGGGTCTATTTAACGTAGAGAGCCAAAATAGACCTCTTTGATTTAAAGGGGTCCAGGCCAAGGGAACGATCTGATTAGCTCTCCCATCTGACTTTTATTAGAGCTATCAGATAATACAGTGAGGGCAAAACCCTTGTTCCAATTGGCTGATGGCCACAAACCAGACCCACAGGGTACCCACCATGTTTCCCTTGACATCTCTAGGTTACTAACTCAAAGCAATGGTTACTGGGTTGATCCTCCCGAAATTTCACCTCTCAGCCTGGCACCTACTGGACCTGAATGACTTCTGTTCATATCTATTCCGATTCTCCATCAGTTGAGGATGCCTGCACCTCCTGGACTTTCTGTCTGTTCCAACTCTCACTGATGAGGACAGATCAGAGGACTTATCAACCTCTCCCCATCTGGGGCTTCAGTCAATATTCCATTCTGTCAACAGATGCCTTGATACCATTTGACACTGGATGCGGAGTGTTTGATGGTTTACTTCTCAAGCACTTCTTCACTCAACTGGACACCACCAAGTGGAAGGGAGGAGGGGGAAATGCTGTGCATCAGCTTAGTTCTAAGGATGTTGCTGTAGAGATGTAACCGGTTGAGATCTGTACTCAAGGAGCTGGACACTTCCATCGGCTCTGCTTTCGTCCTGATCTCTGGTTTGTTTTATGATTATACCAGTCAATGTCACAATAACTACAGAATTCAGGCGACGATTTTTTTTTTTTTTCCAACTGGAGCAGAAGTTAAAGCCTCAGACTGCTCTGAGCTCATTCATTTGTTTATTTATTCAATGAACATTAAAATGCCTGCTCCGGCCCCAATCCCCTCATCAGATCATTATAAGGATCACCCTCTCTCCCTTTGTCCTACAGCCAAATGGGCTTTCTCTGAGTGTTTCAGATACGCCGAGGTCCCTCCCTCAGAGACTTCTGTCATGTCTCCTCATTCAGTGCCCTCTTTTTCCGTTTTATCTGACCATCACTTGCCTACTTTTATTCATCTTTCACATCTCTACTCAAGTGTCACTTTCTCAGAAAACAAACTGGGAAACTCCATGGTATCCCTTCACAATTAGAAGAAGAAGCAAATAACAAGGAACAATGATCACAGTTATAATTAATAAATTGTGTGATGAATTTTTTAATATCCACCTTCCTTGCTAGCATGTACACTCCATGAAAGCTATGACTATTTTTTTAAATAGATCTTTATTGGAGTATAATTGCTTCACAATGCTGTGTTAGTTTCCGCTGCACAACAAAGTGAATCAGCCATATGTACACATATATCCCCTCCCTCTTGAGCCTCCCTCCCACACTTCCTATCCCACCCCTCTAGGTCATTGCAAAGCACGGAGCTGATCTCCCCGTGCTATGCTGCTGCTTCCCACCAGCCAACTATTTTACATTCCGTAGTGTATATACATCGATGCTACTCTCACTTCACCCCAGCTTCCCCCTCCCACCCCAAGTCCTCAAGTCCATTCTCTATGTCTACCTCTTTATTCCTGCCCTGCAACTAGGTTCATCAGTACCATTTTTTGTTTCTTTTTTAGATTCCATATATATGTGTTAGCATACGGTGTTTGTCTTTCTCCTTCTGACTTACTTCACTCTGTATGACAGACTCTGGGTCCATCCACCTCACCACAGATAGCTCAGTTTCGTTTCTCCTTATGGCTGAGTAACACCCCATTGCATACCTGGGTCGCATCTTCTTTATGTGACTCTATTTTGATCAGTACTGATCCTCATTGCCTGCCCCGGTGTCTTACATGAAGCGGTGCTCAGTAAATACTTGTTTATTGATAAATTGAGTATTTACACGTGTTGCCCAGAGGGCTGCTCTTGAGGTGATGAATGAAATGGTCCCAGAGGAGCCCACAGGTAAGGTGTGAAGGGTAAACAAAGGATGGAAAAGCAGTGTGATACCTGTTATAATACAGTATAGGTCTTGTAATGGGTAAAATATTGGTATTAAAATATGTGGGTTTTCAGTGTCTTTCACCACATGTCTATACCCCCACAAACACTTTCAAGGCGACGGTAGATACAGCCTAGAATTTTTTTTTTCAAGCCAGTTTTCAATTCATTGAACTTGTAAAACAAATAATACCGTGAAAGCCAAAGTGCTTTTGATTTTCAAGAACCAGGTATTTTTTCAGAGGAAATAAAGAGGCTTTATCAGAATTCTAAATATCAATGTTAGAACTTAGAAGACTGGATAAACACTATGTTTCATAAATAAACAGAAAAATACGGGCAGATATATGATGATGTATTATTCTTATTCCAACTTGAGAAGGAAACTAAAAAACAAAAGTAAAATGGTTGGGAGAAGAGTTTTGGAAAACAGAAAAGCCATTGGTGGGTATCCAAGAAAAAGCTCTTGCCTTTCTCCCCACATGAGAAACAGCCTTTGATGGGAGACATGGGATGTGAGACACATGTCCGGATAGGTTTGGGAAAATTCTGGGTCAAGAGGATTTGTAACTCACTTCCTCTGGCACAGCCCAGTCAGCCTGTAGGCCTCTTAGAGAAGGCTTGGCCCATTCAGCACAGAGAAACACGGCACCACAGAAATGTGGCATCCAAACAGTCTATTAGCAAAGGCTAAGGGACATCTCTAGATGCAGACTTCTAAGGACAGTGTCATAGAATACTGATTGTGCCAGCCAAGAGTTCCTGAGTTCCCAGCTGCAGAGGGATGCAGAGAATGGACAAAATGGACAAAAAATGCAGGATGACAGACATGAGAAGGAGATTCCAGAACATGATCCCCAAACACCAGATGGAATAACCTATCCGCAGTGGAGGTCAGTGGGGCCATAGGGTGGTGTGACCCTGAAAGTTCCTCCCTTAATGCCAGATGACCTTCTCATCATACTGTAACGCTCCCAAAATTATAGAACCAAGAGGGGAGGGTGATGGGTGCAGAATCTTGAATATTACTGAGATTTAATTTGGAAGTGATGGAGGTCATGAGATTAAGAGTTTCTAGCTATAAATAAGGGCCCCTGAGTTAAAATTTTCTTTTAGCTGTAAGAAAATAAATCTACATTTTTGCAGCCCAGAGTCTATGACCATCAACATGTGAACCTGTTACAAGTTGCTGTAAGAGCTAAAAAAAGGAATAACTAGGTCTGTCCATGGGTGGATAGAAAGAAGATATTTGAGTTGGGTCAAGAAACATAATTAAGAGTGTGCCGACTGAAGGCAGTGGGAAGGTAGAGGGAACAGCAGGTGAAAAGAAGAATGAAAGAGCCAGGCCCAATCAGCAAAAAGGGGATCAGAGTGGCCAGAGCACAGGGCTTTCCAAAAGGATGAGGCTAATCTGAGGAATGTGGACTCCATTTGTAGCCTTTGAAAATGGACATTTTTACAACGGAGAATAAAGTCGGAGTCTTCTGTAATAGTAGAGAAAGCAGAGCAGCTTCTCTAAAGGATAGTGTGGCTTTATCTCTCAAGGTTTAAAAGCACATGGTCTTAACCGAGAAATTCTACTTCTGGAAATTTGAATCAGAAGTGTTTGCTTGCCCATGTTCACAAAGCTGTGTGTACTTAAAAATTATTATTGGAACAGTGTTTAAAAGAGGGAAAAAAAAGTAAATAGTCTAAATGTTCGTTTTAGGGGACTGATACAGTAAAGAGTGAAATATTATATAGAAGTTAAAAGGATAAAGAATCATTACTATTCTCTGAAGTTGAAAGATCTCCAAGGTATAATTAAGTTGCAGCTTCATCCCTTTAATAACTTATGTCCTGAAGCAGTTTATTTAACCTCTTTGTGCCTCTGTTTCCTCATGTGTAAAACAGGGATAGGAATATGGACCTCTCATGAGGATTAAATAAGTGGATACATATAAAGGGCTTAAAACAATGTCTAATGCTATTAAATACAATATGTATGCACGATTGTTATTATGTATTAAGATAGAAAAACGACATAGTACAATGTATCGTGTCATCCCACCTGTGTAAAAAAAAAAAAAACTTGCATGAAAGTTACATAACCAATATTTATAATATCTTTCTGAAAGAAGATACAAGAAACTGTTGGCAGGTGATATATCTAGAAGTTGTTAACAGAGGCTAAAGACTGGCCGGGAGTGGGGCCATTTTATCATTTTATTCCCATCTGTACTGTTTTTAATTTAAAACAAAGTGCTTGCATTATTTGTAAAATGACCCCCAAAAAGCCAATAACAAAATTAATGATAATGTTTGAAACATTTATTTACTAAATCACTTTGAGACTGATCTACATGAATTCAACAAATAAAATATTTAATGGAAAATTGTAGTGAGCAATGCAATATACAGGTCATGATGCTGTGACAGGTTTGTAAATTCTCAAACTCAGAGAAAATGACCATGGCCCCGTTTCCCAGATTGGCACTTTTAAGGTGGAAATGGCTTCCAATTATTATTACTAACATTATTAAATATTATTAATAATCATTGTTAAATATTATTCTTATCATTTTAGTTCTGCAACTTACTAGCATAGCAACCTTGGCAGGTTTTATAACTTCTTTGGCCTCTTTTTCTTCATTTGAGTGTAATAATTGTTCTTACATCAGGGCAGCAGTGAGGATTAAGTGAGATAACGCATGTTAAGCACTTTGCACTAGCATATAGTAAGGGCTCTAAAGTGCATGGTAATAATAATAATTTTATCCTCATCATCTTATATTAACCACACTCAGGGGCATTTTCCCCTACTAAGACCATTCTCCTGAACCCCATGCAAAGGAAGAACTGATTCAAAGAAAAGCTTCTGAACAATTCGAGCTTCTTTCTTACAGACACCATTCTCTACATCCATAGATGAACCCTTCTGGATAGTGGGCAATGGAGAAGACTGATGTAAAAAGGAACAGGCCATAAAAAACTGACTTACTATTTTCCAGGTACTTTGAAGCTCTGGAACGCTGGCAAATAAATATGCTTGGGTAAACTGCATTTCCAACTCCCAACAAAAACCAAAGCAAAACCAAACCAAACAATAACAATTGCTTTCTCTGCTCTGAAAGAATGCCCCACACATCCCTGTCTTTGCATAAGATGATATCATCAAGACACCATCATTCAATGCCAATTTATGAGAATCAGCAATGCAAAGTAGAAAATTAAGTCATGGTGGGGATGTAGGACAGGGGTATAATTAACACTGACAGGTGCTTGGATTTTTTAAAACCAACATCAGGAAAACCACACAACTACAGTGTAATGTAAAACATCCTCATGAGCTGGCAGGGAAGTGGACTGTGCAACCCACAGGGTCTCCGTTCCAACTCTAATTGCTATTATTCTCTGGGATGTGATATCTTAATCAGAAACAATAGCTTGTCTAATTGACTGAGGTTGGGAGGAGGCCTGCTACCTCTCGCAGATAACTGAACAGCGAGCACAGTAAATGAGTAATGCAGTGAAATTAAGAAACGACAATTCAGACAGTGAGATCAGTTAGATTGTGAACCATCACACAAGCGGAGGCCCAGAAGCTTCTTCACTTGAAACACTGAAGACTAGAAAGGTGACACAGAGAACATCTTCTGAGGAATTATCTTTTATTTTCAAGATTGGATGGTCTATTTTCTTTTTCAAAAATAATGTGAAATGATTGCTCATCTTTATAATGTGTCTTTCATTTAAGGAGCTTAAACAATATTCACATAGAGCATGTTTGAATCTCTGGTCATCATGACAAAATGGTTTATTGTAATCCCAAATTTTCAGATGTGGAAGTTAGGACAAAAGTGATCTATTATCTCCAATATACCAGATGTATTATTATACATAAAATGAAATATAATATAGGAAGGATCCTATATGAGAAATAATGAGTCTAGTACAAAACTCTTATGTCCCCACACATATATGAGGAATATTCAGTGTAAGCAATGCAGCACAGCTATTTTGATTCAAACCTTTTGCTGGCATGTACCTGGACAAAAGAGAAAACATCTTTTCTCCGAAAGTCATTTTGTTAGAGAGTATTTGCTTACACAGTTTGAATATACTTAATCTACAAGTCTGACTGCAAAGTCAGAATGCAGTTTGAAAGCAAAGGACTGGGAGCCAGGAGACCCTGCTTCTTCCTGGCGAGGCATGTGATTTTTTTAGTCAGGTCACTACATGGCTCTGGAGTGACATTTCCTTTATGTTTGCACCGCCAAGAACTCCTTTCTTTTTCTCCCATCCCAGAAGAGCCACCCTTATCTGTCACACTTCATTTCCTACATCATCGACCTATTGCTCCTCACCCTTTAATTATTATTGTTATTTGCTCATCACCTGCCAATCAACTTTTGATTAGGAGATAAATATTATTATTACACCCAAGTGAACCAACAACCTGATCTGTTGAATTACTCTGGGTTAAGCATCCATTAATGCAGTAGAACATTACAATCAGTCCATGCCTCTCTGTTCCTCCCTATCAGGGCTTCTACAGGTCCAGGGGCCCCAAGCTGGGAGTACTAGACAAGGTTCCTCAAACTCGAATGAACAAAGAAGGGATGATTAAGGACAGGGTATACCTGAGAGCCTCCTCTTTCAAGAACTCCATTCCACCACAGTTGCCAAGTGGGTGCCCAGGCTTAGGGTTCAGAGACCTTCCAACTTTTAGTTAGAAACTGGGATTTTTATGTGAAGCTCATGATGTTTAAATATCGGCCACCCCTGTATTCATCACCTCTAAGATGCCATCATTTTAGATGCATCTTAATTTCTCAGAAGTTAACTTTTTTTCAAGTGCTTTCTAGAATCAGTGAAGTATAGTAGGTTTATGTTTTTCTAAATAGTTTATGATTTTTGCTTTACAAAGTTCTAACTTATATGTAAAAGGATCATGGGACTGAGCTGAGCCACTGGCCAGCGGTTTTGCTTTCTTAATTCTTGCCTAGTCCACACGTTCTCCAATAGCCTTTCTAGCTCTAATATTTGATTATTTTACTCAGTCAACAACATTGAAATGATAATAAACAGAAACCTTTTAAAATATAATCTTCCCCAGGAAAACCAGTATTAGAACAAATTAACTAAGAACTTTGTAAGTCCTCGGTAAGACATATCAAACACACCCCCCTTTAAATAAACGTATGTAGAACTAAATGAGAGTTGGTTCCAATCTGGTTCGCTGACATATTATGCTTCATATAAAATTAGGAATTTATCTATCGTGACTGAGTTAAACTTTATATTTTGAAACCATGATTTGTGTTTTCAGGGCTTAAACATCTTCACAGCACCTCACAGCACTTCTACCTCCCAGACTCCTGGCTCACGTTGCCTCACAGGCCCTACACAAAGCACTGGTCTATTTCACCCTTCAAGTTAGGACCTACTCTGTGTCAGGTGCCAGGTGACTGTATGTGTTATGTCATTTCATCCTCACATAGTACTCTGAGGGAGGTGTCATGCAGCTCTCACACTTAGATGGAAACTGACTCTTAAAGAAGTTAAAAGACTTGCCCTGAGTCACAGTTGATAACATTTGGCCCTTCCTTATTCCTCTGGCCATCGCCATGTTCTCTGTGCCCTGGAAAACGAAGCAGGACTCACTAGCACAAAGGGTTCTTCTTCCCAAAGCTTCTGGTTGAGTTTGGCCAATGGAGAACATCAATAGGAAGTTAGAACGAAGGAGGAGAGAGCGATCTCAGTATACTTTCCCTCAGGCTCCCCTCCTGAGTGGTCATAACAAGCTGATGGGAACCCCCTTGTTATGAGGCGGTCCTCTCCACAGAGCCCTCTGTCCTCTGAGTCTGATCATCTGTCCTTTCTCTTGCCTCTTCAGGCACAGGGGTTATAGCCCTCAGGTTCTCCACTGTTCCTGGAGGTTTCCCTGTAACCTGCCCACAGCTTTGTAAACAGCCTCTTTATTAATAACTCTCTTTAAAAAATATGCATATTGTAGGTGCCAGGCTGAGAAAGTTCCAAGGACCAATCAGAGATTCAAATCTAGGTCCCAACAAGGCAGAATCAAGAATTCTTTTCACCAAACCACAGAACTTCTCAAATATCTCCTTAAAAAGACTCTGAGCATGTGGTATCCCACTGGTCTGTTTTTAAAAGGGGGAAAAAAATAATTTAAAACAGTTGATAGTTGCTTCCTGTGGCATAACATCAAATACCATTTCTTTGAGAATCGCCTAGTACCTTTGAACTATTTAGAAAAAAAATGTTATGTAAAGCCAAGATATTAATAGTATATCATTTTTGCCCAGTGATAAAAGCGTCAGTGACACAAGGCTACTCTAGGATAAAACCATTTCAGCAGGAGAACATCTTTAGGAAACAGATTCTACTACAAAGGAATTCACTTTGTATAAAAAGTATAGGTTTGTTGAATTCAAAAACGTGTCAGAAGATTTACTAATGCAAGGAGGCACACGAGATTATCTGTACCTTGAGAATGGAATGTTTCGTTTCCTACGGCATTAGTCAATGGTATCATTAATTGCACAGGTGGTCACCTGGAACTGCTTCGAGCATACCTCAATATTTGGTTCCAATAGACATTATAAAATAACTTTCCTTAATGCCGATAATATTCCTCTTCTATTGCTTTTTATTCATATAGCTTCTATTCATATACTAACTAGCTCACCAAGCAATTCTGGGTTCCAGTTTATTTTTCTGAAAACTAATGATAATATAATAATAAGAAGTAAAACAACAAGTATTTTTGATGAACACTATGTTCTGTTTTCTCCCTTTTAAAAATGGCCCATGGTAAGCCATCTATATGCATTTCCACAATGTATGTATCGTATTTAATATTTACATCATAGAATCATACTAGTATCATTGTCCCCAAGTTACAGATGAGAAAACTGAGAGCCAGTGTGTTTATCTTGCCCAAGGTCAGACAGCTCAGAGATAACAGAACTGAGACATCAGCCTACTGCAAAGCCTGCACTCTTAGGCGTTTTCCAGAGGTACAAAGTCAAATGCAACCTAAGACCAGGTAGGTACACAGCATTGATGGTGCCAGCTGGGAGCAGAACAGGGAGGGTTATAAAATTGGAAAGTAGATGCCCCACCTAAAGGGAAAGTCACTGTTCAGCTCCAGCTGATCAATCATTTCCATAAGAAACGAGGACACGGTGTAGCCATGTCTTTGAAAGTTTTTCAAGAGAAGTGGAAATTCTGAATTTTTATATATGAATCTCCTAATTTCTAAATGCAGGTTATCACCCAGTAAAAATAGTTCCGGTGTTCAAACTAAGCTCATGGACCACAGGTCTGTGGCTTGTGCTTTTGTCTTAGCTCCCTGGTAAACAGGGAAGGCTCATTTCTACAATCCTTCGAACATCACCAAGGCCCTGGAGTTAGTTACAGCAAAGGTGACCAACCCATCTTCGTTTGCCGGGGACTTTCCTGGTTTCAAAACTGTAAGTCCAAGGCCCCGGGAAACCCCAGCCCCAGGCAAAGTGGGATGAATGGTCACCTAGTTAAACCAGAGAATTGGCTTCTGGCATCTACAAAACTCCAGAAGGTCAAATAACCTGACCTTTAGAATGTGTCCTTTCGGGGGAATTTCACTCTCCTTGGAGGTGCTAATTTGCTAAAGCTTTTGGTCTCCACTTCAAAAATTAAACTGCCCATGAAGCCAGGATGTAACAGCCCCCCAAAGCGAGTTTCCGAGAAACTCTCTCCGTGAGGAAAGGAGGGCACCAGAAGGCAGGCGGACGTCCCGAGAAAGCTGCTGGTTGTTGTGTGTCAGAGAATCCTAATTCGAATCCAAAAGGGAGCTCGCCATTATCGGGGACTCACACAGCTCCAGGTAAACAGCTAATGAGCAGGCTGCCAGTTCCATTTTTATCAAGGGCCCTCCGAGACTCAACCGTGCCATTTCATAAAATATGCAGATGATGGTGCGGGGAGAGGAGCAAAGGCTTTGAAAATGATTCACACAACCTAAAAATGATGTTGAAAAGGGAGGAATTAAATATTCACAAAGTGAGAGAAATTAAGGCATATTAACTGTTAGAATGTGGAAATGAAATGAGTAGCATGTACAGAGTTGATGAGAACTGCATGATTACAGATCTGTCAAAAGTTTCTAATTCTGACACCGCGCGATGCGGAGGTGCTAGTCGGCTGGTAAGGGCAAAATATTAGGTATGGGACAAGCCGCACGACGCTGACAGATCAGAGTCAAAGGGAGGAAGACACAGCAGTGATTAACATCAGGCTCCGCTCGGCGCTGAGGGTGAACTCCACGTTCGCAAGATGAATACTAATTACGAGCACAGAACAGACTTTAAGTTGGCCAGACGCTGATGCTGAATGTGGCTATTAGGTCTGTAATGAGGAAGGCACAAGAAGGCCTGAAGGCCAGAGAGGCTAAATTCAGTGAGGTCATCCCACCCTCCACTTTTAGGGGATGGGAAGCCAAGTTGTGGCCCATCCAAACTAGAATTAGCAGTAATTATTATATAATATGTAATGATGGGATTTAAATGGCTAACACATTTTCTCTGCTGAGATCATTTAGACATGATTCATACAAATGATTAAATTAATAGATCTTCCTCTTTTCAGTCTGCCAGGCAGCTTAAACTAGATTTTCAACACAGACTGATCCTAGTGAAATCATGTGAATAGAGAGATTTACGGAAATTGCAGGAGGAATTGGTTCCATGTATAAGGGCACACTAGGGTTTAGAGAAACTCACAAATTCACCTCAAGGATGAACACAACTCTTGGCCCTTTCTCCTTTTTCTTATCTACCTATATTTTTAAAGAAGGTTTTAGAGGTAAAGATATAAAATCACCCTCCTCAAAAATAAAGAGATACAAATAAATAAATAAATAAATAAAGAGATACAACACCAAAGCCTAAACAAGTATTTATAGAGTTGCTTTCCTTACATCTAAAATGTAGCCGCTTTTCAAAGAAAACAACTGATGTATGTAAAAATAGATTTTAAATAATAACACGGAGCTGATTCAGAGAATTTTAAAATTTAATGCCAATGGAAAACAGTTTAAAATATGATAGTATTTGCGTATCAGGTATTCATGATTTCAATGCAGCATAGAAATTTCCAAGAGAAAGTCAAGAAAAGATAAACAAATTGCAAACAAAAAGAAAAGCTTAGAGTCATCTTTAATAAAGCATTTCTCTGCTAACATTCCTCCTTAAACTCCATCATTGCCATTGGATTTGGGTTTTTTTCCTCCTGCAGAAGTATAAAGCAGTTATTAGGGACCTGAGGAACTGCCAGAGACCCACCGTGTTTTCTGAGTGGAGGGTTTTCTAGTCCCATCAGTTGCACAACATACGAGCAAATTAACAGGCACTTGGGGAGGAAGCCCACAGTGTGAGGCTCAGGCATGTAATAATTAACATAGCCTTGCTACCTCCGTGGCATCTTGGGATGAAAATATTAATCATTCACAGCTGTGATCGCCTCAAAATCTATTTTATGGCTTTGACACATCCATGAATAATGCCACTTACTATAATGTGCAGAATATCAGAAAGAATATTTTTACAGCATGGCTGTTCTTCTATAGTACACTGTCAAAAGCCTGGTTCCTGCAGCATCTATGGAAAAAAGAACACAACACAAACCTACTTCTATACTATACTTTACTGAGCAACTACTATGCGCCAGGAATTCCATGTATTTTTTGCTCACGCCTTACAATGGCACTATGAAGGCAGTGCTGTTGTTATCTCCATTTTATAAATGAAGAAATGGAAGACTGAGAGGTGAAGGTCAAACTGTCCAAGAAATAAAGGCAGGATACGAATCTCAGTCTGCTTTGGTCCAAAGCCCATGCTCTTCCGACAGCATGAAATTCAAAGGGAACTCTAAATATTACTGTGACATTGGTTTCCACAGAACCCTCACCTTCCTTGGTCTCTGGGGGAATCACCTTGGCAATTAATTCATTTATAGAATTATTCAGAATGTTTTCTCCACTGCTTCATCACTTTCATCACCCTTCTTTTTTATGTTTCCTACCCTTGATGTGAGCACTTAGCTCAAGTTCACACCCTTGCCAATTCATTCTCCACACTGCAGTCAGAGTGAGTTTCCCAATGTAAATCTAGTTGGGGGGCTTCCCTGCCTAAAATCGTCACTTCACTTAGGATAAAATGGACAATACATTGCCTACAACATCCCAGGTGATCTTGAACATCCTTTGTGCCACCCTCCCCCACCAGCTTCATCTCCTGTATCCCCCTTTCGAGATCTTTTACTAACATCCAGCAAACAGGAGGTCTCTGCGTTCCTCAAAGCCATCAAGCTCATCCCATCTCAAGCCCTTCCATATGACTAAGATGTTTCTGCCCGTAACACTGCTTTTCTAACACTACTGTCCCCAGTCCCGTACGTTGGCTAATTCTTTCTCATTCTTTGGATCTTCCTTCACTTTTAAATTTCAAATTCTCAGAATTGACACCCCTAACTCCTTAGTCTACTTTGAGTTTTCTAGATGCTCTCAAAGTCTATCCATGTTCTCCCTGGCAATTGTCACTATCACAGTAAACTGTTCTTTGTGTGATTGTTTGTGTCATAACATCTGGCCCCCATGAGAGATTTTTTTTTTTTTTTTTGCGGTACGCGGGCCTCTCACCGCTGTGGCCCCTCCCGCCGCGGAGCACAGGCCCCGGATGCGCAGGCCCAGCGGCCACGGCCCACGGGCCCCGCCGCCCCACGGTACGTGGGGCCCTCCCGGACCGGGGCACAAACCCGCGTCCCCTGCATCGGCAGGCAGACCCCCAACCACTGCGCCACCAGGGAAGCCCGCCATGAGAGATTTTAAACTCCATGATGGCAGAGACTATGATTTCAGCGTCAGGCACATAGCTGGTGCTCAGTAACTGTGTGTTGACAGAAGGAAGGAATGAAGGAAAGACTGAATGAAGCATTTTCATTTTCGGCCAGGATCCTCTCCACCTGCACCTTCTCCATTGTCTTAATTCAACAGGGAAGGCTTTCCTTGCTGACATTCACACTCTTGGCAACAGCCAGGAGTGACTGCATCAGGAGCACTGACTCCCCCTAGGCTTCCAGAACTTCTGCAGCACACCTGTCTCAGGTGGTTGTAATATTGTGCTGTAATTGCTTGTTTGCACGGTGCGCTCCCTCCCTCTTAGACTATGAACTCCCCAGGGCAAGAACTCACATGGTATCTGTATCCCTTCAGCATCCAGCACAGGGCCTGAGCACACGAGGTGCTCAGTAAATGACCGTCGAAAAACGATTTCATTAGGGAATGACTCAGTGAGTAATTGAACAGGTAACTAGGGGAGTTGGTAAATTAGGGAGTTAATAATAAAATAAGTGAAAGTGAACATGAAAACAATTATTCACCCAAGTGTTTCCTAAGGTGTAGTGACCATCCCATTGGTGAGACACAGATAATTTTGAGGAATACACAACTTTTTAATTTTAGTTGCTAAGGAATGACTAAATAGATGTTAGAAAAAAATTAATTTGCACATTCTTTATATCATTGATACTATTACTTCGGACAATTCGAGTTAAATAAAAATATTAAGTGAATATAATATTACTATTACCAAAAGTTACTTGGATATGACAATAATGATGAAATTGGTATTATAAATGAGTGAGCCTTGAGAACATATGGTTTGAAAATGAGTGGGTGGAAAATGCCCTAAGATTTCATGAGCTTCTACTATGTACCAGGCACTGTTTTAAGTGCTTGATCTATATAAACTTGTAGAATCTTCATAATAGGAGTGAAAACCATCCCATTTTACAGTCTCTTCTCACTCTATGATTCTCTCATTAAGAGTTTCACATGCTTTCCCAGGCAATGGGGTCATGACTGCTCCATGACCAACCAACTCTCCTTCTCTTTCCAAATTGTTTTCTCATACTTCTTTCTCTGCCTGAAATGCTGTACCCAATGTCCTTTGTGTGAATCCTAAATCTGAGTTCGGACTTGGCTCCTTGGTAGCTGGGGGCCACCGGATAACCTTCCTGCTCTACATCTTCCTTTCCTTCAGGAGTCAAGTGGAGGCAATAACAGCCCTCCTCCTTGGGTTGCTGTGAGGAGTAAGTGGGATGAATGTATTGCGAGCTAGCGAAGCACCGTAACTGGCACATGTTAACCCTCAGCACGCGGCGGCTTTTATCCTGCAGTGGGTTGAGCTCAATCCATATACTCAGGAGTACAAAGAATACATTTATTTTCCTAATCCTAAATTTAATTTCATTTTCAAGCCCTGTTCCGCCAGGTGGTAGGAACTTAATTGATTCAGGGTCTCGCTTCCTCCCTTTCTTTGAGGTTGAATCTTAAATTCCAGAGATGGAGTTTCAGGTCACTGGCCACGGTTACTTACTGTATGGATATGCAATTATATGTCCTCATTTAATCTTGGTCATGAGAGTTAAAGGTGTCTCTTCTCACCACAACACACAAAGCCCCAACAGTGATCCTTGCAACTTCCAGGCCATGTCTGAACTCTGATTCTCCCTTACCCACTCTGCACTATGGTAAGGGAAGGCTGGGCACTGCATTAGACCATCTGCCTATCATCCTGCATCAGTCCAGATGTGGTCGCAGAGAATATTTGTACACTGAGGCACTGAACGATTGCTGGAAGGATTGCAGTGTCACCTTCTAGGTGTGACTTCAGAAGCCACATGGCAGAACTGACTTGCCAGGGAGCTGCAACCTCTGCAAACATCAGAAATATGAAGAATCAGGAAGCTGCCCCTGGAACTATTGGCTTCAGGACCACTTCCTGATTCAGGATGAATCCGTAACAGCTGGCTCCAGAGCCATGCCTGCCATATTTGCACTGGTAATAACATAGATGCTCCACACGCTGCCTCTTGATACCCACAAAACCAGCAGCTGGGTACTAGGACTGCTTTTAATGCTGCTATGGAAACGCCAATCTTCCATGACTATGCATTGCAGAAGAAACCACAGAAGTGACTTCAACCTCATGCCCGCCTTCTACTTCTTAGGAAGGTGCAAGGTGGGGCAAGGATGAGGAAGGAAGGAAGAACTTGAAGACAACTACCAAGGAGTTTCTAAGATACCTGGCACCTTAGGTCTCTTTCCAGCCTTTGTAGGCTCTGTACAAATTCTGGGTTCACAAATTTTGTCATGCAAGCCCTTTCCAATGCTTTATCCTCTCAATGTTCTCTTCACAACCACTCTGCTGGCATTACTATCTCCCCATTTTACAGGTCAGGGAACTGAGGTTGACATGAATAAAGTATTTTAATGCCACATAGCTGCAGGGATACAGTCAGGTTTGTTAATTATAAAACTTATTCAACTTGGATTACTGATACAAAATTAGATTAAAAAGTGAATATCGGGCTTCCCTGGTGGCGCAGTGGTTGAGAGTCCGCCTGCCGATGCAGGGGACGCGGGTTCGTGCCCCGGTCCGGGAGGATCCCACATGCCGCAGAGCGGCTGGGCCCGTGAGCCATGGCCGCTGAGTCTGTGCGTCCGGAGCCTGTGCTCCGCAACGGGAGAGGCCACAACAGTGAGAGGCCCGCGTACCGCAAAAAAAAAAAAAAAAAAAAAAAAAAAAAGTGAATATCTATTTGGAATAAAAAATCAGGACAAATTATAAATTTTAAAAAGCTAACAAACCACAAAATCACAAAATCTGGGCAAATAATATTTTATTCACTGCCTGACATCTCTAAAATACTTTTCTTACATTTTCTTTTTTTTTTTTGCTTCATGCTCTTTGATTATCTCATCAAGACAAAGACTTTTATAAAACATTTTTCTATGGAGAAAATAGAAAAATTACTTAGTTTTTCCCTTAGCATGGCTGATCAAAATCTTTTCTATTATTGGTAGTTTACAAATATTTATGCAAGCTTTACAACTCATTATTGGTAATATCCTATAAATTTTTAGGATAATTGTCAAATTTGGCAAAGTTTCTTCCCTAGGTGAACTATAGAATTTTAGAGAAATTTCAAGTTTTTTGTGTAGTGACTAATCTTAAATTCTTTGAATTAAGGACTCCCAGTTACCGGTTTGTTACTGATGCTCTTACTTAATGGTGTATTCTGAGTTTTATGTTTTCTCATCTATGCTAGAATTTTGTGCCAAGTCAGCAAGAAATTTAAACAGTGAAATTATGAGAATTTTTAAAATTGCCATTAAAAATAATATACGGTGCATCTATAATTATGTATGCTGTATTAATGAGTATACTCCTGAAAGAACAGAACTTCCAATTGGACGAAGTGTTGCTAAGAGTCAAATCCTCCACTAGTGTACATAGCTGGTATTCAGAAGCATGTTCCACAGACTAGCTTCTGACTCCTTATATGCTAAACCATGTTTCTCTTCTACTGCCCACTGGTGGTGCAGACACTTCAGGATATATTCACATTGGAGCACTGCCACTGACTTTGCACCTCCCCACCATAGCACTGCGTTTATTGGCACAGTGGTTATAGGAGTGTTCCCAGAAGTCACTCCTACACCAGGACACCGGCTGTACCTTAACCATAAATAAAAGTGACAGAGGAGGACATAAAGATACTACATTAAGCACTCAATAAATCGATCATCTCATATTTCCTATAACCAGACCTTAAAATGACAATGGCCATTCTAATGCCACCTAATTCAAAGGGAAGTAAGAGTGGGAAAAGACCGCATCTTAACCAACTGTGTTTAAAACACTTTACTTTCACAGATGTTAATAGATACATATCACCATGGCAACACACTGGAAGGACCCCCTCCCAGGGCCTGAAATGTGCGAGTCTCTGAGGGTTCAGCATGCTTGGCCTCAAGGTATATCGGTGCAGCCAGAAACCCAGATCTAGAACTTCTAACTGCAACAGGGCCTCTTTCCACGATGCCTGAAGACCTCCCTGTTCCAAGAAGCATCTGCATAGTCTGGGGACATCTGTTTGCTTTATATTAGCCACAATTAATAATCAGAAGCAGAGACACAGCCACTTAACGTATATCAACCACTCTTCTGGGAGTGAGCTGTCATCCTCCAGGTTGCTTTTCCCGAGATAGGGAAATTGATAGGTCACTAGTGTCTGTGAATAGCACTCAAAAGGTATCACATTTATTTTAGCTGCAGCTTCGAATCAGTGGCTATCTGCATTAGGAAGAACATCATTCTATAAAACACATTTGGTCTTCATTTTTCAAATGCTCCTGAAGGGAACATATGGTAATCTGTTTAACTCTATATTCCACAGAGATACCCCATCCACCAAACCCTCATGCTATTTTTATTATAAATTCATGTCCTTTTTATACCCTAAATATTTCCCCTTTCTGCTTAGATGGGTAAAAATACCTGAGGCTGTAAGACTACCCTGTTAACCATCAAATTCATGAGTCACACCCTCCAGTCATTAAATACAAGAGAAATGTTATTCTCAGCAGATTAACAAGTGCATATTGGCACAGACCCATGTTCTTCTGGGTTTTAGACATGAGCTATTTTGAAGTTATTTGCGTTTTACCAGCACCCATGCTAACATAAGCTCTCTGTTTGAACTTCTGAATTATTCTTCTCCTTTAGAAGATAACCCCCTGGGCTTCCCTGGTGGCGCAGTGGTTGAGAGTCCGCCTGCCAATGCAGGGGACACGGGTTCGTGCCCCCATCCAGGAAGATCCCACGTGCCGCGGAGCGGCAGGAGATAACCCCTGCAAGTTTTCCTCAATTGTCCAGTTTTTTTTTTTTTTTGCGGTACGCAGGCCTCTCACTGCTGCGGCCTCTCCCGTTGCGGAGCACAGGCTCCGGACGCGCAGGCTCAGCGGCCATGGCTCACGGGCCTAGCCGCTCCGCGCCATGTAGGATCCTTCCGGACCGGGGCATGAACCCGTGTCCCCTGCATCGGCAGGCGGACTCTCAACCACTGCGCCACCAGGGAAGCCCAATTGTCCAGTTTTGAGGCTATATTTCAAAGTCTGATTATTTTCCCAGATCTGAATATTGCTCCTCCTTGCTTCTACTCCCCCATCAACAGTGTCATTTAAAACACTGATTTCACTTCTTAAATATCCCTAAGCTCACTGCCCATCCCTACTTTCAATGAGAGCTCAGTGTGGAATATGACAATGGGAACTGCAGGCCTTCATTCCAGTGATAGTTATTACTGATGCTCAATCCATAAAACAGAGCTGGCATTTAACTGGAAGTTGCTTGCCAATGCAAGGAAGGAAGCACAGTTCCTAAAACTTGGTTTGTGAGAGAGGAAGAATTTCTTTATAAAAAACCAATACAGTTCTTTCTCCCAAAGCAGCCATAAACATGATACATAACCTGCCTTTCTTTACACATATCAGCATTTACAAAAGATGGTCTATGACCAGGCAATTCTCTGTGGTCAAACATATTTAGAAAACACTTCATTTTAAATCCCTCTCTTTGGTTTTCATAATGCAAATTAGTGTATTTAAGGCTCTAGAAGTCCTTTGCTAAAACAAACAAAATCTAACTTTAAAAAAAAAAATTTCCCAATTGCACTTGATCATATGACTCTTTTTCCTTTAACATCCACCAAAACTAATGCTCCACAAAGCACTTTGGGTAATGCTGCCGTAATTAATATTTTCTGATTTTTCAATGGCATATTATGCTTTTAATGAATAGATTGTATGCAACTGAGGAGCATCTCAATAGGTTTCAGAAGATTCGATTAAACTCTTTTTTTAAGTTCGAAAATAATAATAAATATGCTTGCATAAAATAATGTAGAAATTTTATGTAAACCTCAGAATTAAGTATCAAAATTCAGAGTCTGAGTTCTGAAGACCTTGAACTGCCTTTCAGCAACATCTCCCAATCATAATTAACAGAATTAGGCAACTGATTAACCAATTATTCATTCACTGTTCACTTATTTATTCTTATTTATTAAACAACCACTTTATATACACTACCAAATGTAAAATAGATAGCTAGTGGGAAGCAGCTGCATAGCACAGGGAGATCAGCTCAGTGCTTTGTGACCACCTAGAGGGGTGGGATAGGGAGGGTGGGAGGGGGACGCAAGAGGGAGGGGATATGGGGATATATGTATAGGTATAGCTGAGTCACTCTGTGATACAGAAGAAACTGACACACCACTGTAAAGCAACTATACTACAATAAAGATGTTAAAAAAAAAAAAACAACCACTATGTGTCAAGCACTGTTATAGGCACTGAGATACCATGAATAACATGTCTATAGGGAATTTGTAGCCTCTTGGAAAAATAAACACTTATAAATAATAACACAAATACGTATTTAATTTTAATTGATGTAAGTTCTATAGAGGAGAAGAAATTAGTGCAGTGATAATATGAAACAGGAGAAAATGATCCAACTTTGAGGAGAAGAAAGATGTCAGGGAGGGCTTCCTGGAGGAGGTAACATTAGGCCGTCACTGAAAGGGTTATTTGAGACAGATCAGGATGAGGCAGCGCAAAGAGTATTTCTCAGCCCCCACAAAACAGAATATGCAGGAAGGAGTTTTGCTGACTCAAAGAAATGGAAGAAGGCCATGTGGCTGGAATCTGGAAACAACAAGAGAGGAAGTGTGGGATAAAACCAGAGAGGTAAGTGGGGGTCAGGCCTTCTAAGGCTTGGAAAGCCAGTAAATGTATATGAATCTTTTAATCCCAAGTTCAGTTCAAAGCATGATTAATCCAACCTTCCAGTTTTAAGGTAACATTAAAAAGAGTTCTTGGTTTGGAAAATAAAATGGATTCTAGCCTGAACCGCTTAAGCATTATTTTTTATCATTAGATAAAAGATTACATCCAAAAATGATACGAATTAAGCAGCCCAAATAAAAGAGGTTCAGTTATACAAGATGAACCGAGCCAGTTCTAAATCCAAGAAGTCAGCGGTCGTGAGGCGAAAATGTGCTACAGCCTAGCCAAAAGCTGCATCTCGCATAAGAGCAACCAAGAGGCCCATCACATAATCAGTGCAGCCCACAGGGGAGCTGGGGCCCCAAATCCACTTTACCTGTTATCCCTCTCGGATACATCTGAAATCTACGGGTTCTAATCACAGTAAGTGAATGAGGAGAAAAGGTAGGATTTCCATCTCCTTAGCACAATACGCTGCTCAGAACAAGCCACCTTTATAAATAATTCCGTATTATCCCAGTCATACTGTTTGGATATTTGGGACTTATTTAATGAAATGGTTGGCTTTACATATTTCCAGAAGTAGGCTTTTAAAATTCAGAGCATTTGTCTTCAAGACTAGAGGTCAGGATTTTTGATCAAATAGTATGCCCTCAGACTTGAAATACTGTATATGACCTCTGACCAGGAGAAGGATGGCCTCCCAGAAGTTAGTAGCTAGTTCTGGGGGAAGAAAATGCCTACGTGAGGTTATTTATGATCAAAAATACTACTAATAAAATTGCCTTAATTCTCCAAACTATTCCATTTGTCTCCTTTATCGCTGCAAAATGTCATGTCCAAGATACTAGGCACTCACCAGTGAAACCTTCCCTTTCCTGTGCCTCTCTGCCCAGATCCAGGCAGTCTTTGAGTCTTGTTGGATCTATCCAACAAGATCTATCTCCTCCCCTCCCCTTCTCAAGCCAACAAAACCAGATCAGCTACTTTCTTAGGGTGATGAAAAGACCATGGGCTTCTCTATCATAAAGATCTGGGCTCAAATCCAGGTTCACATTTCAGAGAAGTTGCTGCCCTTCTCTAAGCCTCGTTTTCTACAGAATGGGGATGGGGTCAGGTTCGAGCGTGCAACCTGAAGCCAATCTACCTGAGTTCCATTCACGGCTCTCCCGTGTGATTTTGGAAAAATTATTTAACCCCTACAAATCTCAGTTTCCTCATCCAGAAAATGGGGATAATAATAGTAGGTCTGCTGTGAGAACAGTGAGATAATACTGTAAAACACCTAGGACGGTGCCCAATGCTGAGTGAGCCTTCGGTGTTGATTAGATCGTGAGTATTAAGACAAGATGTGGTCCCACTAGGGCTCGTCCAGATGGCATCTCAGGAGGGCACTCAGGTCCTGCAGGATCACCTTCTCCTAATGCCACGTGCCCCTCATAACGTCATACTCTGGCCCCAATCTACCACATTTTGTTACACAGATGCGCTGATCCCTGATCCCCTGAATCTCCCCCTCCTTTCTGTTCCCCTGGCTGTACCTCAAGGCAGCCTGCTTTCACCCCTTTCCTGGTTTGGTAGCTCTTTAGGTCAGGGACGACGTCTTGTTTCATGTACAGGTAGTTGACAGTAAACACGACACATATTTTTTTTGGCAAAAAATATTTGGCGCATGTGTTGCCCTGCCCCATAAAGCTGCATCCTCACTGGATTAATTCCTCACCCAAAGAAAGGCAGGACAGCAGGGCAGCTGTGTGTTGAGCTGCTGTGCCTGCTGCAAAAACCAGCCCCATACAGAAGGATGTGACATCCCCTCCCCACAGCCTGAAGACCACCGGACCCAAATTCACCCTAGGCATTGGGAGATTCAGGATTCAAGTTGCCCAAAATCAATCCGAAGGGGGACATTCACATTTTGAAATTTTACTAGGTTCCTCTTTCTACCACACTAGAACAATGTGATCAAACAAATAAACTTTTTTAGTACAGTCAAGTTTGGGGTTTGTTTTTTTTTAATTTTTATATTGTTGGTGAAGCATATTGTGAAAGCAGCATATGACAGTGTTTAAGAGCAGGAATTGGGGCTTCCCTGGTGGCACAGTGGTTGAGAGTCCGCCTGCCGATGCAGGGGATGCGGGTTCGTGCCCCGGTCTGGGAAGATCCCACATGCCGCGGAGCGGCTGGGCCTGTGAGCCATGGCCGCTGGGCCTGCGCGTCCGGAGCCTGTGCTCCGCAACGGGAGAGGCCACAGCAGTGAGAGGCCCGCGTACCGCAAAAAAAAAAAAAAAAAAAAAAAAGAGCAGGAATTGTACTTCCTGGGTTTCAGTCCAAACTCATTAGTACCCTCAAGCCAGTCACTGATCTTTCAGTCCTTTTCTCACCTATAAAATGGGAAATAATATTAATTTTTCATTAAATTGTCACGTAAACGGTTAGAATATTGCCTGGAACATAATATTCATCCATTAGCTAATGACGTTAGTAGTTACTTCAAATGACAGTCTGTAGTGACCACGTGTACAACTTGATTCCCCCAGCCCCCAAACTCGGTCAAATCTTACTGTTAGGTATGCTCTTGTAAGCTTCCTTTATAGGCTGTGTGGGGGGGGGGCACCTGCTCTGTGCCACGCACTATTCCCTATGGTCGGGATATAAGTGTCAAAACAGACCATGTTGCTGTTTTTCTGCAAGGGGAAAAAAAATTTAACAAATATATAAACAAGATAATTTGGCTTACATGCACCATGAAGTTCATAGTGCAGAATGATGTGACAGAAAACTAAGAGAGGGACACTTCTCATAAGTGGTTAGGGACGAGTTTTCTGAGAAGGTGACATTCACACTGAGATCTAAGTATAGCAAAGGAATTATCATGCAAACAGACAGGAGAATAGAATACCAGAAAGGTCGGAAAAAATACAATTAATCAAGTACTTATCTGAATAACATCTATCTCACTCATGTAGACCAAAGATCAGGAAACAACAGCTTCTGGGACAAATCTAGCCAGTGGCCTGTTTTTTTAAATGAAGGTTGATAAGGATGAAGACACGCCCATTTGTTTATGGGCTGTCCACAGCTACATTCTTGCTACAAAGGTAGAGCTGAGTAGTTGTGACAGAGGTCATATGGCCCTTAAGTCTAAAATATTTACTATCTGGTCCTTTCCAGAAAAAGTTTGCCAACTCCTGGTGTAGACCGTAAGACCCATGAGGGCAAGGGCCACATTTGTCTGCCTGTGCCCTGCTGTTCCTTCCCTCCTAGTTCTGTCTGACCTAGTAGATCCCAGTAAATAGCTAGAAAGAGAAGAAATGCAGGCTATCTTGCACCTCTGCCAATTTTTTAGGACTTTATTTACAATGAAATCTTCGAAGTGGTAGTTTCAGAGCACACAGCCTTCCTTCAAGAGAACACCTTTGGTTCCCACATGTTTAGAGAAGCAGCAGTGCGACATGGTGGCCCAGGCAACAGCTGCACATTTATCTCACCATACGAATCTCCTGCAAAAAGGACTTAGATCAAGATGGGTTCCAGGCTGAAACGAGACAGTGGTTCTGTAGGGCGCCAGCCAATCTGGCAAGGATGGCAGGACAAGGAAAACACCTCTCTGCCGGCTTCGAAGGCAACTCACCCTATGTATGGTATTAATCCAAAGCAGCAACCCTTCAACTTGGCATGTGCCAGGGTTTGTCGCCCTTTGCACTATCAACGTTTGGGCCGGAGAAGTCTTTGCTGCGGGGCAGTCCTGTACACTGCAGGATGTTTAGCAGCATCTCTGGTCTCTACCCACTAGATGCCAGTAGCATCCCTCCTCCCGATATGATCATCAAAACTGTCTCCAGCCTTTGACAAATGGACCCAGGAGGGTTGGGTGGATGGAGGAGTGACCAAATCCCCCTCAGCTGAGAAGTACTGGCATACACTGAAAACATCCTCCTCTTTCTGTGGGAACTTCTAGATGTTGGAAGCAAATACTCTCAAAAATGAATATTTGGAGAGCTGTAATATGCAATAACCACCCTTTCAATTCAAACCACCCTTGTGTATTTTCACATCCACCTAGGTGGGGGGTGGATGCCAGTTAAAAATGACAATGTTGATAATTCCTAATAACATTATGGAGATTAATTTTCACGACTAGGAGCATAACTTTTTAACATCTTTATTGGAGTATAATTGCTTTACAATGGTGTGTTAGTTGCTGCTGTATAACAAAGTGAATCAGCTATACGTATACACGTATCCCCATATCCCCTCCCTCTTGTGTCTCCCTCCCCCCCTCCCTATCCCACCCCTCTAGGTGGTCATACACAACTAAATGTCATACAGACAGCGAGTGGGAAGCAGCCACATAGCACAGGGAGATCGGCTCGGTGCTTTGTGACCACCTAGAGGGGCATAACTTCTTAAAACTTGTTCAATTTGATCCAAGGCTGAGAGTCGTACGCCCTCTTTGGGGTTGGGGTGGTGGTGTAGCAGTTGTTTTAAAAACGCTCAGGCACAAATGCAATCTGTGTGCTGTGACCCCTGCACAACTCATAGGCCAGGCATGATAAGGAATCTCAGAATTCTCTCTCTGCTGCTGACAAAACCTCAACTAAATCTTCCTGCCTGCCCATAGCTAATGCTCCCCAAGCTGCAACACCAGGAGCAGATGCACACGTGGATGACATTTTTTTTTTTTCAGGGAGGACCCAGGAGGTGAGCCCAGAACAAGAGAGAGAGACGGGGAAATAGAGCGTGTGGCAGGCAGCTAGGTGGATTCCGTTTTTTCAACAAAAGGGTCATTAACATGACCTCCCTGGGAAAGGAAATTCAAAACAGTGCCATCTTAGCCTAAATGGATATTGACCCTAAAAATTCACTGTTGCTTAGGATGCTTTATACCCCCAACACCAGGGTAATTTTTGATATAGTACATTTCATTATATGTCAGATAATTTCAGCAACAATTTCCCTAAGAAAGAATGGATCATAGGTTTTAAACTAGCAACCCATAAATATATATAGTATATGTACATATGCATATACGTACATACATATATGTAATAATAATATATGTATATGGCTCACAGTTTGCTTTTAGCTTCGAATTGTCAACATTTAAAAAGAGATTTGCATGAAAAAAACTGGATCTGGCTTCTCTTCACAATCCAGAAGATCTGCTCCCACCTTCTTAAAGGTTGACGATTCACTGGATGTGAGCAGCAGAGAGTGTGCTTCCCAGTTTACCACACTCCCTACCACTCCCCAATACTAATCCTTGCTTATTTCACACGTTCAGGTTGGCTGCCCGGAGCCATTTGGCATGTCTGTTTGCAGCGGCTTGTACAGATTAATTTTATCTTTGTATTTGGCCACTTCCTGCAGCCAAACCAAGTCCCTTTTCACTTTCAAATAAGCTGGTTCCAAACTCATTGCTTCCATAAAAGTTTATTTGACTAAGCTTATCCAAATTTCTTCCTCCGATTATTTTCTCCACCCAAATATATCATATTTCATTTAAGGCAGCACTTCCCCCAATACACCCTGTGGACCAAATACATATTGTGTACAGGAAATATAAGGATACTATGGTTCAATTAATTAAGAAACTTCAACAGTACACAAGGTTAAAAGTGTCTTTGCATCAGTACTTTTCAGAGTCTATAAGTGCAAATGTGCTCTATGACTTTCCGGCGGAGGGCGGGGGCACAGTACATGAGCACTTCCTAGTTTTCCATGGAGCTTCAGAAAGCTCTACTATCATGTTTTCTTGCCTATAAAAAAATGTGTATCGATAGTCTCCAATATTTTTGCTAATGGTTTTCAACCACAGATAAGTTCCAGAGAAAGGAGGGGTAAGCCATCAACAGAGGTGGGGGAAAGGGGTGGAAAGGGGAGAAGTTTTGATTTTTCATAGTAGGATCATTAAAAAGCAAAATGTAATCACCATCAACATAAGCACCTTTACATAGAAGAGAAGTCATTTTGAACACCTCCTAAAGTAGGAAAAATAATATCTCTATCAAGGACCACCCTTTCCACTGAATGCACTTGGCTTGTAAAATGTATCCTGTGTTTTTCTTATTTCCTTTATTTCATTGAAGATCTGTAAAAACTTTGTCACAGACTGTCACCAACGTGCAAAACTGAATTTGGGAAACATTGGTCTACATTACGTTAAATCTGGCAACAACACAAACTCAAAAACCACTGTAAAAATAGTTCCCACATGAGAGAAGAGATGCTAGGTTTCCAAGGGAGGGATTGCTGTGAGCTGTGGAAACACACTGACGCAAACAGGGAGAAAAGACAAGGATGAGATGAAAGTGGATTTTCCCTTGGAGTGGCTTTTGGAGATTCCCTTCCCTTATCCTGATCTTCCATTGAAGTCACACTGGGGAGGGTTTGCACTCCTGCAGGAGCTCCAGGGGCTGCCCTGTACCGCCCGGCATTGACGGGAAAGAGTGATGATCAGGATGCAACGTGGATGGATGACCTGAGTAGTTTGTGTCAGAACAAGAAGAAGCAGAAGTGGTACTTTGTAAGATGAGCCAGCACAGTCTAAAACCTTGAAAATATGTCATTTAAACCATTTCAAGATGAAAAAAGATGATGACGCTTATGGCAATTTTAAGGAGTAAAAATGCAAGATACAGATATGTCGCAATTATCCACCATATGGATGGTTTTGTCCTGTGACTTTTTTTTTTTTTTTTTTGGCCATTTGACCCTTACCAGTTGATTGGGGTGATAAAATATGGAGCCTCCAAATAATCCATGTTTGCTTTAAGTAGGATTTTTTTTATTGCTCTGCATATGGGCTTCTCCTATAGAGATTAATAAATCCTTGGGAGCAAACACCGAAACGACACATGTTAGGATCCTCACTGCCTGGCGCCCAGTAAGTTCTTGCTAAATGCCTTTGTGAATAAATAAATGAATGTGAAAAGAGATGATGAATGAAGACCAGAAAACAGCAAACTTCATTTTGCATTTTGCATTTTTTAAGTTAAACCTTTTAATTGGAGATAATTATAGACTCACATGTAGTTGCAAGAAATAATACAGGGGGATCTCATGTACCCTTGGTCCAGTTTCTCTTAATGGTAACACCTTGCAAAACTACAGCACAATATCACCACCCTCATACTGATATTGATGCAGTCAAATATGGAACATGTCCGACATCACAAGGATGCCTCGTGGCAATGTCCTTCTGTAGCTACTTTCCTCCTGCCCTCACGTGAAAGTCCAGGTTCCCTGCTCCGTCTCTGTTGATACCAGAAAGGGGGAGGTAGGGCTCCTCATCGCTGCTGGGTGGGTGGGAGTTCCAGCTCTCGACTGGGCCTCACTGACACCCCCAGGGGAGAGGGATGGAACTGCTACTGGTGGGCAGTGGTTGAAGTCCTGACTCTCCCAGGGGCCACCTCTGACCCCAATCAGGTGTGGGCTTTGAGGCACCTTATTACAGCCTCATGAAGGGACATCTCAGCTTCCCACTGGCCTTTGCTGGTGTAGGTGGTGTTTGTGCCACATTTCTTTTGGTGGTTGTTATTTAAAAGCTTTCTACTTTACTAGGCTGCCCCTTTCTTGGTCCTTTGGCTGGAGAGAGCAGGGTTTTGTTGGGGCTTTTTTCCCTGCACCTGCTGGTGTTTCTGGGTTTCTGGCTTCTTCAGCTCCAAGTCTGGGATGCATGAAGCGAAAAGAAAACCAAGGAACTCACCACATCATTTCTTGACTCCCGAGGTCCCTAGCTGCTCTGCTTTCTTCTCTTCACTTTTCAGTCTTTTTATGTTTGATATATATATATATATATATATATATATATATATATATATAATGTGCAGGGTCTTTGGTTATGCTTAGTGGGAAGAATAGAAAAAATGCATCTACTCTATCTTTTTGGAAATGAAAGTCCTCATTTTACATTTGAAAACAGGATATTTTTAAAAAATTCCCTGACTTGTAATAGATGTTCAAGAAGAACATCTTCAATGTTCTTGAACATTGAAGATGTTCTTCTTGAAAATTCCATGTGTTTTTATCTAAACGGGCACTTATTCTATTATTATTTTAGCGCTCATCCATCTACAAGCACCACTAGTTGAAATCTAACTGGTGAGTCAATGTCTACCAGGTGAGTTGATCTCTAACTGGTGAACCCGAGTCAATTTAATATATAATACAACTTCTATTTCAAAAACAAATTCCCACTCATCCTGACTTTTTTACTTACATGTATAAAATGTACATATTTACATTTTGAAATATTACTTTTCCAAAGATATCTACCACCCCCTCTTAAAGGCAAACAGTTTACTTTGAATTAACTTTTCAGAACATAAGAGAAAAGAAAGTTCAAAAACCTCTAGTTGGAGACATTTGTTTTGATTTTACTTCCACTCTATTTTAGCTAGAGTTCACAAAACAACAACACCACAGAATGCATTTTCTCTAATTTTTCATCGAAAACACGCTTTTTCTTTCAAGAAAGTTCAAGAATGTGAGACAACACTGAAGCCCTTTCAAAACAGGGAAGGAATTTTCAAAACATAGATCCATATTTGACATTCTCTCATTTAAAAAATAATTTTATTTTAGCACATGGGGGTTTCAGCCCATATGATGTGTCGATTTGCCAGACTGTGAGGTCAGAGCAGGGATAACAATGACTGTGGAAGGAAGTCCTACAAAGAAGATATTTGGCTTTTCCCACTTCCACGTCGGGGCCTTGCCTTGATCCTTCCGCCTTTGCATGGGCCCGACCTACCGGCAGTCTCACAGGAAAAACACACAGCTCGCAGTCTAAGGATTAGAAGCAATGAAGAGAAACAGCTTACAGTCTCAGAACATGGTAGACGAAAAGTGAGGCCCCAGGGTTATGACAGGAAATTGGGGGCTGAAAACTGAAAATGACTTTTAATCATAAAGGTACAATTTGAATCCTCAGATACTAGAAACCTAGCTCATAGAGTCACTAGATTAACTAAGAGCAGCAGATTCATCCCCTCTTGAAATGCACACACACACGTATATGCACGCATTCACATCATGATTTTTTTTTAAATTTCCAAGACACACCCTAGGTCAGCATAACTCACAACTCCATCTTCTCTCTGTGGTTCCTCTTTTTGTCTCTCCGTGCACAGTCTTAAATCATAATCCAACCAATAGATACCCTCAGTGATATCTACAGTGTGTTGAAGTCACCAGACAAGATCACATTACCGTCTACAGACTGTCTTTGCTGTTCAGGTTCAAAGGAATGACCTGTTCTTGTCAAAGGATGATTCCTAAGAGTGGAATCAAAGTAACCACTGTCTCCCAGGGAACTTTCTCTAACCCTAACCTCTCCACTGTCTGGGTTAGATGGCCTACTATGTGCCATCAGAATCCCTGGGCTTGCCTCTCTCATACAATTTATGACTTGAGCTGCTGAGGGCTGGGGGGATTGTCTTACTGGACGTGATATCCCCAATACCCAGCACAAGGCCTGACATATTGTTCCTGTATAATATTTAAAGGAATGAATGAATCTGCTATCAACTGGTCAATCTGGGAGAAAAAAAAACAAAAAAAAAAAACAGAAATGGAAAACCTTTAAGTGACAATACCCTGACACCACATGAGCAAAGGGAAGAGTGACAGGCAGGCCCCTTGCTACGCTTTTCCAAGTAGATGGTTATTATAGCCCTGTTTATGATGCTGAAAAGTTGGAAACAATCTACTCCATCAACATGGGAATAGGTGAATTAAATGTAGGATATTTAGAAGGTCAAAGGAAATGAGCAAGCTCGTTATGTATCGACAGGGGAAGACCTCAGAAAGACTGTTGACGGAAAAAAGCAAGTCGCGGAGCATGTACATAAGATACTTTTATATAAAAGTAAAAAGAAGTCCAAGCAATTCTATAAGTTCTGGGTATAAATAACAAAACTATTATATGTATTTTCTCAGGGAATATAACATAGGCACAATTTATTTAGAGACAAAAATGGTTAGAAGGCCATATTTCAAACTCATAATGGTGGTTTCTTTAGGGGAAAGGAAGAGAAGTAAGTGAGGGTGTCAAAGGACTCTAGTACCATCCTTATTGTTCATTTTGATTTAGAAGGACAGTTCTTTAATTCTTGTATTACTTGCATATGTATTATTTTTTTATCCACTAAAAGTTGGTACATTCCTAGACTTGAAATGTTTGCAAATTGTGACCCCAGTGCTCCAGAATATCTTGGTAGGATTCGTAGAATTTTCTTTCCCTTCTCCTTCTTCATTAAAAGCTGAGAAAAGCATTTGTGAAGGATATTGCTTAGGCCAATCCTTCTCATTTTGGAACGATCTCATTGTTTGTCGACTGCCAGCTTTGACATTCTCTCTCACTTCCCACGGTCTGGCAGCCGAGCAGGAATCTGGAGCCAATTCGATTCTCCCCCTCTGAAGAAACAGCTTAGCAGTCTGCACTGTGTTTGGAGAGAACTAGTAAAATGTGCCATTTTTTCCCTCTATTCCAAATGCCCAAGTGTGTGTGTTAAGATGGGAAAAATCTGCCTCATGGCAGAAGTGTACTATCAGCATCCTCTTCAAGAAGAATTAATTCTTTGATACGTCTTGCTGTTTGATGGAAGGCTTGATAGTACAACAGAAGAGTTTCCAGACTCCACCCCTTACTTCCAAAAGTTTGCAATCAAAAACAGACCATATGAACACAAATGTTCCATAATAATTACAAATGTTGATTGCGAGCTATACAACTCAACAACTCTCTAAACAAAGTTCTACTATTATCATACCCATTTTACAAATTGAGTAAACTGAGGTTAAGTGAATTGCAGAGGGTCATATCCTTAACATGCAACAGAGTCCAGTTCAAACCGTGGCATTCTAGATCCAGAGAGACCCAGTACCTTTTAACCATCCTTCCATATTGCCTCACGTCACAGTCTCCCCTACTTGGTGCTTAGCAAATAAAAGATCCTCAATAAACGCTTCTTGAATGAATTAATGAACAGTTTATACCTGACAGACGCTTGATTAAAGGACCTTGCACAAAACCAAAGGCACGGCTAACCACCCCCCCCCCCCGCCAGGTATACTGACAATGAGCGGTATAACCTCACCCGGAAAATAATCATGGTATCTGGAGTCATAAAGACATAGATATAACCCTTGACTACTCCACTTGCAAACTTAGATAAGTTTCTTGGTCTATATAAGCCTCAATTTCCATATTTGTAAAAGAGATGAAGTGTGGTAGGCATGTTTCTGAAATGGCCCCCAAGAGTCTCACCCCTGGTGCTACAGCCTCTGTATGATGCCCTCCCCTTGAGTATGGATAGAACCTGGGACTATCATGGGATATCATTCCTGTAATGAGTTCCTGATCAGTTGACTTGGAATTAATCAAATGGAGATTAGCCTGGGTGGGTTCGACCTAGTCAAAAGAGCCTTTAAAAGAGGATGAAGCTTCAGAGAGATGATGTTGCTGGCCTGCTAAGAAAGCAAACCACCATGCTGTGAACATGGGGACCACATGGCAAGGAACTCCAGGTGACCTCTAGGAGGCGAGAGTAGTTTCTGGTCAGCAACTAGCAACAAAAGGGGTGTGTCAGTCATACTGCTACAAGGAAATGAACTATGCCCACAAGCAGTGAGCTCAGAGGAGGACTCGCAGACTCAGACGAGAATCACAGCCTCCACCAACACCTGATCTCAGCTTGGTGAGACCCTGAGCAGAGGGCCCAGTTAAACCGTTCCTTGACTGTTGATCCATGGAACTGTGAGATAATAAATTTATGCCATTTTAAGCTACGAAGTTTGCATTAAGTTTTACATAGCAATAGAAAACTAATACAGACTGTGATACATCATATAGTAACTTAAAAATTAAATAAAATAATAAAGGCAAATTGCCTAGCACATACATGATCACAGTATATTTTAGTCCTCTTTTCTTGGAGAATGTGAAGCTACCCACATACCACTCTGAAAGTGAAGGTGATGGCTGGAGTTTCGGTCTCCATCTTGGCCCGTGAGGACAAGAGCCACACTAGAGATGGCGAGCGCAAAGTTGGAGGGAGCCTGGAGCCCTTGACCATCACATAAAACCACATCAGCTTGGACCTGTGTACGCAAGTAACACCTTCCATAACTGACTCACTCTTCCGGCGTTTCCCTTTTACTATCAGCCCAACTCAATTCTGTTAACAGGCCCTAATCAGTGAGGTACAAACTCAATTTATTGACTCACAATCAGGCTCTCATCAGCAAAAGTATTGACAATGCTGACCTTCTTCACAGGAGCAGGATACCCTGGACTTTCTAGAACAGAGGAACTCAAGTGATACCACACAAAAGGGTTGTTCCACTTGTTGGCCAAGAATTCTGATGAAGAGAGTTAAGATTTCATCTGTGCAGGAGGTGAGAGTAAACAATGAGAGAGAGAGGTAGATGTCAACGTAGAGAGAGAAGGAAGGCACACGGCATTCCTCAGTACCGTACCGCTGGATTCCTCAGGGTCCCCAGCGTACTTAAGAAACACCCTTCATCAGCATCAGCGTCATCTGCTCCATCAGAGGACGAGGGTCATCAGCAAAGAAGGATCAGATTCTCTCACAAGCTCATTTCAATGCTTAAACTGCAGGCCTCTCTTTTTTCTGGAGAGAATTTCTGTTTTATCATTAAAACTGCTGATTGCAACCCCACTACCGCATGACTATTTTTCACACACACAGAAAAGGAGGTAATGCGATCAACGCAGCACCAATATTAAATTACTGTAACTCATTTACCCTGCCGGCACGTCATTATCCCTCTCCCTTCACAAGAGCTTGCACACGCACACAAAATCTATAAACTCTTTCCAGGAATACAAAAGCATCCTCTATGATGTTGATAAGAAACAGGACAGTCACTCTCTCCTGACATATTTGTTCTTTAAAAACAAATCAATGGCACGGGGATTTGGCACCTGAATGCAGAACAACGGCTTGATGAGGCAAAGATTGTCTTCATTAAGAACATTAATATTCATAGGGAGTAGAAAATCTGACACAAGAGAGGACTCACTAACCTTTTCTCATATTAGATTTTTACTTCTTAACACAATTACAGTCCGGCAATGACTTAATTAATGCTGCTTTTCGTCAGACGCCTTTAAAGAGCTGTCAATTTGGTCCTGCAGAGGCTGTCAACGAAAGAGAAAGACAGTCATCTCGGTGAAAAAGACACAGGAAGAAATTCAAACACTTAATAATATTCAAAGTGCTAAGCAAAGTCACATATCAACTGGGATTAAGGAGAATTTTTGTCTTTTCCTTCCATCTTGTTGAAGCCAGTCTTGGCGATGGTGCATTGGGAATTGACTACTGGGTTGAGAAGGTGCAGAGAAAGATGCAGTGAAAAGTGTAGAGGTGGAAGGAAAGACCCTCCCTCACTTGAAACTGTGGCACATCAACGACCTGTAACCTGGGAGGACCTGGGCGATCGGCTCTCTACAGTCATCACATGTAGCACTGGACTTGAAAAGCGAGCCTAGTGTCCAAACACCTCTCACTACAGGTGAGGAAATGAGTCAATCCTATGTATCTCTGACCCAGATCTTGCAAATTTAAGCTCTGCCGGCCAAAATTTCACCTGCAGGTATTTTTTTCTTAGAAGGTACAGTGTTAAAAATGATTAAAGTATCTGCCGAGATATAGAATTTCAAGATGAAGGTCTTTCTTTACAACTTAAGTATTTAGCAACCCTGTCCACTGCTCCTCATGGCCATGGCCTGCAGAACTCGAGAGCTGGTGGCCCTCTCCAGCTTTATCACCATCCCCCCAGCTTACACCAAGTCGGCTTCACGCCTTTCCCTGACCGCCTGACCCCTCAAGGCCCAAGTGATTGACCCTCTCTCTTTACCCAACTTGACTTTGGCCTCTCTCCTAAAATCACCCCAAACTTTCCCAGATGTCAACACCTGTGCTCAACCACAGGACTATCAGTTTGAACAAACTCTGCTGTTTCCGAGGGTATTTCCTCTGGTTATTTCTTGGCTAAAACAATGTACCTTGTCACACGGCTGGAATACACCTCCCAGTTCTTAGCCTGCATCACAGCACTACTGACGTTTGGGGTCAGATAATCCTCTACTGTGGGGTCTTTCCTGTATATTAGAGGGCGCTTAGCCGCATCGCTGGGCCCTACCCACGAGATGCCAGTAGCAACCTCCTCTATCGCTTCAATGTGACAACCGAAAATGTCTCCAGACGTTGCCAAGTGTCCCTCAGGGGACAAAGTCACCCTTGGCTGAGAACCCCTGGCCTACTGGTCCCGCCTCTACCTTCAGCCTCAATGCCCCTTCCTCAGAGAGGTCTTCCTGATCATTCTAACTCATTCTCCCCTGATTCTCTACTAGGGCACCCTTGTGCATGTCACACGCCGTTTGTTGTAGGGTTTTTTTTCTTCTTTTGTTTAGTGACTAGATTAAAAGCAGCATGAAAATAAAGGCTGCTATAAATAGTATCTGAATAACGGATTCAGCATTTCATAATCCACTGTGAGGTTAATTATGCCTCGTCAGCAATGTGTTGTTAATCCAATCTCCTGGATGGCTCTGGGGGAGAGTCACAACATCGCTATTCCTTCTTGGTTAAGCTATCAGTGACTCAGGTCACACAGACATGACAAGCAAGCACTCTTCCTTACGACTGTGCAATTCTTCTTCCAGTGTTCAAAGGTGTCAAATACTAAGTCCCATTTGTTATGTTCTGGACACCGACTTCTGGTTTGGAAAAATGAGCAATCATGTAGAGCAATGACAGTGTGGTGAAGCCTTAATTTTTTCCTGCCTGAAAAGCTACTGATGCAACCCTGTGTGTGAAGACCCAGAGGGAAACCTGCAGATTTTCTTTACTCTGGGAAGAGTTACTGAAGGGGCACCGCTTAGCCATGCAAGGCAAGTCCAGCAGCTACTTTACCATCAGAGCTGGTTACCGGAGAAGCAATGGTAAATAGGGACAAGGGGACTGATGCAAAGAGAAGTTTCCTGACTTTTTCCTTTGGTGACTCATTATCTTTAGACCTTCTCTGATTCACTGAGGCATTCTTAAGATATTTTTACAGGCCTCAAAATGTGGTCACTGAGAAAGAGGGGCATCCTGGCTGGGGACCCAGAATCAACATCAGTCCCTAAAGGTCTGTTGGAGAAACCTGCCCAGGGCATACCACGTGACTAAGGCTGGCGAGACCTCACATTCTGCCATTCCAACTCAGCAGGCATACTTCCTAGAAACTGTTGAGCACAGAAGGTAAATCCAAGAGGGATTCTAAGTTTGGGATATCACTTTGGTCAAGGCTAAAATCTTAAGCAGCTAAAAGGCCTCCTTTCAGGGGTGGGCAAAGCCACATAGGTGGGTGGGACCTGTTCTCAACAGTGACACCATGTGGAAGCACCAGAAACAGCAGCAGCTAGGACCTGAGGTTGGGTTCCAGCCTTCCTAACCACCATTTCTCTCTCCAACTGGCTTTTGAAGCAAAGGTGAGTCTGTGAAATGGCTATAACTCCTGGGACTCAGGAACAATTCATGCGGGCATCAGAGGCAGAGTATGGGGTCAGGGAAGACTGCATGAAGGATACACTACAATTTCTACTTAGGAGTATTTGTGTGGCCTCAAGCAATTAACTAGAACTAATAAAAGGTGTAGCTGTTTGTACTCCTCCAGTTATAGAATCTCATTATCCCGGTGTGGCTTTCAGAGTCTGCAATTAATCTGGCTCTGGTGTCAAAGGCAAAGGAATGTGTTGTAAGACCACTAGGAAGGATAACATAGATTTTAAAGTTTCAGAACTGGACTTTTGAGAACTTACTGCCCTACTGTTGGTTTTTTTTCCCAATGCATTAACCCACTGATTGATGGAGCACATCCACATGCGGGCTGGCCGGTCCTAAGTTATGGAAGCAAAGGACTGATCACACTTCCCTTCTCTACCTAGCGATGCAGGGCTGCATACATAGGTTTTGCTGTGACACAGGTCTGAGTTCAAGTCCCAGTTCTGCCGCTTACTAGCTGTGCAGTCTTGAACAAGTTCCTCAACCTCCCAAGCCTCCATCTCCTCAACTGTAAAACTATGATAATTATTTCATCCCAGTTAGCTTTTATCGAGAACTTCTTACAAGCCAAGCTATGTGCTTTTCAAGCAGCATTTGATGTAATCTCATAATAGCTACGAGGTGCAGGCACGCACTTTCATGAGCAAAAAGTGAGGGTTAACAAAATGCTCAGGACAGTGCAGCTAGTAAGTTGTGAGGTCAGGATGTGAACTTAGGCTGCCTTAGACCTCGTGCTTCAACTCCTACTCTGCACTTCTGTGATGGGGTTTCATGATCATCAAATGAGATCAGGTATTTACGTATTAAGTACCCTAACATGTATCCCTAACGTGTAGCACATAGGAAGTGATCAATAGATGCTCTCCTACTCTTCACACATTAATCTCCTACTCCTAAACATCATCTCCTTCTTATCCATTTCTCTCAGCTAACAGTAGAATCTCTTTGTTCAATTATTTAACCATGGCCTAATTCTGCATGCTTCTGTCTTAGGCCAAAGTCTTCCTTCTAAGAACTTCTTTTTCTTCCTTTTGTTCAAGAAATCATTCTTATCATTCTTTGAGCCCATGTACTCTTACTTATTCACATGAAGACAGAAATACAATTTTTCATACAATCCTAACATAAATGTTGGCGTTAGTTCCTGTCTAACTTGAATGTCTGGGGCCCATAATGGCATCTTTGCCCCTAATAAGACCTCCTCATGTTGGAAGTGAGCCTTTCTGTGTAACTGCATATATTGAACTGATTTTGTAAATATACTGAAAGCTTAGAGTTGACTACCAGTGGGAGTTAATTTGGCCTGGAATTCTCTCCAGGGGTTCAAGTCATATTTCATCATTATTAGATTCTGCAGACAAAACTATTTGCCTTTAAAACCATCACTGGAAAAAAAATAGCCTCATTTTCTCACTGCGGTACCACCTAATCCTTAGCAGGCCCAACACAGTGGGGCAGGCATGAGGCCACTGATCTTCTCACTCCGCCATACTTGACCTCACAGAAATCTCATGCACAGGTGGTCCAGCAGAAGCCCACGGGGTGACCCACATTTATCATTGAATGAACTCACTTATCTCTGAGGACCTCGTGTCTTTTGGAAGTCATGGGAAAGACTGAAAACACCTTTCAAAGAAAACTTAATTTACTTAAAGAAAAGTGTATGTACCCCTTCAACCATCTTTTTGTGTCTATTCCATGGACAGGATGATGGAACAGACAATTTCAAGCCAAGGAGCTTTTCTAAGACACCTGTCTGCTGATAACTGATTATGAAATACAAGTGTCTTGAATGTCCAAGAAGAGGGATTACAATACATCCACTGCAACAGGCTGGAGCAGAGATGGATGTTTGCACAACTGGGTTAGGCAAATTCTCCCCTCCTTAAGGGAATAAAGAAAGGTTGTCAGATCTAAGAAAGAGAGTCATCTTCCTTCTGGACTCTCCTTGCCTTCCTCAACATGGAATGTGAATCATGTGTCAGGGAAGTTGAGAGAGAGAATTCTCATTCTATAAAATGGGTTGAAGGAAATTTGGGGAGAGAAATCAATGTAAATATTGATAAGTGATCTGCTCGCCTTGGAATTAGAATGCAGATAAAAAGAATACACTTAAAATGCAGATCTTACCACCATTTTCATAGTTATTAGCAGTTGTTTGTATTGATATATATCTATATAAAGTCAGAAGTAATAACAGATATTATGTATTGAATGCCTACTACATACCAGGTAACACTCTAAATTATTTACGTATCCTATCTTATTTAATCCTGACAGCAATCCAGTGTGGAGGGAATCACTATTTGCATTTTATGGATAGGGAAACTGAAGTCAGTTCTCTGTGACTTTAAGGTTTATACTCCTAAATTTATGCTATATATATATAATCTCATTTCGCACACACGAATGTGCATACACATGTACGACTGTGTTCACACTCCCAGAGGCTCGTGTATGTCTACAGATTGCACAGATGCAGAAATAGTGAATAACTGTGCACTGCAATAATCCTCAGGGTGGCTGTCAACAAGCCTTAATTTAAAAATAAACAAAGTGAAACAAAACATGCAAATACGGTAATAGCTGCATTCTGCATTTACACTTCGTCTCTTTCATAAACAACTCTGAATCCTGAAGCAGAGAAGGGTTTTGTGCTTGGGTGTGTGCAGTCCTCATCGATATGCCTCACACAGCTTCTGAATCAAAAGCACTCCATGACAGGATGCATTACCTTTAGCTGCACCCCATTTGGGATGCCTTTCTGAAGCAGTTATTGGAGGTAGAGATAAAAAGTGAGCTTTTCCGTATAAACTTGTGCTAACTCTTACATTCGCTTTTAATGAACAGGTCATATGCGGTTCTGAGGGTGTCTGCATTTTTCTTTAGACCTCATTTCTTCCCTTCGGCTGTAATGAGAGGGGAAGAGGGAAGCAGGGAGCCTCTCCAAGTCCTGCAACAGTTCATAAATATCTCTTTAAATATGAAACTGTCGAAACCCTCGGTGGCCATTACTTATTTATGAAGCTCCCTATCCAAACTTCTCTCCATATCATGACCACTCTCTGAACTCACACAATGATCTTTCAATATGTCAAACACTGAACCCTCCTCTCTCAAATCCCATCATCCTCTCTCGCCTCTTTGCAATCACCTTTGCATTGGCCCAACTTCTGTTTCACATTCATGTTTTAATTCAGTGCAGTGTTCAATTTGCCATTGATTCTGCCACATTGCCTGCCCTGGAATCACGCATGAACATAGGAAATCATCCTTAGCACATGTACATATTTTCCAACCAAAATCCTTTTGTCAAAAGAGAGAGAACCACAATGTGTTACCTGGCATCTACCCAACAACGTACTTTACTAAAAAGTAAGTCAAGTATATAGGTCTCCTTTAAAACAAACTTTTTTGAAATACAGAGAATTATGAGGAAGAAAATTCAACGATCATAAGTACTATCATCTCAAAATAATTTTACATATTTTAGTGTGTTCCTAGGTGGTCTTTGCCTAAGCATTCTTTTGCACAGTTTAGATTATACTATATGTTGTATTGTGAATTCTCCTCTTAACAGTAAAATACAAGATTTTCACATATCGATAGAAATGTTTCCTAATCATCAGGAAAGAAGACGCGCAAAGAGGATATGCTTATTAAAATACAAACAAAATAACATAAAAGAGGGTAGAATTCTAATCTTGTGTTCTGCAGCTCAATCACAAGTCAAACAACATTCTTTCTAGTCTCAGATACAGTATATCTGGTATGTTCTGGATTGCCTGAATAGCTGGGTGTTGTCCTGATTATTCACACTTGTTCTGTCTGGTTTATAATCTCTATCGATATCTTGTTTGACTATAATAAATTCCATGAGGGAAGGGACCACATTTGTCTTATTTTCTCTGTATATCCAGTGCCTAGCACGGTGCCAGGCACATGGTAGAGCTTAGGAAGTGTATGTCAAATGAATAAATTATTTATCTCTTTTTCCTGCCTAACCCTCAGGTGAGTATTAGATGCCAATCAAGTGGCATTGGTATTAGACTCAGAGAACAGGAAAACAAGGGTGTTTCATTTTGTAGTCAACATAACAAGAGGAAAAAGGGTTTCCTATCTAACGTAGCACTGTTGTTTTATTTTTGCTTTTTTTTTTTTTTTGCGGTACTCGGGCCTCCCACTGTTGTGGCCTCTCCCGTTGCGGAGCACAGGCTCCGGACGTGCAGGCTCATGGGCCATGGCTCACGGGCCCAGCCGCTCCGCGGCATGTGGGATCTTCCCGGACCGGGGCACGAACCCGTGTCCCCTGCATCGGCAGGTGGACTCTCAACCACTGCGCCACCAGGGAAGCCCAGCACTGTTGTTTTTTAAATTATTCTGCCTGTTTAGAGAAATAAATAATTACAAATTCTTTTGCGCATTTCAATATGTTTAATCTCTGAAAGATTGAACCTGATCAGGGAGCCCTTATAAACATAGTAAACTTTCTCAATTGCCTTTTCAGGAAATTCTAAGACTTCTTCACACTGGGCTGATGGTAATTAATACCATCCCCACTGTGCACCTGAACACTTTATTATTCCACAAAGGAGAAGACAGGAAGCAGCCTTACAGAAAACAGAAAGCAGAATTAGATGACATCATTAAATGCTGGACACTGCACTGAACTTTGGGAGATGCTTTACAAATCTCAGTGCATGACAAAAGTTTTTTGCACAGGACTCCAGATGTAGAAAGAACTGTGGCTCTCTCCCAGACATATTTACCAATTGTGCTTTACTTTTCCCTTTAAAAATAGTACCTACTTCATAGAGTTACTGTAGTGGTAAATTAATTAATATCTTAAAGGAGTAAGAACATTGCCTGGCACAGAGGAAGTGCCCCCAAACAGTAACAATTCTGACCCTTAATATATTCATATATATTTTTATTATTTCTCACTATAATATATATTATATCTAATATAATATGTCTTATATTATGTAATTATATATAAATGTAATATTATATAATTCTATATATAATATATAGAATTAAATAGAATATATAATTATACATTATATTATATATTATAAATATATTAAAATACATATTTTATTTCATTATAACGTTAAAATATTTTATTGTAGAATTAAATATTTTTAAATTCTAAAAATATTAATAAACATGAAACATTTTTATTGTTGATATTTGGAAAAAACAAAAAAGAGTAAAAAAAAAAAAACTCACATTTAACCCTTCACCAAAAGATAACCATTGCACTTACAAACGAACATCTCTTTACTTCAGGAGAAGTAGTGGTTCTAAAATGTTTACAAATCCTTTAACATATCTTGCCTCAAAACCTGGAACCTAATTTTCCTCATCTTGAATGAGGGCCAGACTTAGTGATTCATTTGTACCCAGTAAGAAGTGGAGGAAGTGATGATGTGCGACCTCTGAGGAAAGCTGAGTCATTGCTACTTTTGGGTTATCGTTTGGATTGTCACTCTGAGGGAAGCGGGTCACCCTACTGCGAGGACACTCAAGCAGCCTGTGGAGAGACCCATGTGACGAGGAGCTGAGTCCTCCCACAAACAACCAGAACCAACTTGCCAGCCATGTGAGTGACCCAGCGTAGAAGGGGCACCTTCCAAATGCAGCCCCAACCACATCTTTTTTTTCTTTTGGTAGTTTGGCACTGGTTTATTCCAGCCCTTGTGGCCCGTTTGGGGGGTGAGGGGGAGCAGGCCACAGGAGCCCACAGGGACAGGGGTCTCGTACCCTCTGTGGCTGCTGCCTGACTATGCCAGGCAGGGCAAGGACTTGGGGAGCCCCTGGATTCTGCCCGTGATGCAGTCTGGGTGCTGTTCTGGAAGGGCTGGTTTCCGCTGCCCCAGAGGACTAAGAAGCGGGGGAGGCCCTGGTTTCTGGTGGGTGTCACCTGGGGGCCCTGGTCGGGGCTGGACTGGAGGATCCTGGGGCTCCAGGGCCCCCACGCCATCGGGGTGCTCCACTCTCTCGAACAGGATGAGCATCTCACAGGGTGGGGTCTGCGGGAACAGGTCCACGGCCACAGCCTTGACTGGCCGGAAGGGACTGCCCTTCACCCGGTTCCACGGGGCCCTGCAGAGGTCCACACCACCCACATCTTGACTGTAACTTCATGAAGGGCCAGGAGCTGGAATCTCTCAGCTAAGCCACTTACAACTTCCTGACCCAGAAAACCATGAGACAATAACTGTTTATTTTTGGAGTAATTTATTCCACAGCATTAGACAACTTACACAATGACTAACTATAGTCATGTATAATTTCTAGAATTTCTGTTAGTTTTTTTTTTTTTTAACTAAGCTCCACTGCTTTTCATAAACTTTGATTACAAATTCTATATATGGCTTCATCGCTGTGAATATTTTAACATATTAAATCTTTTTTAGGAAGTTCTATTATCAATAGTTATGGGGGAACTAATTCTGTCACTTTTTGTGTGTTGATTTCTCATGGGGGTTCATATCCAACCGTTAGTGGACTCCACACCCAGGCACAAAGCAGGCTTGGGATGTAGGTTTCTTATGGTTGGCTCCATCCATCCATAGCACTGGGTAAACAGTAAATTTCCTTAAGGTTGGCAAGTGGGGGAGTTTCCTGAGTTCTCCTTTTACTACTAATTGGTGGCTTTAGACTTTATGCAACAAGCTTATTTCTAGCTCCTGCTCACCCTGCGAAATTGAGGCCTCATCCCACACACAGACACAAAAATCCCAGCTATAAAGTCTTTCCCAGGCCCCTGTGAGGCTCTTCCACCCTTCCCAACACACAAACACATCCAATTCTGTTCTGTGTTCTCTGAACAAACTTCTCAAGCCACCCTGGGTTCTCCTTCTCTCTGTTGATTATCAGAATATCCCAACTACAGAGTCTCTTCCCCTTTAAAAGTCTTGCATCTCAAAATATTACACTCACTGAGACTTTATTTAATTCTATTGACTCAATATTTTTTATTTAAGCCAAATATGAAATATTCCCAAACATGTACGCTTACTTACAAACTTCTCTACAAGGTCTGTTTTTCCACAAATACTATTTAACTCTCCTATTTGTCACTTCATGACCACTACCCATGATCTAGTATATTTGTTAATATATTAACACCAAATATTGTAGCAGATATTCTGTACTATTGACTCAAATGCCCTGGTGGATGAGAGGCAGTGCTTCTTGCCATAAATCATGGTTTACTATTCAATTTTGATTGTAATAATCTACCTGTGGTGCAAGGTGTCTATGGCCACGCCACATTGTTGTTCTTTCTTCTTTGGATAAGTGGATGCCTTAGCCTAGTCCTGGACATCTCATAACATGTCAGCTCCCTCCCTGAAGCACAGCTTAGGGGCTGCCACACAGCGTGCAGTGGGTCTCAGAAGTACACGGTGAGCACGAGTGTTCCATTTTCATTGAGAACAGCTGCCCATCTGCTGTGGCGAAGAGAGGCCTCAGGGTTAGAAGGGACGGAACGGCTCAGCCTTTAATGTTGTTGCAATATTATCTTGTTGACAAGTGCAGCATCATAAATTTGAATCCATTAGCTAAAAGGATCCATAAATATTTGAATAATGGCCTTTTCAGAGTTTTACCAGTCTATCAAACTTGTCACATGTCCACTTTTTACATTTTTCCTACTGCTGAAAAGAAAAGGGCTGAACTGAATCTCATGTATTTTATCCTCGCTTTCAAAATGGAAATGCTTTGCCAAGCAGAAGTTGATTAACAAAACCACACTAGCATCTGGTGGTGGAAGAGGGTATACTGTCCACTAAACTTTGCTCTCCCCTTCCACGTGGTGGCATCCGGCCAGCCAGGGCTCTGCTTCCTAGCCTTGCATCCAGGAACGGCCGGATGACGTGTTCTGGGCCTTGACATGTGAGCAGATATGACATGAGCCCCATTCAGAGAGGGGTTTTATGGAGCCCATATGTCTTCTCTGTTGTCTCTTTTTCTTGCTAGAAACTGAGGAATCTGAGGCAGTGTATGGTGGAGCCAGAAGCAACCTTAGATCTCGAAACACTTCCTGGAATAAAGTAATCCACATGCTTACCATGAACACCAAGACTGGTCTGTTGCATGTGTGAAAATGCACTTCTACTGCATTCAGCTATGGAAATTCTGGAATTGGTTTCAGGAGCCAGCCATACTGCACTTAACAAAGTGACCTATTTTAAGTTAAAATAGTAGCAAAACTACTGATTTTTTTTGTTTGTTTTCACTTTGGAACTACAGATTTCTTTGTTGTTGTTGTTGTTTTCAGAAGAGATGTAAATTCTGACAGAGTGACCCCTGAGTATGTTTCCAGAAGGTGGAGTATGGCCTGGCTCTGTCTCGCTTGTATTAGATCATGAGTCTACCGAGACTATCTGTGTAAACACCTTGGCACCAGGCAAAGGCACCAAGCAGATAGGTACTTAATATGTGTTCTGCCACCTGCTTGTCTGATTCCTAGAGAATTAAGAGCAGCTCTCAGTCGACAACTCCCAATAACAGCACGATGAACTCTCACCAGGGAGTTCCGTCTCACACTGTCACATTGGTGGTTTTGACGGTAGATCATTACATGCAGTTCAACCACATTTATAGGCCTTCTCAAGTCTATCCATAGATGAAACAGCTCAACAGAGCTTCATCCTACATCCCCCTCCCAAACCATTAGTGTAAGGAATAACACTCCACTGCTCCCCTCTCTGCCTGTGGGACTATTTTAAAGGCTGACATTCATTGAGTTTTTACAATGTGCCAAGTCCTGTGCTAGATGTGCTATAAACGTTATTCCTGCTGATCCTTATAACAGCACTGTAGGGTTTATACAATTGTCTCCAGGACAGGAGACTTAGGGAGGTTAACTAATGTGCCAAAACTTACACAGCTGGTAAGTCGAGAAACACGGATTTAAATTCAATTTTGCCTTGTTCCAATTCCACAGGCTATGGGAATCTCATAGACAACATTAGGAACGTCCACACAATAAACTGATTTTCTAACCCCGGGTTTCTCAACCTTGACTTATTGAACTTTGGGCCAGATAATTCTTTGTTGTAGGGGTCATCTTGTGCACTGCAGGGTGTTTCGCAGCATCCCTGGCCTCCACCGCTAGATGCCAACAATACCTCCCTGGGTTGTGACAACCAAAAACGTCTTCAGACATTGCCAAATGTCCCTAAAGGAGAACACTATCCTCAGCTGAGAACCAGCATCATAACCTAATGTTAGAAATAGATGTTCATCCCTTAAGGAACTGAGGCAGTACCTTCTTTCTGATTAACAAAATTATGTAAGTGACCATGTCTCCATTTTCACCGTGGCTGCCAAGAAGCTCAAAGACAAATTTAAGTTTCAACGATAGCAAATAAGTATTTCCAAAGTCCTGAGCAATTTCCATTCATCCCTAATTCTTGATCTACTCTGTCTTTTCCCCTTCCTTCTTTATTTCTCTACTTATACTTTTTCCCATTATATACGTCTTTCTCTACTTGGAGTTATTTGAAATACTTCACAGAAGATCCAAGGTAAAAATAAAAAACATTTTTATACTGATTTTGAAATCAACTTGCTTAATTATTTGATCAAAGGTGAATCTTTCTAGGAATGATAAATATTCCTGTTTTCTCTTTAAATCTTTTCAATAATTCTCTCTGATACTAAAAAAATCAAAGTTGGACTAAGAAACTGAAATTTATTGAAATTTTCTGGCTCTCAGAATCATATTTTAAAATGGGTTCAGGCATAGTAAAAAAAAAAATAATAAAAAGAATAATTTTTAAAAAGAAGCTAGAAAAGCTTTGGAAATTTTTTTTTCTTCCAGTGTTCTCATTGCAAATGCTGAAAACGATTATTTCATTAAAATATTTTTATTACTAAGTTTAGAACGAAAATATGTTGTGATAAGATGGATACCTTTCTAAGATGTTTGTCTCAGATTCTGCTACCACCCATGCTCTAAACTGATACACAGAGACAGATCCAGCTAGTTGACAAACTCCACTTTTAGAATTCTACCACATGTTTTCACAAATGAATTTTCCAGTCTGTCAATTAGTGGGGAGATAAAAATTGGGTCCAGAACAAAGGATGACTCAGAGGCTCATTTGGATTTGGGATTTCTGGTTCTGCTTTGACAGATTTGGAAGAAGAGGCAAAACATTTCCTGTAAATACCATCGCCGGGATGGATTCTCACTCTCTCTTTCCTTCATCAAACAGAAATCTATATTGTGTCTTGAGTTGAGCCCCAGAGAAATTATCAATATTCACACATCTGGCACAAATCTGTTGGAAGGGAAAAAAAATCATGATGCCATCTGTATTTCTTCCCTCGTTTTATAGCATAGCTCCAGTATCCTGTAGTCATTTTGTCACACAGTCTTGTAAATATAAAGTTATATTACTTGGCTTGTTTGAGGACAATGTTCATCATAAGAGGAGGATGAGGAGATGATGTCACTGCCAGGAAAAAAAAAAAAAGAAGAAGCTCGCCTTTCCCAATCCCCCACCTTCCCTGGAGTACGAAGGAGCCAAATTTCATCAAGTTTGGCACAGTTGTGGGAATTAACATGACTGAAATGTATGCCAGATTTCAAAACAATTTCTAACAGTTTCTGTGAGACCGTGTAAGCAACTGAAAATTGACATGTTGTGTTGTGCCCGAGTCAGCCAACTGCTGTCACTGCATAATTAGATTTTCCTGCATGAGAGGAGAATTTTCTTTAAAAAATTATGAAATAAGGCAGAAACTAATATAAAGTATAAGTGGGCCCGTTATTTGCAAAGAGGTAGCCTTCTGCTGAAGAATGACTTTGGACATACACACGTGCTCCCAGAAGAGGCCAACGGCCCTGGCTTTCTGTGCTTCATGTGCAAGAAATGCCCTTTGCGAAGGGAAGAGGATTTTCAGCACAGGCCAGATGGAAGCGGGCCCACTTGGCTGCCCAAGGACTGGCTGAAACCCAGAACTAAGAACAGATTTGGAGCTAATGAATGTATGTTATTTCCTTCTAATACAGGATAATAGATGTGGCAGAATATGTGGGTGTCCCCAATCTTTATTCTCCTGTCTTCAATAGTGACAGTAGTTTTTGCTGAGCATGAGGTCACTCGGCAAAAGACTACATTCCCCAGGCTCTCTTGTACCCCAGTGTAATCATCTAACTGGGTCCTGGCCAATGAGACATAAGCAGAATGTAAATTTCCAAATTCTATGTCATTTCCTTACCAGGAAAAGCGGGTACCCTCCTTTCTCTCCCTTCCTGTCTTCTGAGGGCAGTATGGTCATAAGCCATCTTTGACCATGAGTTTGAGATTCATACCATGTGGATGGGGGCTGCTCCCTAGATATAGCAGAGCAATAAGATAAAAAGAGCCACATCCCTGATACCTTTCAGTTGCCATACCAACCCTGGATGACCTCCTGGAATGTTCCATGAGAGAGAGGCCAGTTACTGCTTTGATTAAGCCAGTGTAATTTTGGATGTGTTATAACGACAGACTTTTCTGTATCCTAACCAATATTGCACACCTGGAGATGAACTTCAGAGTTTATAAGAGCTCTTGCAGGCAGGAGAGTGTTTATACCCCTGGACACGTGTAGTATCTTTGTTTCCTAACCGTCCCCTTCAAAGTAGATACCCTTTTCCCAAATGACCTTCTCTCTCTGAAAGGTAAAACATGACTCAAAATATCATTCATTCATTCATGATGAGGTGATTACAATTATTATTATAATTTTACAAATGAAGAAACTATAAGTTAGAGAAGTGTAGTAACTCTTCCCAAATTACACAGCAAATAATTTGTTTTTTCACATCATTGAAAGAAAGCAGTGGAACCAACATTAGAACTCAGGTCTGCTGACTTCAAAGCCAGTGATTTTAAAATCTCCTTTGCTCCTCAACTATATTTTATATAAGGTTTCCTTGAATTGAATTTCTGAGTAAAAGTTTCAGTGTGTTTGCAAAAAAAAAGTTAATTAAAAAAATTAAATTAAAAAAATCTTACGTAAAGATTTTTTTCTTGTGGCCAATAACAGAAACCCTTAACTCAAACTGGCTTACTTATTAATGGGGCCTTATTGGCTTATGTAACTAGAAAGTCCACCGCCAGGACTAGTTCAGTTCTGGCTTGATCCTGGGCTGGAACAATGTCCTCAAAACATAATTCTTGCCATCTCTTACCACAGCTATTCTTCAAGTTGACTTCACTCCCAGGTTCCATATGATATTTCACCTTGTTTAATTCCAGCAGAAAGGAGCCCTACACTACTTGGTCTGATTGGTTTATGGGCTTGTCTGTCAACTAATAACTATGTGTCCTAGAGGATTCAGGGCTCTGATAGGCCAGACATGGATTACCTCATAAATCCCAACCAGGCCACAGACTCTTAAGAGTGGAGGAAACACGGCTCTCAAGAGGCCAACAAGAGTCCTGCCCCAAAAGAAAAGGAAGTGGATATTGGATAGGCAACAATGACAAATACTGTACGCCTCTATATATACTCAAAGCTGCCCTATCATAGGAATCTGAACTTACGTTTTATTACCCTTTCCAAACGCTGGCCTAAACTATTGCTATTTCTCCATAGTATCCTTCACTGATTCCCAGTCCTACCCACATACTCATGAAGTATACACAAACGGTACACACACACACACACACACACACACACACTTCATTCCTCTGCCCAGTGCTGTTCTAATTTCCCTAAAAACCACTTATTTTCTGGAGGCAGCCAGCACTTCCAAGGGTGACACTGCACCATGGTGCTGGACTCAGATTACTAGTATTTGTGGTCCAGGTCTATAATCTCAAGCAAGTAACCTTCGTAAGCCTTGATATCTTCATGTGAAGTGAAATCACAATCATTCCTACCTCATAGGGTTGCTACGAGGATTAAAGAATGCACATAACACTCTAAGCACACGATCTAAACTCACAGTATGTGCTAGCCAGTATAGGTAGTAGGTCATGGAGGCCCCCTCTTTAGTTCTCCTTCCTCTAGGGAGCCTTAATTTCTCTGAACAATCTGGCCTAAACTGCCCTTGTTTGAATTTCCATAATACTTAGAATTGATACAGTATGTATTGGCTATAAGGCATACATCATCTGCAGTGATAATCTGTCATCCCAGCAGTCCAATCCCTGTGACAGAGGTTGTCCCCATTCTCACACTGGGACTTTAACCCCCGTTGAAGTCTATAGATCTGGAGTTAGACAGACCAGGGTCTAAGTCGGAGCTTTACTATTTACTAGCTATGAGATCATGGGCAAATTATTTAATTTACATAAACTTCAGTTTTCTCTTCTGCAAAATACAGTTGATGTCAAACATAAACCAGGCAATATATACATAGTACTTTAGTGTGGTTCCAGACACATAGTAGGTGATTAATAAATGGCAGCCGTTGTTCTATATTACATGTAGTTTCAACCTGCTTCAGTGCTTCAATTCTCCACCTTAATCATCCTAATAAATGGTCATGGAATTAGTTTAATTGATCTAAAGACCTCTTCTATGCATGACCGGATCAATCCCCAGACATATTTTGTAAATACCATTAGTCTACATGGTCATATCAGAGTAGAAGTCACACTCAGATTGACTAAAAAATTCTAGCAGTCAAGTTCAGAACAGGGATAACGACAGAGAACTAAGAAAGATTGAGTTCCTATTACGAACTGAAAATGCAATCGAGATTAATTTGATTATCTCATTTGTTCTTCCAACAATCTTGGATAACAAAACATCCTAATAAGCAGTGGCTTAAAACAACAAAAATGCTCTATTTTCACAATCTGGTGGGTGGCCTGTAGTTTCTCTGGTGGTTTCATCTGGCATTCATACAACTGCATTCAACTACACACGCAGGTGTGTGTTCTGTAATGTTAAATTGGCCTCATTCATGCATCCAGCAGGTACTGCTGGCTGTCAGCTAGAGCACCTTGGTTCTCCTCCATGTGTTCACTTATGTAAGCCAAACTGGCTCTCTTGCAGTATGGTGGTCTCAGGGCAGAGTTCCAACAGGGCAAGCCCCAAAGGGCTGGCTCAGCTTACACAACCCATCACAATGGGCAATGATGTTCCATTGGCCAAAGCAAGTTACGTAGCCAAGACCGGAATTAATCTATTCTGTCTCTTAATGAGAGATGTAGCAAGGAATTTATGGCCTTTTAAAATCTGTCACAGAGAGTTTAAACAAGGTAGCATATGGCAACCAAGTGGCAGAGTTTAGAATCAAATTCAGATCTGAATGTTCCTATACTCTTTCCAGTATATCAAAAGGTCTCAGAACAGTCCAAGAATGATGGTTTTCCATAATCAGTCAGATTTATACTTTCTTTCTTGTAACATAGATTAGAGTCCTTACCAGGTAACAGCATCATTTCTAGCTCTGGGGTAGAGCAGTGTACAAGAAAAGCAAAAACTGGGCCTTCAGAAAGCTAAGAACATGTAACAATGTCAGATTAATAGGATGGGGGTGACCAGAGGAGGGGGAAACTCTAGATTGACTGGCCAGGAAAGGCTATTCTTGGAAGACGTGAGACACGAATGGAGAAATGAAGGCAGCCATGGGAAGACGATTCTAAGGAAAGTGTCCAGGAAAATTCAAAATCCCCAAGGCAAAAAGGAGCTTGGTGTTGGAAGGGCAGAGACGAAACAATGTTTAGAGCAGAAAGGGCAGAGGAAAATAGTAGGGAAGGCTTGTGAGAGGTGGAAACTACAGTTTATGGGATCTCAGAGGCCATGAAAAGGTGTTTGAATTGTATTTGAATTGAAGCAGGAAGCAACTGGAGCATCCTGAGCAGGGGACCAATGTAATCTAGTCTATATCTGATCTGGGTAACCCTTGGTGAGACACTGTAGTTCTGGCCACCATGTGGTATGGAGATTAAACAGCAACAAGAGGGGAAGCAGAGCTCAGCTGGAAGGTTAAGTGCTGACAGTAAAAATGGGCACGGAGAGAAGAGGAGGTTCTGTGATGTGCTTTGGTATAGGGTTTATAAGACTTTCTGGTGGATTTCCTGTGGGATGGAGGTTAGTAGAAACAGAAAACTATAAGTAGGATTGAGGATATCAGTGAACACCACTCACTGGGGCCACAGGTCATCAACAAAGCACGAGCCTACTTAATCTTGAAACAGAATGTCTTTGTTTCACTTAGTTTTCAAAAAGCACGAATAGGAGTCTCTTTAAGAATTATTTTCAAGTTCATACAAGTGTGGTAGGTGAAAAGGACAAAATGCTTTAATGATGTCCAAAGGGAGGAAAAAGGAGTCAGAAATGGATACTTTCTCTTTGCTGAGAATGCATTAATCCAGTTTTCCCAATCATGTTCTCTGATTAGAATGTAGGCATTCACCAGTAAACTACAAGGTGGTCAAATCTAATAATGAGAAAAGAAGAGATGAACATCATGTTGTCTCTATGGACACTTAATGGATGGTACATTCAAATACAGTGCAGCAATCACGGCCTCAGCACTATTTCTCAATAAAACTGAGACACGTTAGCTTCTCCCTAAACTACTTTCTAATCCCTATACCCACCCCCCCAAAAAATTTATATATCTTAGCCTCAAAACACTTAAATTAACCCATATCATTCAGGAGGCAACTGCACCTTGTCAAGGCAAGAGATCTGGATCCCCATTTTATCTAATAAATGACATCCTGAGACTTAATTCCCTGTTGTCTGCACATTTTTCCTGCATAAAGCTCCCCAAACAATAAACCATCTTTCTGTCTTGTCCATCACATATGGGCTCATTACTTCACACATCATAATTATAATCAACGAACAAAACTCAAGGAAGGAAAGCCAAACAATGAAATGGTACTTTTTTCTTAACATCAGTACAACTCTACGTGATTAAGCGTGTAACAGTACGGATGGGTGCTCGGGATGATTTCCGTGTAGCTCTTTTACATTTTGCAGATTTTCCGAACGGGTCCAACTACCTAAGGAGGGGGAAAAAAAGCTCTTTTTACCTTTAAGACTTTGAAGTCTGATTTTTTAAGTGCACAGATAAGTTTAATGCCTAAATTGAAAAATGAGAAGAATACCCGTAGGGAAAAAGGAGCTTATTGCTGCCTCCCTGAAGTTCATCAAATGTTGTCACATATTTCTCTAACATTTTTGACTTGGTTAAGTGCAAATTTAGGTGAACACACTCTTTTTCCCAGGGTTCATGGCAACAGAAATATAATATGTATTTTCTGATTAATGAGTTCAGCTCTACTGTCTAAGGGATCTTAGGCAAACAGTGTTTCCTAGAGGCAGAGGACTGGACAAAATGACCTCACATTTCCCTTATTTCTTGACTTAGTTTTTGCTAACTTTTTAAGCACTCATTTCATATACTTTCTTAGGTATATTTGTGGCATACAATAACCTGAAATCCCCATTCTCAGAATTTAAATCCTCAGCAACTCTACGTATAAATTTCTCCCATGACTATGGAGAAAATATAAATTAGGAATTAAGTAAATGGATGAATGTTAATAAAGCTCACCTTTACTCTCATCAATTAAGTTACTATACCAGCTGGAAAATCAATGAATTACAGTTCATGTGATTATTGAAACACTGCCACGCACACAAGTCCAGATTCTCCTTCAATGTGTGATGTGGGGCCGCAGTGCCTAATTCACTGATGATAGGTCAGATCCCCTTGCTAGTCTCCCTTTTTATTTGTAGTTATCACTCATGCCACTTCATATGGCTTGTGGTCATCAGGGAAAAACTGACAATATCTCTCAGGCCATGATGAAACCAGTCTCAACTAGGAAGCTTCTGAAAAGTGGACCCTAAATAACAAGGCTGCCTCTGAGAAGACCGTGTACATAAACTGTGAATATCTCACCCTGCACTCTAAATAGTTCCCTGAATCTTTGTCTCCTATTAGCTACGTGGCCTTGAGCGTGAAGCTGAAACACTCTGCGCCTCAGTTAACTTACCTGCTAAATTACGGGGTTATAGTAAGGATTCAGTGAGTTGACACTTACAAAATTCTCAGGGCAATATTTGGTAAGTGTTAAATACTAGTACTGATGGGGCTGTTGTTATTATTATTATCTCTTCCTTTAGCGAACTTCCTGATCCAGCTGTTTAAGCCCCTCCACCGAGAAGCCTTCTTGACTCCCATCAGCGAAGTTAGGCATTTCTTCTTCCATAATTCCACACTTCTTCCAGTCCTTAAGTAATTTTTATTATAATTATTTGCTCTTACATTCATCTCCCCCACTGACCCCTGTCTACCCCTTCGGTTGATGTCTTTCCAAAGTAGAAATAACATCTTCTGTGTATCCACCCTAGGTACTAGCATATCTCCTTGCACATGTGAATGAAGAAATGAATTTGCTCTTGGAAAATCTACTGGTAAAAAATGTAGGTGGGTGGGTTCAAAACATCAGTACAAAAACAATAAAGCATTTTGCTTAGGCTTAACATCTTTAAAGTTCATTTGAATTAGAATATCGCCGTTTCGCAAGAATAAAAGAATGAATCTACTCAAGGATCATCAATGGCTACTCCATCAGAAAAAAAAATAGATACAACTATACATTATATGTCTTCTGATGGATGTACCAATACTACCTCTAAAATAGCCCTGCCTTTCACACAAAAAAAGCAAGCCTTAATTACATCAAGCCTCTTTATCAATCAATTTACAGGAAATACAGTGGACAGAGGAACATGTTATATGACACTATGATGATGAAATTAGTAAAATTCAGACTGTGAGAATCTCTACTGGGCAAACTGTAAGATAAATGACCAAGTAAATTTCAGGGGGAAAAAAAAGAAGGAGAAAACTGCAGATTCAGAGACTTTAAGAGACAAGTCAGTCAATTGCAATGTGTGGATTGTATCTGAATCCTGATTCAAACAAATTCTAAAAATAAACTGAACACTGACTGGATATTTGAGAATTATCATTAACTACCTTAGGGTTGCTAAGGTTATTTTTTCAAAATGCCCTCAGCTTTTATAGATATATACTGAAATATCTACAGATGAAATAGTGTTACATGTCTGAGATTTTCTTCAAAATAATCCTGGGTGGGTAGAAATTTAGATAAAACAAGATAGAGTAAGAGCTGAAGATTGTTGAGGTTGGGTGATAGGTACACAAAGGTTCATGGTACTGTTCTACTGTGAGTGTGTTTATAATTCTTTATTATAAACTTAAAAATGAATAATTCCCTGTATGTTAAAAGAAGTTTTATGTTTCCTCTAGATCTCAAACACCAATACGATTTTGCTATCCAGTGGACCAGATGCACTTATAACGTAAGTGTCCAATCGTTGTTTATTGGATTGGATTTTCTTGTTTGTTAATTCTTTGGTATAACATATACTTTCAACAGTAAATTTATCAGCTGAAGAACAAAGTTATTGTTAAATATTCAGTAGTAAATGTAACACTAATAATTATATTAATAATAGCTAATAATTAATGAATGCTTACTTCCTTGTCACCATGAATATTAATTTACACGGAGTTCTTGCAGAACTTCATGAGCTGAGGTACGTTATAAGACACCATGGGGATGCAACTACCAACACAGAAACTGAAGCTTTGTGGGATGAAGTTAACTTACCCATGATCACATGATAAACGGCAGAGCCAAGGCCACACCAGATCTTCCATACTTCAAAACCCATGACCCCTCCCACCTGGAACCTTTCCTTATGGGTCAGGTAGGGTAGGTGACTCAAAATAAGAATAAAATAAGATTCCTTTTCGTAAGAAGCACTACAGAGACCTGATCTTAAGTCAAATGGCTACAGAGAGATGGGTAGGAGTGGGAAAAGTTTTCCTAGATGAACTGAGATGAGTACTGGAGAGGACGGCTGAGTTCACACAAGTGTTAAGAACAGGTCTAAGACAGGAAAACAAGACAACCAAAAGCACAGAGCAAAGATTCATAACCTGTGGCCCAGCCAAACTTTTAATTTGGACTGCGTAAGATTTAAAATATTTTGGAATGACTTTCCAACATTCAAAACTCATAAAATTTCACACGTAAATGTGTATTTCTGGGCTTTAAAAAAATTGGAAGCTTTGGCAATGCTAGGCCCATGTTTCTACATAGTCATTAGAAGTTCCGAAGCAGGGGAGAGATTTGCTGAAAGTAACATTTTAGGGACTAGCATGGAGACTGCATTTAAGGACGAAGATGCTAGAATCAGAAATGCTTTTTAAGTCTGGACTGAAATAATGAGGTCCCAGCCAACTTAGAGGCGTAGGGGACAGAAAGAAAGGGGGAAAACAATCCATGAACAGAAGTGGCAACAAGACTTAAGAAGTAAAGGTATGTGACCTATACCAAGTCATAATTTGCTTCAGATCATCTAACCTCCATGACTGGAAGATGAGAGGTTTGGGGAGGAAACTTCATCATATCAGGCTCATTAGAAACCAGGGAAGATGTTAGTTTTGTGTTGTAACCTTCTGGGAGATGGTGACACAAGAGATCAGCACAGAAATGTATTTAAACTAGACAGCAATGTAGTAACCACATTGATACCTTGTAAATACTTAGAAATAGGGAAACAGGATTTGTTGAAGAGGGAGGAGATGTAGAGGTTGGGAAACTGTTCAGTTCTGTAGTGACAGTTTCAAAAGACACGAGACCAACCTAGTCAGCCCTCCGCTGAAGAATTTTACAATGAGGTCAGAGAAAAGAGATACAGAACAGGCAGCTAGAGGCTCATGGCCAGTGTAGATCTGAGGAAGCCAAAGCAAAGGAATAACAGTGTGTCCAGGGAAAGTTTCTTGAAAGTATCACTTCTTCTTTAATCACATCATGAAGGAAGAGTAGGTACAGCACAAAAATGTGGAATCAGTATAACAAAGTTTGCACTGATCCAACCAATATTGGATGAGTTTCTACTAAGTAAAAAACACATACAATATACCTCTCCATGTACTTTATTCTTCCTCATAATGCTTGGCAATGCCAGATATCACATTGTACTTGCTTGATTCTTGCCTGTCTCCCCCAGAACGATAACAAGCTCCATGAGAGCATCTCTCGTTTACCAGGGTATCTTCAAGGCCTAGAACAGTTCCTGAAATATAGCAAGTTCTCAATAAATATTACTTGAAAGGGTCCATCCTCACAGTGTTCACAGCCTCAGGTGAACAGAAAACTGAGCAAGCAATTATAATATGTGACCAGAATGAGCAGTTCAGGAGGCTAGGAGAGCACAGAGGTGATGCCCTGACACGTCAACTGAAAGAAAAGCTATTGTAAAATCCCTACCTCCCAGAAAGAGAAACAAGAGAATTTACTCTCATTGCATATTTATTAAATGGACTGTACCAAAAGACACACAACCCAATGCTAAAAGGATGATGAAATCGCATCATTTTTCACTTCTGTCTCCAGCTAACACAAATCTTATACAAGGGGGAAAAAAATGCCACATGCGATTTTGTCACTGAATTTACTGGTCCCTAGTATCACTTAAATGAGGGTGGAGAGAAACAAGCTGGACATGAACAAGTCCATGTCATTCATGAGTTGTACAGAATCATCTCAGCATTGGTGGAATTTAGGGCACTGGATGAAATTTTTGTGTGTGCATGTGTGTTTTCAATGAGAGATCATTCTAGCCTTTATGAAGGAAGTCAGTGGACAGTTATTATGCACTCTGAAGGGCTGTAAAGCCCTTCCCCTCTCACCTCTGCTAGCCAGTCTGGACATCAGGGCAAACACCAGAACCCAGCTTATCAAAATGTTTCTGTTGCAAAACAGCAAGAAATTGTCAGATATGGACGGTGATGCTGACTTCTCGATAGGGGGAAAAAAGGACCTAAATTAGACTTCTATAAAAAGAATATTGCATATTTATTTCCACAATAACACACAGGAAAAACGTTAGTCAAGAAGCAAGCAATTGGGTGAATAAATAAGCTTGTCTTTGTTCTCATCAATTAAGTTATTACATCAGTTGGAAAACCAGTGAATTATAATACAGATGTTTAATGAAACACTGCTGAGCCTATAAGTCAAACTCCTATTTTGTGGTGTGATTTTGGCTGCATAGTTTTGTGTGTGTTAAACCGTATTTATTAGCTGATACCCATTATTACTTTGAGCAAGGTATAATTCAGTTGTCAGGCTCCATCGCAGGCAAGGAGATTTAATCAGTAAGAGCCGCTTTGCGACTGAGTATAAAACAATGTGGGTTTCATGAAGCAATCACGGCAGTGTGAAAAAATGGGATTAATTAGTATTGTATAAGAACAGGCAGCATGCTCATTAAAACCTTGTGAGGTGGCTCTTGATAAACTGCCACTTGATAGGACCGCATTAATGTGACAAGGCAAAGACTTCATTTCCAAATCCTTTCTGATGGTATCTTGCTTTTAAGTTACCTGGAATGACCCTCCTTGGCATTCTGAATACAAAGATCAAAATGACTGCCAGGGACCCAGGTGCCACCTGGACCGAGGAAGCCGAGCATAGATGGGGAAGCTTCAAAGACAACTTTTTTTGAACTGCAGTCAAACATGAATCAATAGCTGTAAATGAGGCAGCGCCGGGGTGGGGGTGGGGGGAGATGAATTTGCATTCGCACTCCGCAGGTCGGGCAGAAAGTAATTTGACAATTGGCAACCCACCTTAATGAAGGCCACATACAAATCCTCTGTTTGTTTACCCAATGCTGGCAGTGTTTGGAAATGTATACGTCCTGAGGAAGATAGCAGGGGCTCGAGAGAGCCTGGGGGGCGGGGGGGGGGGGAGCTATCAGAGAGAGAAAGGAAAGCAGTATCTCCGAGAGCCTCTCTGCGCACTTCTCTCTTCGCGCACACTGACTAATTATTTGGGTTTCCAAAATGCCTCTCTTACTTCCTAAAATGAATAGTTATTTTTTGCTTTGTTTTGTTTTGTTTTCACAGCAAAAGCATCTGCACATGAGAAAAGCCCTGTGAGAACAATCTGCTTTGGATAAGGAATATTTTTTTGATGTGCTTTAGACCTGTTTTCATCTTTGGGCATCCGATATGATTCTCTTTCAAACCTGTAACAGTTTGGGTTGGGTCTTCAAGCTGCAGTCGTTTTGGGGAGGGGGTTGGATTTCAAGCTAACGTCACCAGACCTTGGAGGATCTTCTTTTACCTACATCCCACCAGCTTCCATTTTCCTGGTGACTTCTACTAACACAGCATATAAGGCAACTGTATAAAGAGCAGGTATTTGTTGGGTCTATTTCTAGGATGGAAAATGCACTCAGAAACCTCAAAAGTTTCTGTTCCTCCACCCCCAACTATATATATATATGTGTGTGTGTGTGTGTATATATATATATATATATGTACGTATGTATGTATGTATAAAGCTTGTTAAATCTGACCATCATATTAATTTAATGCTTTCTGTCATGAAGCTCAAGGTCTTGGCTCACAATTATAGGTTGTTTGCAATTGAACTTGGGTAATTCCACTGCAGTCTGCAGATTTGAGGCACCGGGCAGAAGAAGTCAGGCTACCTGAGCAGACTAGATAGGATTAAGCACACTGCTTTATCAAGTGATGTGTTGCAATATTATTAATTTAAACCCTAACATCTCATTGTTATGATCCGAGCTGCATGATGTAATGCAATATGACAGCCATTGAGCTCATGGAAAATGGGATTCATCTCTCAAAATTTCGCACAAAATAAAGGCACAGAGACAGACAAAAATAAAGGGAGAAAGACAGACAGATAAATACCTTTAATTTTTTTTTTCTGTATCCAAATGAGTCTGCCTCTGTCTGGCAGCGTTAGGAGTATTATATATCATCAGCCCATTTGCCCAGAGATCTCCTCCATCTTATTTATTCCTCTGTTAGGGAAAGTATTGTATATGTTCCTATTTTGTTTCTTTTATTTTAGCAAGTGAATTGCATAGTAATACACTGTAAGTGGTGGTGCAAGCATCACCACTTAGGCATGACACAGTAATAGGAAATTTTCTGCCCCTCTTAGCTTGATGAGAACCTCCTGCAAAAACTGTACAACCCCTTCAGGTAGTAGCCACCTACTTGATTTATAATCCTACAGTGGCGGAAGAGGTTAGCTGGGTAATTTAAATCACTAGATTTCACTAATGAACTAGGGCCAGGGAGAAAGCACTTTACATTGTAAAGGCTCCATTTCACCTTCCTTATACCCCACATACTTTATCTCCAAATTTTTACATTATTTATATAAAGAGGGAAATGGTTCTCTCAGAGGAAAATGAGTGAGCAAAGCATCTCTGCTGACAGGTATCCCCTACAATTCTATGCAATTCAGATACCCTCTCTCAGAGCAAGAAAAATAATGCTCGATTTAGTACAGAGATATGTTTATATCATATAAACAACAAATAATAAAATATTTTGGATGTATTTATATTAAAAGTTATTTGTTGCCTATTTGAAATTCAGATTGAACTGGGCATCCTACATTTTATCTGGAACTCTAAACTAAAGGGAAGGTGGAAGGGCGGTGCACTTACCCCAGGGAGGGCATTACACGAAATGCCAGGAGAAAATGCTCTACAAAGCTTGGGAAAATTGACCATATGTAGAAGCCTTCTGGTGTCTATGTTTCTCAGTGGAACATTTTTATTCAGCAGATTACTAAAGGCTTCACTGAGCTTTGAAGTAAACCATTGGTCACTTTTTTCCCACATGGATAAGCAAGTTTTAAATGATGTTTCCTTCACATTAACCTCAAAGACACTTTTCTACTATTGCATTTGGTTTAAAGGAAATATACAGTGCTTCTTGGGCTTCCCTGGTGGCGCAGTGGTTGAGAGTCCGTCTGTCGATGCAGGGGACACGGGTTCGTGCCCCGGTCTGGGAGGATCCCACAAGCCGCAGAGCAGCTGGGCCCGTGAGCCATGGCCACTGAGCCTACGCGTCCGGAGCCTGTGCTCCGCAACGGGAGAGGCCACAACAGTGAGAGGGCTGCGAAGCCCCCAAAAGAAAAGGAAATATACAGTGCTTCTCAAACCTAGGGATTCCTGGAACCTTCCCACCACCGGCACCACCAAACATCTCGTATCGCCACAGACTGCAGCTTCAAAAGCCTTGCTCTGTGTATACCCAAAGGAATTGAAAACAGTATTCAAACAAATACCTGGACAAAGAAATACAAGTACATGCATGTCTACAGCAGCAATATTCACAATAACCAGAAGGCAGAAACAACCAAAAAGGCCACCAGCTGAGGAATGGACAATCAAATACAATGGAGAATTATTCAGCCATTAAAAGGAATGCATGTTATAACCCAGATGAATCTTGAAAACCCTATGCTAAGTGAAAGGAGCCAGATACAAAAGGTCACATACTGTATGATTCCATTTATACGAAACATTCAGAATAAGTAAATCTATAGAGACATACAACGGATTGGTGGTTTCCAAGAGGCAGGAAGGTGGGGGCAGGGAGCAGGCAGATAGGGGAGTGACTACCAGTGGGTACAGGGTTTCCTTTTGGGGTCATAAGCTATTTCAGAACTAAATAGAAGTATTAGTTGCACTGCATTGTCAGTGTATTAAATGCCACTGAATTGTTCACTTTAAAATGGTTGATTTTGGGCTTTCCTGGTGGTGCAGTGGTTGAGAGTCCGCCTGCCGATGCAGGGGACACGGGTTTGCGCCTTGGTCCGGGAAGATCCCACATGCCGCGGAGCGGCTGGGCCCGTGAGCCATGGCCGTTGAGCCTGCGCGTCCAGAGCCTGTGCTCCGCAACGGAAGAGGCCACAACAGTGGCCTACAGGCCCGCATACCACAAAAAAAATAATAAAATAAAATAAAATGGTTGATTTTATGTTATGTGAATATCACTTCAATAAAAGTAAATAAACTAAAAGCAGTGATCTTAATAAGAAGATTGGGTTCACTAGTCTGCCTTTGGATTTATTTTGAACTTATTACCAGCTGCAAAAAGATCCTCCCATATTCCAAGATGCTTACCAACTGTAACTTACACATTCCTGTATAAGTTATTAACTCAAGTAATATGAATTGAGCCTCTTATAAAAGGGTCACAGGTAGCCCTTATGCAGATTAGAAAGAGGTGTCCTATCTGGGGCTGCTTGATGAGCTGATCCCCCCTCACTACCTGGGCAGGACACCTGCGTGCAGTCCCAGGCTGTGCTCTCGTAGGCAGCATCCCCACCTACATTACTCCACGTCCTATACGGGACCGGTACTGTAATGAATCTTAAGTAACACTGGGAACAGTAATGAATGCAGTAATTCAATATGCATGCTTTAGAGCCAGACTAATGGGGTTCCTTACCAGCTGTATGACCTTAGGCAATCCCTTAACCCCTGTGACCTCAATCTTCTTACCTCTAAAACAGGGATAATAATAATGTCGATCTCCCAGTGCTGTTGTGGGTGGGGTGGGGAGGTTAAGCTACTTTAAGGTATGAAGAACAGTGTCTGGCACCCACCAGGATAGCTAACCACAAAGACTGGTGACACTACATGCTGATGACACTGCAGAACAACTAGCTCTTTCACACATTTCTGATGGGAGTGCCAAAAAAAGCTATGCCACCACTGTAGAAAACCATTCAGCAGTTTCCTAAAAAGTTAAATCTACCTACTTTATGGTTCAGCAATTCCACTCCTACTTCTTTACCCAAAAGAAATGAAAACTAATGTTTACAGAAAGACTTGAACAAGAATGTTCACTGCAGCTTACTCACATTAGAAACAATGAATGGAAAACAGCCCAAGTGTCCATCAGCAGTAAATTGGATAAACAGGTTGTGCGTTCACATAATGGAATAACAGTCAGCGATAAAAAGGAATGAACTACTGATACACAAAACAACATGGATGAATTTTTTAAATATTATGCTCAGAGAAAGAATCCAGTTCCGAAAGAGGATGTGCTCCATGATTCCATTTTTATGAACTTCAAAAACAGGAAAACTAATCTATGGGGATGAGATCAGAATAGTCTTTGCCTCTGGGGGTCAGAACATGAGGGAACTTTCTAGAGTGATGGTGGTACTTCAGAGTTGGAAAAGGTTTCTGTGAAGGGCCAGTTTGTAAATATTTTAGCCTTTGAGGTCCACATACAGTCTCTATTGTGAAGTCTTCTTTCTTTGTTTGTTTGAATCACCCTTTTAAAATATAAAAACCATTCTTAGCTCACAGCCCACACAAAAACACTCCACAGGCTGGGTTTGGTCCAAGGGTTGCAGTTTGCCAAACTCTGCTCTATATAGGGTATTGGTTACAGGGATGTGTGCATTTGTCAGAAGTCACTGAACAATACACTTAAGACCTATGCATTTTACTGTATGTATTTTTCAATAAAATATGGAACAGTGCCTGGAAGTTAATACTGAAATAAACATTAGCTAATTTTATTTTCACATAAATGATATACTTCTTTATTTTTTAGTTATAACTAAGAAAACATCATTTTTCCACATTGTAAAATAGATTCAAGCAATATATTTAAGCCTACATTACGATTCCCTCCACGCTTTACCACTGCCTGCACACACATTTCCAACCACTTCCTTCAAAGAGAATTTGATTTACTAAGGCAGTTTCTCAAACCTGGGAACAGTCCAATCCAGAGGCTATGTTCTCAGAACTCTAGGGGTTTTTGAACCCGAGTCAGAGAAACAGGCATCTGTAATGGACCAAACTGTCTGTCTCCCCTGGTGCCTAGGTAGGAACTAGCTCTCCTTCCACAAGACCATCTTGCCTTTCATTAGTGTACCTCACATCTTCCTTCCTAATTAGAGTGCTTACCAATGTCAGCACTGAGAACTCTTTTGAAAGAGAATTCCTTGTATTTAATATCTACCAGGTAACAATTTGAAGCATTTTCCAAAGAACAAGACATTACGGGGCTTCCCTGGTGGCGCAGTGGTTGAGAGTCCGCCTGCTGACGCAGGGGACATGGGTTCGTGCCCCGGTGTGGGAGGATCCCACATGCCGCGGAGCAGCTGGGCCTGTGAGCCATGGCCGCGAAGCCTGTGTGTCCAGAGCCTGTGCTCCGCAGCGGTAGAGGCCACGACAGTGAGGGGCCCACGTACCGCAAAAAAAAAAAAAAAAAAAAAGACATTACGTTGAGAGTATTTGCCGTACATTCATATTTATTTATGCACGTATCAGCATCACTTTTCACGCATGCTGAAGAATACTCTCCATGGAACCAGCAATTCAAAACTGCTGAGCAAAGCAGTAATAGAAAGTCTCATGAGGCAAGTTTCACATGGAGTGGAGGGTTCTCATCTGTTTCCAGCAATAGAATCCCTGGTATTGGCAGTGACGAGAAATAAAAAAGCACTTTGCTAAATGAAGCATAAGAGGACACTGGAGCGTGGCTACCACAAACCATATTATTGCACTTTTTCTTAAAATTCCCATCAGAACCAAAGTTGAGACTCTGGCAAGTCTACCCTAGCTAAGTTTGTTTCCCTTATTTATTTAATTTATATTTTTGGCTGTGTTGGGTCTTCATTGCCGCACGTGGGCTTTCTCTAGTTGTGGTGAGCGTGGGCTACTCTTCGTTGTGGTGCGCGGGCTTCTCATTGCAGTGGCTTCACTTGTTGTGTAGCATGGGCTCTAGGCACGCGGGCTTCAGTAGTTGTGGCACGTGGGCTCAGTAGTTGTGGCTCGTGGGCTCTAGAGCGCAGGCTCAGTAGTTGTCGTGCACGGGCTTTGTTGCTCTGCAGCATGTAGGATCTTCCAGGACCAGAGATTGAACCTGTGTCCCCTGCATTGGCAGGTGGATTCTTAACCACTGTGCCACCAGGGATGTCCCTGTTTCCCATATTTAAATTAGTCATCTTTCTTTTGTTCTTTCTCTCTCATATACGTACATATATATATATATATATATATATATATATGACAGATAATTGGGATGAAGAAATAAATTGCGTAATTAATGGAATTAATTATATTAAACAATATTTTTATTTTTTGTTATATCTATATGCCTATTGTCGCATGCTATTTGGAAAAGTGCGAAAGGAGAAATAGGTGCCGACTACTGTCCCTGGGGAGCTTACAATCCTGTTGGGCAGATAAGGTGAGCATTCTCACCACCATCATCACATTTATCACCATCTTCACAACAGATATGATTATACCTGGCCTTGCACTAAACACTTTAGACACCCTGACTCATTTTATCCTCACCATAATCCTGGGAAATAGATACTATTTTTACACCCATTCTACAGATGCAACAACTGAGGCAAGTCAGAAGGTAACTAACTCGGCCAAGATGCAGCCCCAAACAGTAAGTGATGGAGCTGTCGTCAGAACTCAGTTCCACCAGCCTCCAAATTCTATGCTTTTTACCCATGACTCTTTACTGTGCCTCCAAATACAACTGAAAACATAAGTAACTGTGGACTAAGAAGTAGTATCTAAAATTCCAGAAAAGCATTCAAGATGACCAAGAAGTAGAATAGTAAAACTGTATAAATTAAGACTTCAATTTCACTTGGAAGTAGGAGTAACTTCTGAGTATGCAAAGATAGGTGAGGATGGCATTTCATAAGGAGATCCCAGCTTCTCTGGGATAGATTCCTGGAAATGTCAATTAAAAAAACATTAAGTTCTCACAAGAGAACTTCAGTCCAATTAAAACAGCTTCAATTCATTTGCTGTCAAGTATTATCTTTTTACAGATACCATGATCTGTTAAAATTGATCAGAACATGATGAATATTTCAAAAACTCACTCTTCCCAATGGTGGGAACAGTGATATGTCATAGAACTTTGGGCAACTACTCATATTACAGTACTGCAGGGAGCACTACGATTTTGCCTGGTAAATGGAGTCAGGGTACTGGGTCTCAAATACAAGTTGATGCATATTTTATGTGCATGGAGACTGACAGGAAGAGAAAGGTCTAGTAGGAATGAAGGAACGCAAAATAACGATATATCCAGCCTAACCTATAATCCCATCTAAATGAAACATCTAACTTGTTTCATTTCTCCCTTCCGTGCTCTGTAACTAACAACAGAGTAACTTTCTTAAACTGCTAAAAGGGATGGTGGGGAAACTAGCTGAGTGCTGAGAAGGGCCCTGCCAGCCCCACGGCTGGAAGGACCATTGCCGGCTAAGGACGTCTCCATAGCCTCCCCTTGAGAGGGACTCTGGGGAGAGGAGGAAGAGCTGTTCTCCTTGGCCTCTGTTACTATGGCAACCTTCCCCCTTTGTTTCACTGGATCCACAGCTGCCGCCTCATTTAGCGACTGGCATTCAGGTGAGGCAGCTGCATGATGGCATGAGGAAATGAGGAAGTGGAAAAACAAAACTGCTTGAAAAAACACACATGCATACATCACAGCACCGAGAAGGCATTGTCACGACGAGTTTCTGGACTTCCTTCCACTTTTTTTTGGAGCCCGTCGGCGTCACATATTTGCAATCGTTGTTGAATAACGCGCTTGGGGAATGTTCTCCTTCTTCTGGCCGTCGTTGGGATGGGTGCCCTTCACACGTTCTTCTGTCGTCTGCAACACTTGGCTCCTTCCTTGTCCCTTGGGGAGGTCTCAGAGCACAGGTCACTTTCTCAAACAGGCTTTTGCTGACACCACACCGTCCTCAACACCCCCGCTGCCTCCCTCATGGCCGTACGCACAATTCATAACCATTTCATTGACTGTCTCGCGCTCAGAGTTTTTGCTCTGTCTCCCAGCGAGATTACAAGCTCCATGAGGGCAAGGATGCTGCTGTTCTTACACGAACTAATATTGAACGAAATGTGCCATGTAAGTAGCAACAAATGAATATTGGTGGAAAAAATGAATAACGTGGTAATTTCGAAAACATGATATAGGATGCTGAGAAACCAAGTGCGGGTCTAGTAGCTGAGAGTCTCTCTCTCTCAATTCTCTTTTCTCTTACGTGAACAATCAACAAAAGAGTCATATTAAAATCCAAGAACACGACCTGAGTCGCACCTCCACTTACTCTCACTGCAGTGTCTGCTTCTTTGCAGAAATTTCCCACATCTTAAGGAAGCTCAGTTATATATTTACAATTGAATAGTACAGGGGAAGAAAGAATATAAAGTTGGCTTTCAAGGAGCAGGGGCAAATTGAACTCCTGCAGAACACCTGTCAGGTATTTGCCCGCTAGTTTGCAGCCAAGAGAAAGGGGGGACCTCAAGACATTTACATTCTAGATGCTGAGAGGGTGAGTCCACGGAAGAAATCTCTACCACACAGGGAAGGAAGGGAGGAAGCTGGCGTAAGTGAGAGAAAGAATAGAGGGAATTCTGCAAATGCACAGCATCCTTCCCCCCATTCATTTACTTGGTTTGGGGGATGAGAGAAGGCCTAGAGATTGAGTTCAATCACCAATGGCCAATGATTCCATCAGTGATGTCTACATAATGAAGTCTCCACAAAAACCCTAAACGAAGGGGTTCAGGGAGTTTTCAGGTTAGTGAACACATGGAGATGCCTCGGGGGGTGACATGCCTGGAGAGGGCATGGAAGCTCAGCCCCCATCCCCCATACTTGGCCCTATGCATCTCTTCCATCTGGCTATTCCTGAGTTTATTACTTTGTTTCCCCAATATCCCATTCCTTGGAGACAGCCCTTCTCCATCCCACAGGTAAATCTAACTCAATTCATATGGGGGGTGAGAGGGACCACAGCTTCTCTTCGTTCCAAAGATTGGTGACCCAGGTCACACCAGATAGACCTTTCTTTTCCTCTGGCCACAGTGACTATATTTCAATGGGCACACGACCCAAGCTAAGCTGTCCCTGAGACTTTTCTATCAGAAGAGAAGAGACCTCAATAAAAGTAATCTGTAAGGTCCAAGCCCAAGAATCAATAAAAATACTACTACTAAGTAAGTCGTCAAACCTACAGAGCTGTGGTTCTCAACCAGGCACACCTGGAAGGTTTTGGTTTTGTTTTAAGCACACATCTGGTCTACTCTAAATAAATCAAATGAATCAGTATCTCACGAAGACTCTGGAATATCTAATAAAGAAGCTGTTCTATAGAAATGCTAGATTCTTCTGGGAAATTAAACTATGCTTTTACATTTTATACAGATCCCCCAAAAATGAATATGTAGAATAAAATTACAGATTTATTCGTTCAACTGTTAAATCGCTTAAAAGGTAAACATTCATATCATAGAGCTGTAGGTTGGGGAGCAGATTAAGAATGACAGGAAACAGCCACGATAGCCAGAATTCTTTTGGTTGCAAGTGACAGAAAATCCAAGTCAAAGGGTTACGTTAAAAGGGGAGGATTGAGGGACTTCCCTGGCGGTCCAGTGGTCAAGACTTTGCCTTCCAATGCAGGGGGTGTGAGTTTGACCCCTGGTCCAGGAGCCAAGATCCCACATGCCTCAGGGCCAAAAAACCAAAACATACAAAAGAGAAGCAATATTGTAACAAATTCAATAAAGACTTTAAAAATGGTCCACATCAAAAAATAAAAAAGTCTTAAAAAAAAGGGGGGGAGGATTGATTATTGGATCCTATATTTGGGAAGATGACCCTTTAGGAAAAGCTGGTTAATGGCATCTGGGCTCTTTCATTTCCTCCATTTTAGGCCAGCTGACCTTTGCTTGGATACATTCTTCAACACGACAGGGGAAATGACCCCATACCTCCTCTTCCCCAGAATCCACTGTTGAAGTTATCAACCCCAGTGGAAAAAGAATTCCTCCTCCGCACTGTCTACCTGTCAATTCCAGAGAAAACCTGAAACAGCTGAGCTCGTTAGAAGTTCATGCCTGGACCAAGCAGGGTGACAAAGAACTATTATGAGGAGCCCATTCCTGGTCACATTTCATAGAGTGGGGATCATAAGTAAAAGTCTCACCAGAATGCCTGGCCTGAGGAAGGAGAGATGAGTCCTACTCCCACCTCAACCTTGCAAAGGGATGATAGGAAGATAAAAATCAACATGTGATTACTACAGTCATGCCTGATTGAGCTCACACTGAAGATCTTCCTTCATTTTTCATCCTCTATGACCTGTCAATCACTTCCTAAATGTCTGAAGTCAATAAAAAAGAAGTGAATTCGATACTTAACCTACAATGGAAAAATCTTGTTACCGCTCAAGTGCCCTGGCCTGGAGGGCTGTCTAGGAGCTCAGAGCCTTCTTCAATTAGAAATGAGTCTTAAAGGGCAGCATATCTGAATGCTCCATATCACTGAGACTTTGCAAAAATTCTCCCCTCCATTCTAGTGAATGTGGTCTTCTTAAAGATGAACTGAGTCCAAGAAAAGGGTGGTTGGTATTTGACTATATCTCATGTGATTTATGCTAAAAGCCAATCTAAAACCTTTCAGTGACACCTAGATTAAGAGTCTGGGAAAATTGCCCTGAAGAAATGCCAAATGTTGGTTTCCAAACCAGTTTACAAACGGAAAAAATACAATTCGTACAAATAGTTTCATTTACATGAAGATTTTCAGCCAAGAAGCTTTGCAAAATGAACTTTACAAATTAACTGTTGGAATGACACTTGCTTCAGAGAACTCCCCCCGGCCCTTCACAACCACTACACGTACACTGGAAACCTGCTGGAAAGCACATGGTAAGAGTTCCAAATGGACCAGGATTAGGAATAAAGAATATGTCTGAAACTGTGGGAAGAATTTTAATATCCCAAAGTTTCAGGAAACAGAACCGCTCCACTTGATTGGCTCTGTTAGTCCCCAGAGTCGAACCATGGACTGGCTGGCAAATTATGCAGACAATGAATGAAGTGGAGCGCTTTAATAAGTGACTGAGTCCACCAGAATTCATACCATTCTGTAGTGCCGAGTGCCCTTTGACTGTAGCATGGACTATGTATTCAGGTGACAGCAAACCCGTGAGCTATAATGTTTGCATGAAATCTATCAAACAACAATGTATCATGGAGTGAAGGTTTTAAATCAGATTCAATGTAACCTGAATGAAATCTGAACTAAGGGCTTGAACCAAACCCATAAGGTAAAACCCAAATTAATTCAAGGTATTTTAACTCCAACATTTCATTTTACAAGTAAACCAAAGCTCTTTATTTTTAAAAAATACTAATTTATACTATTTTCCAAAGAAATTATGGATTTGCTTTGTAATTTAAGATAGTAGAGTAAAACAGCACAAAAACCACTTAAGGGAGACATTTTAGCTCATTTTTTCATTATATATTTATTGAACACCTAATATGTACTATCCTTTCTGTGTTCAGGATATAGTGGTGGACTTAGTAGATTATATTGCTGGCCTCATGAATCTCAAATTCTAATGGAGAGAGAGAGACACACACACACAAACCTAGAAAATAAATAAATGCATGTCAAAATGTCAAACATCAGGTTCTCTTAAAGCAGGGGTTGGCAAACTATGGCCCACAGGCTGTTCCTGTGACTAAAGGTTTATTAGAACACTGTTTACATATTATCTGTATGTCAACTTAAAGAAAAATGCACAACATGAGTTATGAATTTAAGTTTTATTCAGGGTCTTACTGAGGACTTAGCCTGGGAGACAGCTCTGAGGAACACCTCCAAAGAGGTAGGGGAGGACCTAGTATATATATGAATTTTGGGGCTAGGAAATGCTTGTAGTCAAGCATACATCTTGGTAAAAGATGACTGCTAATCACAAAGAACATACCTCAAGCTAATGCTTTCACTGCTTTTCTACGTATGGGAAGATGCAAGAATCTGGGGTCCTTGAAATTCTTCCTGAGATATGCATCTAACTATCTGGCGACCCCTTTATCTAGAGTACCTCATCCTGTTTGTTCACCCTGAATTCCACTCAGGGCGCACTGTTGGTAGGGAACTGCAGGGGTGGGCGTTGACTTAACCCTTGTACAACGGGTTCATGAGCCTAGTTCTCCTGTTCTTTTTTGTTCACGTGTGACTGCTTTTGTGCTGCAGTGGAGTGTTAAGTAATTGGGACACACATTGTGTGCTCCATAAAGTCTAAAGTATTTGCTGTCTGAGCCTTTACAGGAAAGTTTGCTGGCTCTATGAAGAAACAAGAAGGGTGACAGATGACATGTGCCTGGGGTGGAGAGTTGAGTATAAGGTCTGGGGAGGACTCACTAAAGCAGTGACATCTGAGTTTGAGATCTGAGTAGTGAGAAAAATCTAGCCATGGGAAACAAAGTGTTTTAGACAAACAGAACAGTATGGCGATTTTGGTTGGTTTTGTTGTGTGTTTTAGCAAAGTATTGCCTTAAAGGTGATGAACAAGTTACTGGGCTATAACAGTAAGAAAACCTCAAATGGTAAAAAGAAAATACAGAAATTTTCAACTTGTTCCTGTGCCAGGTGAGAAAAGCATTTTCAAGTTCTCTTTGTATTCTCATTCAAAAGAGGGAATAAGTTCCTTCTAATTCAATAAGCAACTCTACAAAGAAGGAAAGCATTGGTGCACTCCTGGATGACTGCCTTGATTTTGCTGGTAAAGGTAGAGCTAAATCCCTGCTTTCTTTAGGGAGTCTTTCTCCTTGCTTTCCCTTGTCTCCAATTATGATTTCTTTCACCTTCATGCCTTTGTGCTGATATAACACATCTGCTCAGAATATTGCAGGGTATATCTTTTTCCAGAAATTGTATTCCAATACCATTTGGGGAGAAGCAGAAGGATCAAGATCAGTGCCTGTGAATAAGATAACAGGGGAATCCAGAGCATGTATTGGACAGCTCTTGTTTATTTCCACCCATACTGTAGGTGGCCATTGTTGTTGCAAAGGTGGACGCATTGCCGGCCAGAGAGTATTGCTTTTCTTCTGTAATGTTCTATGTCTCCAGGTGGGCCACTTCTCAATAAAGGTTAAAAAACCAACTTCCCCTTTTGTGCAGTATCTTACATCAATGCCCCTTTAACTCTCAATTCTAATACGGTATTTGAAACCATTTCGGGTGGAAACCCGCACTTAGCAAGCGTGTCCTTGCCTCTGTTAGAAACCTCGTGCTCCGATTTCAGATATTTTCATGATACTTGTGGTGGTCTTGGATGGATAAATTAAATCTGCTTTTCTCTTGATTGCCTTGCTGGCCCTGTTCGTAACTTCACTTTGTATTCCTTTCTGTTCAATACTTTTCAAAGTACTGAGAGTTTAAAGAGGTACAATAAATCCCAGATCAGTTTTTAATGACCACGGTAAGCCTGCTTGTAATATGTCAGTAAGCTGAACCTAAAAGCCAATGGGGAATAGGCCATTTCTGCCTTAGTAATTGCCTCCACAGAAAGATTTATAATGTCATTATCTGAATCTACAAGAAATAACTCATAGAGCTGAAATACCCTAAAAAAAATATTACAATTCTCTTAAAATCTAGTCATTCATAAATGCTAAATCATAAAACTTTTTTCAAGATGTTTTATGTTAAAAGTAAAACCCAGTAAAAATATAAATGCTCGTTTCTTAATCAGATTCCTCATTTTTTATGTAACTGTTTGTAGCTTTGCAGTTTTCTGGGACATATTTACAAACCCAGCATTCAGCTGCCAGAATCCCCAACCACTATTGAGAAACCGTGGTGTCTGAAAAGGCATTTCTCGTCACCTGTTTATCTCTGTGTGATAGCAGGGAGTGAGGAGGAAGAGGGTTAGTTAGTATGGCAACAAAATTCATTTCAGCAATAAAAGTCACCTTTTCCCCCTAATTTCTCCCTGAAAAAAACGCACTAAACTTCCTGCCAAATGCACCACAGAGCTGTTTTAAGCCATTTCTTGCAGCTTTCCTTTCACCTTAGCATTTCCAAATCAAGAAAAGATCAGTCACTTCTTTCAAATAGCAGGAAACATCCTCCCCAATTTGTCCAGAGTTTAATAAAATCCTGGTATTGCCATGTCTCCTTGTCTCCCCATGCCATAACACAGCAACATTTACACTCATTTCTGCAGTGCAAAAATGTTCTTCGGAGTAGAGAATCTATTACAGTTTAAAAAGGACACTTGAGATGTTTTTCATAATTTGTAAAATCACATTTTCTCCTTTTAACTACAGTAATTTCGTGCAAACGTGAACACTGAATTAAAGTTCTTTTCAGGATTTTTCCCCTTCTTCTGGCAGCTTACTCAAGATTGGGATTTTATCCATATTTTTCATATCCAAGATTGCAGCTAAGTCTTTGTGTAGGGGAAAAGGGGGAGGGAAGAAGGTGATTTAAAAGCACTTGGAATAGAAAATGAATCTTGTGTCTTTTGTTTGCCGTTCCTGTTGCCACCTCATGAGTCAACCACCATCACTCCATCCCTTGATTATTATTTTCCACTTTGGCATTTTTGTAAATAGTAACTCTTAAGTATCTTGAGGTATCTTGATTCAACATATCCAAAACTGAACTAACCTTCCTCCCAGAAAAGAGCTGATCTCAGTGAATCACGGTGCCCATCGATCTGTTTCCTAGGAACCATAAACCCAGGCAGAAAGGCAAAGCACCGTGTCTCCCATTCTCTTAGAGCACCCACATCCCAATAATTACCAAGAAAAGTTCTGCCTCAATATATGAATATTTTCTTCCATCACTACCACCACTGACACCTTAGCAATTTCTTACCTGGACTGTTAAAACAACTCCTGATTATCCCATATCCCTTTTTAGCCACAAGCCACACAAGAGCCAAGGCGATCTTTGAAGAAGCCAAGTCCGACCACAAGCCCCTCCAGTGGCTTTCGGATACTGTCTGGATAAAATTCCAAGTCCTTTTCATGGCTTCCTTCGCAATATGATCCCTGATGGACTCTATGACTTCATGATACTGTTCTCTCCACCCTCGGCCCATTCCAACCGTCCTGGCCACCTTCTGGTTCTTGAGGTACATCCATGTTCTCTTATCTCACTGGCCCCACAAATGTTAGTCCTTCTACCTGGAACAATCTTCTCTCCCTCTACCTTTTTGTCTTACCCAGTTCCTTCCCATAATGTGGGTCTCAGAAAAGTCTTCCTTAACTCCAGGTTCTTGGAGAGCTTCCCTTGTGATATGCTGTCTTAACCTCGTCTCCTCTCATGTACCATTCACCACACTTGGCATCACTTGCTAAATCCTGGTCCCCTCATCTGCAAGCAGCATCGTGGTAGGGAATTCAGCGCTGTATCCTCAGCTACTAGTGAAGAGGACCTCCATAAATAGCTGATGAATGAACCAATAATATAACAGTTTCATAATTCATCTTTCTATGTCAATCTCTACCTCATTCATCCATCCCCTCAACAAATATTTATTGAAACTTATAAATACCATGCACCATACTAAGTATTAGGAGGAACTCATGACAAGCTAGGAGTAAACAAGACAGATAGAGTTGGTAGTGGGGAAGCAAGAAAAAAAAGAAAAGAGTATATATAATTTTAGATAGTGATAAGAGCTATGAAGAAAATACACCATAATCATACCATGATTCTTCAAGGAGGCAGAATGTGAGCTGAGAGCTAAATGCCAAGAAGGAACTGATCAAGGAAAGATCCAGAGCAAAACAAGTTCAAGCCAGAGTTGTAGCAAGTAGAGGGTTCCTTTGGTAGAAACAAGATTTGTGTATTCAAGAAAGACAGGACGGCTGGGGCACTGTGATTTGGGAGCACAGATGCCTAAATGAGGCAGGGGCTGAATCACACAAGGCCGCAGAAGCGGCAGTATGGAATGTGGATTTTATTTAAGTGCGATAGGAAACCATCTGACAGTTTTAAGTGAGGGAACGACATGATCAGAGTTTTGTTTTCAAAGAATAAGTCTGTCTGCCTTTTGGAAAATGAATTAGATGGGGACCATGAGTAAAAGCCAAGGTAGTTAGGAAGCTGTTTTAATTTGGATGAAAGCTTCAGTAACTCCCCAATGCCTATGGAATAAAACTCAAATTTCATCACATGACATTTAAGGTCTCCTAAATTCTGGCCTCTGCTACCCCATTAGGCTTCCTTCTACTTAATCCTTGATGGTCCCTCACCATGCCTGGTAGGCACATGGCACCTGGAACCCACCCTACATGTTTTCTTTCTAGCCTCTATTGAATATAGTTTCCACTTTTTTCCAATTTCCCTGAGACTATGTCCCCTTCTTCAAAGCTCATCTTCTATCTTAAGACTTCAGAACACTCTGGGCCATAGAAAACTTTCTTCCTCCTGAACCTTTTACTTTAAAAAAAAAAAAAAAAAGCAGATATACCTCTTGCCACCTCTTGGATTACTGCTTTGTATTATCGTTTACCTCTTGTTTAGTTATTTCATTTTCCATGTGCGCGCATATGTCCCATTTCCCCAACCACACTGTAAAACCCCTGAGGGCAAAGACTTTCCTTATGCTTCTGTAGACCCCCCACAGTGCCTGGTACCATGCCATCCCCGCAGCACAGCACTCTATACGTCGATGTGCTGTGGAGAAAGCGCTAAATGCACTTGTCAGAACTGAGAGAAACATCAAGTTGCCTCATGACTAGGTAAGTAAAGGAGTTGAAAGGAGACTGTTTTTTTTTTTTAAGACTCTGTTTTTTAATAGCTTCTCTCCTGGAAGGCTCTTTTCTATAAAAACCACCAAGCTTTGAGTAGAATCAGAATCAGATATGGAATGTGAAATAAGCTTGATGTGCTGTTGATCATTAGCTCCGGAAGTCTAATCTGGCTTGAGATCAGAGATTTAGAACTAAGCCCCTCGGAAGGAGCAGCTCAAAGAAGCCCAGTAAGGAAAAGGCTGCATGCTTGGCTTGGCCCTGGATAAATCAGATGTTCACACAATGTGAGGTTTAAAGGTGGATTGTGGATAATAGGATTGAAGGCAGAGAAAGGTAAATCCTGGTGAAAAGAAAAAGACATCAATAAAGACTGCTGCATTGCACGTGAGGACATCTACAGAACCATCTGTCAGAACCACGAATTACAAATTCACATGAAGGAAGGGTAAGAGATCTCTAGTCCACTGTATAAAGAATGTGGCTCTAGTGGCTATGGGGAAAATACCACTATTTTTTCTACGAGAAACAAAGAGGCAATTCAGGAAAGATGGATGGGAAAAGTCATAAATTGTTTCCCTGGGATTAAGGAGAAGCTAGAACCCCTCCCACATCTTCTAAAGCTACAGACTTGGAAGACTATGAATTGTACAAGCTCTAGAGCAGGCTCTCTTCATCACGGCGTTGCTGACATCTGGGGCCAGACAACCCCACGTGCTGGTGGGCCGTCCTGTGCGCTGGTGGCTCCTTAGCAGCACCCCTGGCCTCCACCCACGAGATGCCCAGAGCACCTCCCCAACCCAGTTGCAACCAAAAATGTCTCCAGATGTTACTAAGTGTCTCCTGGCAGGAGGGGGGCAAAATCACCTCCAGCTGAAAACCTCTAGGCTACAGTCAGACAGACCTGGGTTTAAATTTCAGACGTGCCATTTCCTCATCTGTAAAATGAGGACAAATACGACGCACCTTAAAGAGTCTGGGTGACTATTTAATGGATAAGGTAAATAAGCCATGAGCACACTTCCGGCACACAGAGAAGGCTCAGCAAACACTAGCCATCACTAACATCGCTGTTGTTATTTACTGACCATGGCCCTGGCAGATAATCCCACACCCTGATTATTCGTTTTAACTCTTTTAAGTGATGTAAAGAAAAGGCAGTTTATTCCATGTGATATTATTTCTCTTCCCTGCAAAGGAGGAATAATGTACCTCTCACCCCGTAATTTCTCGCAAGTGAGCCCAAGACCCCTGAATTCTCTTAACCTCAGACTACAAATAACTTGGGTGTTAAGGAAATCTAATATTTGCCTTCTTTTTAAAAAAATGCTCATTTTTTTCTCACCTTCAATTTCCAGATGAAATAGTAGACGAATGTCACGCATACCAATTATCTAATTGCGAAACTGATCTTTACTCAAAGCATCCATGTTTCTGACATAAATAGTCATGAAGTGGTAAGTTTTCAGCATGATTGTTAGTCTGACTGCTGAGTGCCGGATACCAGAGGCTAAAGAGGTTTTAGCCTGAAAAATTACTTCAGTTGAGGGAAAATCATTTAAAGTAAATTAAAATAAACTATGTCCTCAGTGCTGGCCTTAGATAATCTCCAACTTGTGTGTTAGAATTAGTAATATTGTGGAGAATCAAAAATGGGGAATGAGATGGAGTACAGAAAAAAAATTATTTAATTTTAGTTCTTCCATGATTGACTTTGTTTCATATTGTTTTTAAACTGAGAAAGAGATATGAATGAAAGAGTATGAATGGTACTTATAATATTGTGATTTATGAGAAATATATATTTGGTCATTCAGATGCTTCCACAACCCTTGGAATGTCCTGTTGAGAGGGATAAAGGTGTCTTAGGTTATGTGAATGAGGTGACTTTTAGAAGCACCTAAGGATGGAGACTTGTTGCCAGAAGAACCAATCAGGTGATTGGAAGTTTGGTACTTTCAGTCCCACCCCTTGATTTCCAAAGAGGGGAAGGGTCTGAGGTTGAATCAGTCCCCATGGACCAATGATTTAGTCAATCATGATTATGTAACAAAGTCTCCATGAAAACCCAAAAGGACAGCTTTTTGGTCCTTCTTCAGAGAGCTTCTGCTTGGAGAACCAGAATGCTTCTTTGTGAACCATGCCAGGCCCCATGCTCCAGGAGGAGAGAAGCTCCTTTGTTTGGGACCTCGCCGAACGTATCTCTTGATGTGATGATTGGTTCTAACCAATTAATCAAATACAAGGAGGGGGTTGCCAGAGCCTCTGATTTATAGTCAGTTGGTCAGAAGCACAGGTAAAAACCTGGACTTGCAACTGGCATCTGAAGTAGAGGGTGGTCTTGCAAGACTGAGCCCTTTCTTTTGTGGAATCTGATCTTACCCCTGGGTAGATAGTATTAAAATTGAGCTGAAATCTTTGCACACCCTGCTGGCACCCAAGAACTGCTTGCTGGTGTGGGGAAGCTTTCACACATACGTTGGAATTGGGTCCAGGAACGCTTTACGGGCCTCTGATTTGTAAATAAACTCCTTTTCTCTTATATGTGAACTTTATAGTTAAGCCTGCCAACAAACAGCAAAATTGTGCAGGTAAACACTGTTTCCACGTAAAACAATTAGATAAGCAGAAATCCTAAGACACTCAACCAAAACATGTATCTGTTCATCAAGGTGGTTCTTCAAGACTGGCAAACATTTTCTGTAAAAGGCCAAGTAGTACGTATTTTAGATATTGTAGGCTGTACACTACTTAGTTCTGCTGCTGCAGCACAAAAGCTGCTTTAAAAATATGTAAACAAATAAGTGTGGCTGTGTTTCAATAAAACTTTACCTGCAGAAAGAGGCAGCAGGGTGCATTTTGCCCAAAGGCCCTACTGTGCCAACCCGTGATCAATGCAAAACTCCAGTGAATGGCTTATCCTTAATACCAATGGTCTTTATGATTATATCTGACTTCGTGCAAATACCCTTAGGGAAATGATAAACACCACCAGAGACCTTTTTGATTTTCATGTGACTGCACGGAATGGTTGAAAAGGTTGATGCTCACTTAAACAGAATTATTCCAATGTCTTTGCAGACTAAATAAGCCTAGTATGGAGCAGCACATTTCATTTAATGTTTCCCCTCTAAAAATAAAAAGAAGTCGTATTAAGAAATCCCATCACTCAATGCTGAGAGGAAGCTCCTTCAAGTCTTCAGTGCCATAGTAATTACCAGCAAAGGACCCCTGATGTGAGATCATTGAGAAATGGAAAATGTATCCAAAAACTAATAAAAACCCAGTCAATTGCTATTAGATATCTCTAAATAGAATACAAGGAGGAGAGAAAGAGAATTACAGGGTTGCTGCAGGCACCCAGCTCAAAGAGAAAGTCTAGGAAAGGACTTCAAGAGGATGATTGTGGGCAAAGAGCCTTGGAGGCACAGAAGGCGATCTACAATTTCTCCTAGGATGTGGGTTTGGAATACAGTTCATAGTCCTAATATATGGATGTTAATGCTACAGGTCAGGAAAGTAGGAAGGCAAGAAAGGAGAAAAATGTCATTATCTTGAAAGTAGCCATACTCATTGAAATAGTTTATAATTTTAAACTGTACATGGAAAGAAAGAAAGAAAGAAAGAAAGAAAGAAAGAAAGAAAGAAAGAAAGAAAGAAAGAGAAAAAACAGAGATAGAAGTAGAGAGGGAAAGAGGGAGGGAGAGAGGGAGGGAGGGAGAAAGGAAGGAAGGAGGGAAAGAAGAGATAAGCAGCTGGGCAAACCATGAAATCAGAACATATAACAGAGAAAACTTATACCTAATTAACATGGACGAATACTGGGGACCAGGCATGACTCTTTACATAAGAAGTAGTAATTGTGTGCTGGGCTAAATTATTTCTCATGTAGGAGACCTTGAAAGAAGGTCTCTGTGCGGTAGAGATGGTACAATGACTCATGACCAGGTAATGCACCCTTCTGTATCAGAAGGGAACCCTCTGGGTGATATCATGGAGCTGCCTCACCATCAGAAAAGAGATTCCTGCATTTTCTCTTGGGAGCACCTCTGGGTGGATTTGTGAATTTATTTATTTATTTATTTATTTATTTTTGGCTGCATTGGGTCTTCGTTGCTGCGTGCAGACTTTCTCTAGTTGCGGCAAGTGGGGACTACTCTTCGTTGCGGTGCACGGGCTTCTCATTGTGGTGGCTTCTCTTGCTGTGGAGCACAGGCTCTAGGCACGCGGGCTCAGTAGTTATGGCGCACGGGCTCTAGAGCGCAGGCTCAGTAGTTGTGGCACACGGGCTTAGTTGCTCCGTGGCACGTGGGATCTTCCCAGACCAGGGCTCACACCCGTGTCCCCTGCATTGGCAGGTGGATTCTTAACCACTAAGCCACCAGGGAAGCCCCTGGATCTGTGAATTTTTGCATGTAACAATCTTTATTCTAACTAGAGATTATGAAACACAGAAACCACCGAAGTTCTAGAGAAAGTGGCTTTTACCACAGTTGTGATTGCTCACCAGGTATCCACGTGATCCTCAACACTTCTCAGCCTCTTTGGCAGACAGGCTGGGGCATATGACTGCGCTAAGGTCAGTAGAATTCTCCTGGAAAGGATGTGTCCTGTGCACTGTATGTGCACAGGAGTCCGGCACTCTAAAATGACCCGTTCCACCCTCTATTGCTCTCTCTTTTTCGTGGTGCCCTCAGGGGACAGATGCTCCAGATGCATAGCTAAAACATGGGAGCAGCCCAGATCATGAGTGAATATGCAGGAAGAGCCATGAGGGAGACTCACTCAACCCCCACTGACTGTGACGTAAGTGAGAAATGTACCTTTTTGTTATTGAACCCCTGTATTTTCAGGGCTTACTGGTCACTTCAGCATTGGTGAGCATTGCCCTGGCACAGCTAATCATCCCACTCTGGCCATACCAATTAGAATCCTTTCAGGTAAAGGTGACAGAAAGCCCAACTCAAACTGACTTGAGCAAAAAAGGAATCCAGGCACGCCTGGGTCCAGAGCTTAAACAATGTAAATAGGAATCCCATTTTCTCCAGCTCTTGTCTCTGCTTTCAGGGCCCACTGGGGACCTTCAGAAGCCCTAGGCTCTTCCCAGTGACAAAATAACTGCAGCACCTTCAGATCCCATCTTCCCATGGAAAAATCCCAAGCAGTAGAGCATCCTTTTCTGGTGATACAAACCTCAGGATTTACTGTGACCGAGCCAGCTCAGCACACCCTGAACTGGAAGTCATTCTTGGCTAAGTGCAACGCCAAGGTCAGCTTTGCCTGAGGCATATGCTCTGTCCCTTCAGCTGAGGGAGAAACCTTCTTTAGGACACGCGGACTGAGTCCAGAAGAGGAGGGTTCCCCCAGTGGAAACATGCCTGTTGTCGGAAGGCAAGGGAAGAACTGGAGATGTACAACTGTGATCTCTAGTGACCTACGGTGGAAGGCACTCACAACTCTTGTATTCAGTCGGAGCCCAAAGTGTCATTCTCTAAGTCTTCTCATTTAACCCTCTCAATTTGCAGACTGGGGAACTCCAGTGATTGGATGATTCTCTCATGTTTACGGCTACATTAGGAACGTAGTTACTCACAAGAACAATGTCGATTGTTTATCCAAACGTATCAGTTAATGCTCATAGTCCGTATTTTAAAAACTGCTCATTTACTTTGAGACAGCAGAGTAGCTGAACAGCACCAGCTGTGATTCAGAGAAATTTTTCTACATCTTAGTTTGACCTTTACCGGTCTCTCTAAGTGTGACCTTGGGCACTCTACCTGCCCTCTCAGAATCTCAGATTCTTCCCTGTTGAATGGAGTAAAAATGATTATTGTGTAAGGCTGTTGTAAGGATTGAAGAATAATATACAGAAAGACCCTGGCATGGTGCCTGATACAGGCTAGGCACTCAGTAAGAGTTAGTTTCCTTTCATTTTTTATCACTTTCATTATTCTGCTTCCATGGTGTCTGGTACCCCATAAACTCTCAACAAATAAACTAGCAGTCATTACTGATAGTTTTATAAATGTTTGCAGAGTAGATAAAATAATTAGTGAATGGATAAGAGAAAATGGAAGGAAGGGAGGGAGGGAAGGAGGAAAGAGAAGAGGGAGGATAGAGGAGGGAAGGGGGAAGGAGAAAGGAAGTGAATAGATTTCATTCACTTATTAAATGTTCTTGAAGGACTATTATGTGGCAGTTATCATGAAGAGTGTACATTGATAAAAGAGATTTAACCCCTCCCTTCTGGAGTTTACAGCCTAGTAAGAAAAAGAGGTGATGAACAATTATACATAAAAATAAATTTATGTGCATCTATTGAGAAAATAAATATCAAGGAAACTAAAGGGATGCAATATTAAGTAACAGTTCCTATAGCTGGTAGATAGAATGGTCAAGGAAACCTCCCTAAATAGGTGACAATTAAGCCAGGAGTTAAAAATTAAATTGTACCAGTTATCAGTAGTACTGACACTACTATCATTCACTAAGTCTAGTGTAAAATTATAAGTACATAATTCAAAAATATTTATAAAAGTTAACCACAATAATTATTTTTAATAAATGTTAAACTCAGTAATATCCATGCATTCAATAAACATTTATTAACTACCAATATAAACAGATTCAGCCAACTGATGGCACTGCATCTTGAAATGAATGTGATAAACGTGTGAGCCAACTATGATGAAACAATTCTTACCAATGTCCACATAAGACAGCACCAATACATATGCAAACAGAGCATATCTCTTTATATTTCTATTACAAACTGTCCAAGTTTGTTTCAGCCAAAAACTTCTCTGCTAACATTAAAGTTATTACTGTCTATCAATAAATGATAATGGAATGATGTCTTTATTTTGTGCATTTCCTAATTCCTTCTAATAAAATATAAGCTCTCAAAGGGCACTGCAACTATATGCGTGTCTCCCCACTACATCTCCGGCACCTAGAAAAGCACTTGACACATTGCTGTTGAGTGAATGAATTAATGCATGGATAAATGTGTTTGTGTCTCCCCAAATATATTTGCACTACAGACTTGTGATTTCACACTGGGTTAATCAATGTTTTTTAATACACTGACACTTAACAATCAAGACTCAGAGTCTTACTTATGCTAACAAATGCTGATTCCTCCTAATACACAGTATTGCTTTCCCCAGCTCTTAATATTAGCTTCTCATTCAATCTTTATGACATACATTTCTGAATAAATAAATAGGTTCCCTTGTGTACCAGCGTCTATTGTAAAACTGATCACTATGGTTTTATTTCATTAGGGGCTCGATACAGGATTAGAAACCTTCTAGGAAATAAAAAACCATGACAAGAGCATACAAATAATTGTGGGAGTGGAACCATACTCTGACAAAATACATGGGTCTCCACATGGCTAAAGCCCCTGCAAGGGTCATGGGAAGAGGGAGGTCAGAAGTAGACCTTCAATATTCTTGAAGAACCAGTCAGAGTTGAATTGGTATGTTTTAGTTATTTTGGCAACCAGAAGTGCAACCTGAATAAGATACTGCTGCTCTAGCAGAACAAAAGAACCATTAATGACACCCACTAGCCCGTGTAATTCTCGTTTACACCTCTTTATTACCTTCCATATCCTCTGTGTGATGCATTACACAATCCATTAATTGTTAACACACACGCAAGTCAAGATCTTTTTTTATGCGAGGTCATCAGTCAGTGATAACAGAGATATTGATGTGTTAGGTTCTTCATCAGAAGTTGAGCAACATTTCCATTCAAGATGATAGACCTTTAAAACGTACTCAGTAATATTGACTCTCAGTCTTCTGTTGCTCTTCTCTGAATGTGCATTTAGAGCTTTATACATCTTATCTATCCACCCACACATTCACTAAACATTCAGCGTTAATTTTCTCCTCTTACAGACAGGATCATGCCTGTCTTGTTCACTGCTGTATCTTGAGGATCTAGAACATAGTAGGAGCTCAATAAGCTATTGGGATTGAAAATAAGTGAATAAGAATGCGGTAAGCAGAATTCTAAGTTGGCCCCCATGACCTTCATCCCGTGGTGTTACTTCTGTGATAATGTCACCTTATATGACAAAGGGATTTTGCAGATGTAATTAAGGATAATAATCCATCAACCTTAAAATAGGAAGATTATCTGTGGGGACCTAATGTCATCACATGAGAGCTTGAAAAGCAGAGAATTTTCTATGGCTAAGAACAGAACGGGAGGTCAGAGAGTTTCAAAGTATAAGGAAAAATCAAAGCACTTCTTTACTGACTTTTTAATAGCTTTATTGAGGTATAATTGATATATGAAGAACTGCACAAATGTGAAATGTATAATCTGATAAGCTTGGACATGTGCAAACACCCGTGATACCATCACCATAATCAAAATAATACATATAACTGACAACTTCCAGAGTTTCCTTGTGCTTTTTTTTTTTTTAGGACACAACGTAAGATCTACGCTCTTAAATTCTGAAGTATATAATTGCACATTGCTAACCACAGGCAGGTCTCTAGCACTTACTCATCCAGCATAACTAAAACATGGTACCCACTGAAGAGCTAAAGCACTTCCCCCCCTGGCCTCCGGCACCCACTATGCTGTTCTTTACCCACTGAAGAGCTAAAGCACTTCACCCCCTGGCCTCCGGCACCCACTATGCTGTTCTTTACCCACTGAAGAGCTAAAGCACTTCACCCCCTAGCCTCCGGCACCCACTATGGTGTTCCTTACCCACTGACGAGCTAAAGCAATTCACCCCCTGGCCTCCGGCACCCACTATGCTGTTCTTGGCCTCTACGAGTTTGACTATTTTGGGTACCTTGTATAAGTGGAACCACGCAGTATTTGTCCTTCTGTGATGGGCTTATTGAATTTAGCATAAACTCAAATTAATAAATTTCCTCGAGGTTCATGCATGTTGCTGCAAATGGCAGGATTTCCTTCTTTTTGAGGCTGAATAATGTCCCCCTGTATGTCTATACTGATGGAGGAAGCCATGAGAGTTCCAGAGAGTGGTCCCTAGGACTCAAAGTGACCACCGGCTAACAGCCAGCAGGAAAGCAGAGACCCCAGTCCCACAGCCACAAGGAAGTAAGTTCTGAATGAGCCTGTAAGAAGATTTTTCCCCAAGGGCTCCAGATAAGACCCCAGCCCATGTAACACCGTAATTTCATTCTTGTGAGACCCTAATTGCAGAACGCACTTGAACCCACAAAGGCTTCTGACTTACAGAGCTGTGAGATAATACACAGGTGTTCTTTTAAGCCACTAAATTTGTGACTGTTTGTTACACATGATAGATAACCAATACACGAGAGACTTGGGGAAGATATCAGTAGCAGCGACAGCAAAATATTTTAATCTCCTGAAATCCTTACATAAAAATAAATAGAGCAACTAAATAGCAAAACCATGGACAACGTATACAACAAACGCAGGTAATAAAGCACCTACACAAATTCCAAATTTCAAGTGGGAGGATGAGGAGAAGAGCCTCAAGTCTTCAGTGGGTCAGATAGCACAAAGGAAGCACAGGAAAGAAATGGGATGTCTACAGACCTGAGAATAAGAGAAACTCTAAACAGACAACAGGAACTCACTAGATATAGCACAGTGGGCCAGTTTGAGGCCAACAGGGAAAACTGGGGGTACTATAACCACTGTAAGAGCCAGTGAGTGCAACAGGCCACTGTGAGTTCTGAAAGAGGCAGGAGCTATCGGGGCCACATGAACCCTCAGTGGCAACCAGCCAAAATCCCCTTCCAGGAGGGGGCCCCACACTGAGGAGAAACTGCTGGGAAGAGAATCAAAATCATTGTAAATCAACTGTACTCCAATAAGAATTAAAATATATACACAAATAAATAAATAAAAATTTTGAAAAATAAAGGTTTGGATAAAAGTGTTTGTGTGTGTGTGTGTGTGTGTGTGTGTGTGTGTGTGTGTGTGTGTGTGTTGGGGGAGGGGTGGAATAAGAGCCAGAAAAATCTCAGAAAGTAAGCCACCATACTTGTTGATGCACATGAAAACAACAGATGAGGAGGCTCTATGAGATTAGAAAAATTATCCCGAGCCACGTTTCCTTCTAAAAGTTCCGGAGAACTAATTTCATACAAAAATGACAACAGAAAAGTATTGAGGTCAGATCCCTTGCAACATTACAAGAGAAAAAAGAGAACCAAGAACCAATAACATTCTTACAGAGATGAAAGAAAGCCAGAAAGACATACCCACAAAACAGATCAAAATTGTAGCCTACAACATTATAGAATAAAATTATACCAGATTGGGGGAGAAGAAGAGCACAGATCAGAATTAGATAACTCAGAAATGAGGTAAAAGAAAACAAGACGTAGTTACAAATAAAAAAATATCATTTAAAAATGAAAGCTAAACTAGAAAAAATACAAGATTAAAATAAATATAAGAATACCATATATGGTGTCATAAGATAAGTAAAAGGCTTAAAATTAAATTTTTAAAATTAAAAAGGAAAAAAGAAGATAAAATATTTCAAGAGAGAGGACAAATACTAAAGATAGGCAGAGAAGGTCCAAACATCGATGGAAAAGAGGAGTTCCTAAAGAAGAAAATCAATGGAAGGGAACAGAACAAATGCCAAAATATGTAATTTAGGAAAATTCCTGAAATTAAAAAATATGTATTTGAAACTCAATATTGAAAGACACACCATACACCTGAAAATAGCAACCTGGATTGATAATCTCCAATATTATTCAAATAAAATCTAATGGACTATAAAGCAAAAAAATATATATCATTTGGACATTAAGGCAAAAAACGAAAATTATTTATAGAGGAAAGAAAATAATTGTATCAGGTTTATGACAGCAGCATTTTATGCCAGAAGAAAATGAAGTCCCATACTTACGATATTCAAGGAAAGAAAATGTGAGCCTAGGATTTTATATCCAGCAAAACTGGCCTCCATGTATAAAGGGAACTATTACCAATGTGCAAGAACTCAGGGTAAAATTGAGAACCTCCACAAACTACAAATTATGGATCAGACTCGGTGCCAAAGAAGCAAAGGAAAAAAGTGGGTCATGTGCTAAACCTTTTGAGTGCTTCTGAAGAATCTACTAGATAATGAGCTTCAGACAAAATGACTAGAGGCATCTCTGAAAAGACTGGTTATGGAGATTAAACATACTGTTACTTACAGGTTTAAGATTAAGGAAGGCTAAAGGGGAGAATACAGTTTGCAATGACCACATGCTCAGACCATGTGGTTATAGTACAACAATCATAAAAAAAAATGGGAGGGAGTGTTAAATGAGGAAAATATGTGAAAAATAATTTTAACAGTTTTAAGTAATCATATTGGCAGTAAGTGACATTAGTATTGTTATGCCAAGGTCGTATAATCTGTGAAATCTGAACATAAGCTAATAAGTAATTATGAGACTTTCCAATTTTATTACCCCTTATGAACCCAAGAAAAATTCTCAACAAGGAAGAAAAGAAAATATAGATATAATACAGAAGAGGTTCAGCAAAATCCCGTGGTCCTGAATGTGACTTGAAAGTATCAATAGGAACTCATATGGTACTTCATCTTCTTCTTGGCTCTCTATACTGTAAAAACCAAAAACCAATGACCAGCCAAACAAAATGAGCATCCCTAGCACACAGGTCGGGGGGACCATTCCATATCTGGGGCAGAAAATGTAGAAGATGAGTTTAGAATATCTTACACCAGAAAGAGAAGGATTTATCAGGGTCATGTCAAAGGACTCAGGAGCCAACTGGAAAAGACTCCCACTGGCAAAAACAGAACAATTGGAGCTTCAATAAGGCAACAAATGCAATGGGTTGAAACCCATTATGTATCACATTATGTTATAATAATTTTAATAATAATAATGAAACTAAGTGGTATCCCTTTGGAGGATGATAGAGAACCAGTTTAGTGTCCCAAAAACTTATAAAGAGAAAGAATGCAGTATTGATCTTGCCTTTCCTACAGGAACTTCCAGGAACTCAAATGGAAGATGAGGCAAAGTATCTCTTTCTAAAAGTATTCCTAGTTATACATAAAAAAAGAATTAATTCAATAGAATATCAACATTTTGCAAGTCACAGTGAGTTATCAGATGTAAGCATCATGCAACAACAGGTGTGATGTCAAGACAGAGACAGGGCCAGACATTCTATGCCTCCTGAACACACCGCTGCCAAGAGTCTTGCCAGAAAAACTGAACTCAAGTCTGATCAAGTCTCCGGACTCAACTGTCAATTTGCAGGAAATACAGTGAATGGAGGAACATGCTGAGCTGCACCAAGAGAATGCAATTCCAAAATCCAGACTGTGGGAAACCATAGGTTAAATGGCCTGGGTTTTCCACAATTGAACTGCGATGAAAATAAAGTTATAGAGGAGGAACTTGTCAACTAAAAGATACTTAACCATAAGCAAAAGGAAAAGACAACTTACAGAATGGGAGGAAATATTTGCAAAAAATGCAACTGACAAGGGTTTAATTTCCAAAACATACAAACAGCTTATACAGCTCAATATCAAAAAAAAAAAAAAACAAAAAACAGACAACCCAATCCAAAAATGGGCAGAAGACATAAACAGACATTTTTCCAAAGAAGACATACAGATGGTCAATAGGCACATGAAAAGATGCCCAACATCGTTAATTATTAGAGAAAAGCAAATCAAAACTACAATGAGGTACCACCTCACACCGATCAGAACGGCCATCACCAAAAGTCTACAGAAAATAAATGCTGGAGAGGGTGTGGAGAAAAGGAAACCCTCCTACACTGTTGGTGGGAATGTAAATTGGTGCAGCCACTATGGAGAATAGTATGGAGGTTCCTGAAAAAACTAAAAATAGAGTTACCATATGATCCAGGAATCCCACTCCTGGGCATATAACTGGAAAAGATGAAAACTCTAATTCAAAAAAATACATGCACCTCAATGTTCGTAGCAACACAATTTACAATAGTCAAGACACGGAAGCAACCTAAATGTCCACTGACAGATGAAAGGATAAATAAGATGTGGTATATATATACACAATGGAATATTACTCAGCCGTAAAAAAAAATGAAATAATGCCTTTTGCAGCAACATGGATGGACCTAGAGATTATCATACTAAGTGAAGTAAGTCAGACAAGAAAAACACAAATATCATATATCACTTATATGTGGAATCTAAAACCAATGATACAAATGAATGTATTTACAAAACAGAAGTAGACTCACAGACATAGAAAAAAAAGACTTATGATTACCAAAGGGGAAAGCAGGAAGAGGGATAAATTGGGAATTTGAAATTAACAGATACACAACAAGTGTGTAAAATAGATAAACAACAAGGACCTACTATATCGCACAGGGACCTATATTCAGTATTTTATAATAACGTATAATGGAAAAGAATCTGTAAAAGATTACATATATATATAACTGAATCACTTTGCTGTACACCTGAAACATTGTAAGTCAACTGTACTTCAATTTAAAAAAAGATATGTAAAAGACACACCAAAAAAAAGAAAAGTCAAGGCCTATGGATAAACAGTTGAGTGATAAAAGTATCTGAAAATTCATGGAAATGATCACTATAAAAGTCAAGATTAGGAGTCAACAAATTTTGCTGCAGTAAATACTTTTTAGGCTTTGAGGGCCAGGTAGTCTCTGTCGTAACTACTCACCTCTGACATTTCAGCGCTGAAGCAGCCATAGACAATAACTAAATAAACGGGCATGGATGTGTTCCAATAAAATTCTGTTTACAAAAACAGGGGCAGACCAATATCTGGTCAAGATCACGGTTACCTTGGAGGAGAGAAAGTGAATTAGGATTGGAATAAAATGCTGAAGGGGTTTCTGGGCTGACCAGCAGAGTTCTGTTTCTTGAGCTGAGTGATTGGTCATTAAAAGGGGTGTTCAGGTTATATTACTGCATTAAGCTATATAATTCTTACATGCGGTTTTCTGTGTTTCATTTTAAAATAAAAAGGTAAAATCAAGTTAGTCATGTAGAGAATGACTAAAGATCTGCTATTCAGTTTTTTCTATGAAAGATAACAATCGCCTTCCCTTCCTGTAATACTTTTTCTTCAGAGAAGCCAAGTGAGCCATGAGAATGGTGGCCCAGTGAGAGTTCGGCCATGACAACATTGCCAGGATTTGGTTCTAGTTTCACTGGTACTGAGTGTGATGGTTAGTTTTAGGTGTCAACTTGGCTAGGCTATAGTACCCATATATAGGGTCAAACACGTGTCTAAGTGTCACTGTGATGCTATCTTTTAGATGTATTTAACATTTCCATCAATAGACTTTGAATAAAGCTCGTCACGCTCCATAATGTGGGTGGGCCTCATCCAACCAGTTGAAGGCCTAAGAGAAAGAAGACTGCGGTCCCCTGAGGAAGAGGGAATTCTGCCTCCACGTGGCCTTCGGACTCCAGCTGCAACATCAGCCCTTCCCTGGGTCTCCAGCTGGCCAGCCCGCTCTGTGTGTTTCAGACATGACAGCCCCACTGTTGCACAGGCCAATCCCTTAAGATACACATCCTGTTGATTCCATTTCTCTGAAAAAACACTGACTAATACACTAACTGTGTAACCTTCAACAGGTTACCTACCTTATCTGTGCTCTGGGTGAGTCATCACTAAAATGGGACAGTCACTTCAGCAAATACAAGAAAGAAAATATATGCCCAATATATTGGGAGGGTTTTCCGAATAGAAGACAAACCTTCCCAGGAAAGGCCATTTGACTTTTCCCCCACTGTCCTGACATGATAAAAGGATGCCTAGAGGAGGAGCAGCCACCCTGTGACCATGAAGATGAAAACCATATGCTGAGGACTGTGGATGAGCACAGACAAAGGAACCTGGGTCCCTGATGTCAACACTCAGCCATCACACCTGGTCGTGAGAGAAAACTATTAGGCTGAGCCAGAAAATCACTATGGTTCAACTTAATAAATATAATCCTAACCTTCAGTTTTATAGTCAAGCACAAAACAACAGACACCACACTGAGCAAATATGTTTCACGGGGAACAGTGCCTAGAACATAGATGTTGTTATCATTACCGTTGTGTGCTGTCCCTCCATGTGGGATGTCCCACCACAGCTCAACGCGGCCGCAGCCACAGATCCAGACAATCATATTCTCAGCCTCAAATCCAGAGGAAAGAAACTGTGTCTCTCCCTTGAGCATCCAACAAAATTCTAGTCAACAGCGATGGGAAATGCTGATCTAGCTTAGAGCAGTTAGGGCCCAGGCCTGATGCTAAGAGTTGGGGCTAGAAGTGACCTGACTTAGCAAATAAAAACATAGGATATCCAGTAAAGTTTGAATTTCAGGTAAAAAAATGAATGAATTGTTGTCAGTATAACATGTCTCCCATGCTATATTTGGGAGAAGCTGTACTAAAAAAATGCTTTGTTTATCTGAAATTCAAGTGTAACTGTGTGTCCTACATTTTAGGACAACATGACCTAGGGCCCATCACACCTAAACATTTGAGCTGAGAGGGTGGTGGGAGCTGTGATTCATTAAATGAAATTCTGGGGCTGTCTTGCCAAAAACAGGTGAGTGGATGCTTGTGAGGGTGGGACATAGGCGCGCGCGCGCACGCACACACACACACTCCCCAAACATTTCATTTTTCGAAATAAAACAACTCACAGAAACTGCAAGCTGAGTATCTGCAACCTATAGATATGGGAAGACAGTAGGGTCTGAAAAGGCAGGACGTCAGGCATGCACAAAAAATCCTACTTGGATACGTGGTAGTTGTAATCCAACCACACTGATGTTTATGACAAAAATTTCCATTTCTTTTCCTGCAGTCATTCAATGGCTGGCTGAAACCCCCAATAAGACATAAAGGAAATCACAGCAGAGAGTATTAAGATTCAGAAAGAATATAATTATATGATAGGTGTGTGTGTGTGCTGTAAGCTTGCACATATCTATCTCTTTCTTAAAAATAGATTGCATAAAGAAAATCTCTGATTTCATTGAAAACAATAATTATGTCAGTTATACTAAGAAAAGGATTATAATACTCAGAATTTGGAATACTTGGTAATTCACAGCCTAGTATTCTGCATATTTGTTGCAAACTAGAATGCTCTGGTATGTTATATAGTGTGTATACACATATACATACACACACATATATGTATATCCTTCATTTCTCTCTGGTATTAGCCTGTGATCCACTTGGATCTAGCAAAAATCCATTGTGGAGATGACAGAATTAACAATATTATGTGAGTTTCAACAGTCTTAAATTAGACAGCTCTTAGGATGCCAGGATTCAAGTCCTTTGATTTTATATAACTGACAACTTCTGCACAGTATGTTAGTCAGACTCTACAACAATAAGAACAAAAGGCATCTAGTACTGACATTATTGCAAATATATATAGCATGTACAGTTAATTCTCTCCCTTTACAAATTCCACTAACAGCCTAAGTGTAGCCTCCATTCTCTCATCCTTTGTGCAAACTCAAGCTTTGTGATAATGGAATTGGATTCAGCCCTTTAAAAAACGTGATATTCCAAAATGGACAAAAAGAATTTGACATATGACAACTGAAAATTGTTTTTGCTTTAAAAACTAGCTAATAGGAAATCTGTTTCTAAAGCCACTAGCATTGAACTCTCGAGAAACATTGCATTCATTCATTCATTCATTTTTCCATTCATTCATCCAGGATCAATTGAGCACTTATTTTGTGCCAGGCACGAAGAACTGGGACACAGTACGGAATAAGTCGCACTGTCCACCCCTCTGGGAAAGACTGCCGCCCTCCAGACCATCAGGGCTGCTCTGCTGCCACAATCTGTATAGGGCTTCTATGTTTTGATGTCTTGTCCACAGAGAAATGCTAAGAGGAATTCATTGTAATGAAACAGAGATAGATTATGCCTTTGTTGTCCAAAAAGTGGTAAATGTTCCCCTCTTGTGCACAGTGCTATTTTAGGTGAGACACAGAAGAACACTTCTAAAATTTTATTAGTTATATATTTATTTTTTATCAATGCATACCTTCTATAAGGGTTTTCAATTTTTATTTTCTTTTAAAATAGGTTTTTAAGTTAGTTAAGATAGAGTTAGAGAGAAGAATCAAGTGAAAAATAATAGAGGTGGCACATGGGTGGGCAACATTGACTGTAAGTGACTTACAAGTGGGAAACACTGCTCTATGTAATTCCAGGAACCCCAGGAAGAATCTTGCCTGCCTGAATTTCTCCTGGCTTGTCTGCTTGGGGCTGAGATTTCTCTCATTTAGGGCCAAAATCACAAAATCCTTTGGCAGATATTGTAAACTAATATATAATTGCAAGTGCTCCTGGGAGAGAGAACACACTGGCTTATGCTTACATAAAAGCATAAAAGTGGACAACAGGAGGCTTTCTGACATTTAGGTATGGGACACCACTGGAGACCTGAAAAGTGTCTGGGAAGGGGATAAAGGGCAAGAGAAGTGGTGGGCAGGTCTACACTGAGCAGGCATCTTCCCTTTCCCTCAGTTTCGGGTGTGTTGAAGTAGATAAAATATTGCCATTGAGTGCTGGGGCCCTGCAATCATTTAGTGATGTACAGAGCAACAAAAAGAAACTAGAGCATTCTTGGTTCTTTACGGAGGGCACAGTGCTTTACACACTTCATCAGGCTTCCGCTTCTGAATGTGGTATGGCCACAGTCCACATTGTTCATCTGAGGACAAATGTGCCCAGAGTCATTAAGTAACTTGTTCAAAGTCACTCAGCAACCCAAATCTAAGTCTTCTCATTACCTGTTCTGTCCTCTTTTCTATCTATGTTCTGTTTTCAAAATTATTGCAAGAAAAAAAAATACTGAAAATAGAAATGGAATGTTCCTTATAATTCTTTCTTCAATCACTGTTAAGCCTGTACTGTGTTTTTTCAGAAGTTTTTACTAGGCTAATAAAGCTTGATTGATAACTTTAGGAACTGTTATATTTTTCTTTCTTTTCCTTTAAGCTATAATGATTCATATTCAGGATACCCTTCTATGCCCACATTTCAGATGTACCTCATTCTGGGGTCTCAGCTAGAGAACATCTCACTCTATGGGTGTAGCATCACGCATTGAGACAGCCCTGGTGAAAGGCACTTAGGGATTTTCAGATTTTTTCTATTCAAGTAATAATGCAGTGACCATCCTCACACATATCTTTTTCCATATTTGCATAAGTATTTCTGTAGAATTAATTTCTAGCAAATCTAGTGGATTTACTAGATTAGAATATATGATCACTTTTAATATGTAGTTTTAGTGCCTATTATCAGTTTGTAATACTTATGATCAGAATGAACTGCATGAATCAGCAACAACACAGAGTGATTTTTTTTAATGAAATAAAATATAAGAAAGTAAAATCCAAACAGGAAAAAACAATAGCAAGTAGCACTTATCTAAGACTCTATAGCTTGCAAATATTTCGGATACTTCCAAATGAATCTTATTGATCTTACTGGCAAAGGAATTCCTCCTGAACCCTGGGTCTCAAAATGAGGTAGATGGCCACGGCATATGTTGAGCTTCATAAGGTTGAAATTTCTGCTATGTACCAGGTGTCTACCCTCTGGCTCTGTCTATAGCAAAATTGTTATGCTTAATGACAAGGTTCTTCGGATTCTTGGGGAAAATTATGAGGCCTTCCATATATAGAAGAGCAGGTTGCTCTGACTCGGAGCATTTTAAGGTGTGTGTGTGTGTGTGTGTGTGTGTGTGCGCGCGCGCGCGCGCCTCGTGTGTACCATACTGGGTGTCTCAAAGGCTCATTTCTTTGAACTCTAATTGATTTGCTAAAACCCAAGTTGAATTAAAAAGACATGAAAACATTTGCATTATAGGCATCGCTCACTCAAGAATGATACATCACCAAACTGAAGAGACGTGGATAATTAGGTTGTTTATGTTTATGTGTTTGGTGGATTTTTTTTTTTTTTTTGCTTGTTATCACTTTTTCTTCTTCTTTTTTAATCTTCACTCTTTCCACAGTCAGTCCATTCCCGACATTTAAAGGAATCTGATTCATCTAATTTAATTTAGGGAATACTGTAGCTCTTTGCTACTCTAGAATGGCCCATGGGCCTGCAACACCAGCATTCCCTGGGAGCTGCTTAGAAATGCAGCATCTCAGGCCCCACCCAAGAGTTACTGAATCAAAATCTGCATTTCAAAAAGCTCCCAGGTGGTTCATGTGCACATTAAAGTTTGAGAAGCACTGCTGAAAACCTTTCCTCCATTCATCCGAGACAGAAAATTGATTTTTTAAAAACAGTAACAACAAAATAAAGAAAACCACAGATAGGACCCATACTAACCTGCACTGACAAATGCAGGAGGAGGGAAGAGAGGGAGGGAGGGAGGCAGGGAAGAAGAGAATAAAAGGGCTAAAGATCTAGCGATCTAGAAATATAGACCTGATTTCAATGACCACCGTGAACATATCCTTTTCCTCTTCTTATTTGAAGCACCAGTGTTTCATATTTCTTAGAAAAGGGGGCTAAAATATATATACCATTTATTTTGTATAGGTGAGGTTTTAATATGCTAGAGAGCCCCCAGTGCCTAATGAAAGCCTTTTAAGTAAATCTCACGAAGCTCTAATCTCACAGAGCCGCCCATGTTCTTCTCTGCTGTTCTTATTTAATTTTTAATAAGAACAATTCCACGCAGCTCGAAAGCACGGCTCAATTAAGAAATATTCCTACCAGGCATCTTTGAAATCTTGCAGAATTTGCTTCCTTCTGTTTCTTGATGACCCTCAGTTTGGTTGTGTGGAGGGGGTTTGTGGGGAGGAGGGGTACAGCTGAAGCTTATTTTTTAATTGCAAGTTCAATTTCACACTGTTCTTTATGAGACGGCAAGACCGATTTTCAAAGACAGAAACGCAACTCGTGTATCTGCTGCCAGAAGGCTACAGTGGAATATCTCAGTATTATTGTATTTTGAAATTTCAAGTGGCATCTTTGATGTGATTCCTTAGGCATTAGATGTCCTTGAAGTTCTATCGAGGTCATGAGAAATAATTTTAAAAGAAACAATTGTTTCTGAATCACAGAACCTCAACTCCAAGTATCTTAATCTAAACTTAACTCTCTTATAATGCCATACGGTTTCTAACAGAAGACATATTGCCTAGTTCTTCCTGGTAAAATTTACCTGGCATTAATTCTTCCTTTCTGAAGACCTGTCTCTGGAGATTTAAATCTAGCCACAACTCTTCACTATACGCTCATATTTTTCGGCTGAGAATTCATGTTTACATCCCCATCTATGCATCAAAACACATACATGCACGTACACACATACGTGTATGTAACAGCAACAACAGCAAATCGGACTGCCCATGTCGATTAATTTCAAAAGCCCGAAAGGATAATATATAGCATACAAAATTAGGTATTCATTATTTTTACTTGTAATACACCTTTTGCCTAAAATGTGAGGAAGCTTACTAAACTAAGCATAATATAAATGTGATAGTTATATATAGAATCATGAGGGGGGGAAAAACCAGGTAAAATAGCAATAAGACAGACATGAGCTTACATCAGAGCTATACCTACACTGATCACTGAGTTTAACTTTGCTAATCTTCACAGCGAAGACAAAAAGGAAAACATATTTAACCATATGTCTCACACTGCATCATAGGACAAAACATACAAATGCACCAGAAGTAAAAGGTTTTCATGGCCCCAAAGAAATTTTCACATGGATCTATATTTTGGGGACTTCAAGCAAACAGCCAATGTCTTCAAATATAGCTATACTAAAGACAACATACAGCAATGTGGATTTCTATTTGAAGAATCTTCACAATAATAACTCAGAGGAGGAATTTCTGCAGGTAGATGACATAATGCTGTCCAAAGTATGTAACATGGGGAGATGTCAGAGATCTTGGAACAGACGTGGCACAAACGTCTGCTGTCCCTTTCAAATACCAGGTGCTCCTAGCAAATTCATCAAAGCTATTTTTTGGTTTAATAAGGTGCTAACATTCCATGTGACTTTGCCAGAGACTCACTGTCTTTAAAAACCAACTGTTTCTAAGTAAGGATTAATTTCCTGTTGTGAAAACTTAGGAGCTTGAAGGTTTATTTAATGCAGCCACAAAGCAGTTTTGTAAAAATAAGCTTATTGATTTATAATAACATAAAACTTACCCGTTTTAATGATTTTAGTAAATTTACCAAGTTCTGCAACTTTCCCCATAATCCAGCAACAGAAAATTTCATCAACCCAGACGCACATGTATAGTTCATCTCTTTTCCAACCCCTAGCTCTAGGCAACCACTAGCCTACTTTCAGTCTCTTTGGATTTGCCTTTTCTAGATATTTCATATAAATGGAGTCATACAACACACAATCTCCTGTGTCTGCCTTCTTTCACTTAGCATGATGTATTTGAGATTCATACAAGTTGTAGTATGTATCAGGGCTTTCTTTTTATTGCCAAATAATATTCCATTGTGTGGATATACCACATTTTATCTATCCATTCACCAGCTGATAGACGTTTGTGTTGTTTCTAAGTTTAGCCACAAAGGAGCTTACCCACCCCACCTGTAAGAGAGATTCACAGAGCCTACCGATAGGGCCTGTATTTTGCTCCGAAAGTACTTTGGATTTGTTCAAGCACTTGGAAAAACAAAGAGCATCCAAAGGCCCCAGTTTCCAGAATCATGTGACATGCAAGAGAGAAATTAAAAACAAGTTTTACCATATTAAAAAAAAATTTTGTGCACGCCCCCTTTCTTCCCCTTCCCTCAGGTAATTTTGAATAATTGCAAGGGCTAACGCTTATTGAAGGCTTACCATATTTGAGGCATATTGTAATTTTACATGTATTATCTCATTTAATTCTGAAAATAACCCTATGAGGTCTGTATTATTTTTTGCCTCCTTTTCAGTAAATGAGGAAATTGAGCCCTTTGACAACTAATTAATCAAGATCATTCAGTTAGGAGCAGGTGATAGGCAGATGCAAAACTTCACAGTCTGACTCTAGAGCCTGTGTGTGTAATCACTGTACTACACTGCCTCTTCATATGTCAATCTAGACCTCCCTTCTTGATCCCCTCAACAGCTTAGAGACTCCTGTTAAGTATCACTTACACATTGGTGCTTCTTCAGTACGCTCACTGCCCTGGTAATTAACATTCACTATTCATATGTCCTTCCGGTCTGCAGGTTCCATGAGGACAGGGAACTGGACTTAGCCCTGTTTTCTTCTCTGTTGTACTCCAGTCCCTACCTCATGTGGGCCTATTATAGGCATTCAACAAATATGTATTAAATAAATGAGTCATTTTTAAAAATTAGCATAACTTCCCAAAGTTTATGCCAGCATGTTTGTTAATTGCCAAGCACTTCCAAAAAATGGTATGACATTTCCATGTTAGATTACTAATATCAGCACTTAAATATTGAAGCATATTTGCCAGATTAAAAAAAAATGATTTCAGTGTATCTGATTTTTTAAAAGTTCTCTGAAGTGAATTAATCAATGGGTTTGTTTCTGTTAATGGGTTTGAGATATACTAAAACTATGTTACAAGCCTAAGAGAGGATGCTGTCCTTCCTGGTTATCAGTTAGGAATGTTTTTGCCTTCAAGTTACAGAAACCTGCCTAGTAGTGGCTTAATCAGTAGGGGATAAATATTTTACAAGACAAAAATTTGGCATCAAATAGTCCAGGCCAGTGCCGTGGCCAACAATGTCATCAGAGACCCAGGTTCCTCTATCTTTTCCCTCTACCATCAGCATGATGGTGATAAATGGTGTCTACAGCTCTCAGTATATGGTGAATGACAGAGACCAAAATAGGAAGAAGCCAGAGAAGGTGGGTGGGTAGTCAAGCACCCAAAAGTTTTCCCAGAATCATCCTATATAGTATTTGTTCACTCATTTAATACATATATAGTATTGTTCACTCATTTAATACATACTTACTGAGCAGTTACTATGTAAGCTCCAGGAATAGAAGAGTGATCAAAGCAGACAAAGTCTCCCTGCCTCATGGAGCTTATGTTCTAGACAGTCTCAAGCAGCTCACATTTTCTGAGTGTTTACTGCGGTCTAGGCCAGGATTTCTCAATTTCGTACCATTGACATTCTCTGCTGTGGTGAGGGCTGTCCTCTACATTTAGACTGTTCAGCAGCATCTCTGGTCTCTACCCACTAGATGCCAGTAGCACCCACCATCCACCACCACTCCAGCTGTGACAACCAAGAGTATCTCCAGACATTGCCACATGTTCCCTGGGGGGACACTTGCTTCAGATGAGAGCCACTGGTCTAAGCATTTTTCTAAGTGTGTCATATGTCTCATCTAATTATAACCACCCCATCAGGTAGATATTATTACTATTCCCATTTCAGATATTTTTTTAAAAAAGCTTTAACCACTGAGATGTTAAATAAATTGTCTAAGGTCACAGAGTTGGCACCAATGCCCGCCTTCTTATGCAGTCCACTCACTGGTGGAGGGGAACACCATGGCCACAATTAGCTGCATTGAAGGCAAGAGGTAGTGATATCAGGGCTAAATGATCCTGAGTCTAGTCCACTGCCTTCATGTTTTAAATGAGTAAATCCAAGTTACTGGCTTAGAACAATGCCTGAAACATAGTAGGAAATACTTCAGTTACAGCTATGATAGGCATTATTATTACCTGGGTCTGAGCATGTTGCCACCAAAAAAAAAAAATGAAGGTTTATTAGCAAAAGAAAAGCTTGGGCTGGATGCCACGACAAAATGACAAATAATGTACATTATATAATAGCATATAATAGTGTCAGCAACATCCTGTTTCCTAAAGCTGGGGGATCAATTTCATGTAATAGCTCTACTAAGATATTGAAATATAGGTAAAATAGGAAGGAAGTTAAGACATAGCCCTCTCTTTATCATTTCAAACTGGAAATCCATCCATCATAAGAACTTAACTGCATACTGTAGGTCTAGAAGTCATAATATGTTACAGGCTTTAAAAAGCATTAAAAGCCTGTGTTTTATTCAGAGAATATTCAGCTTGCTCCATCTGTTGTTTCTGTAACATGAAGTCAAAAACCAAGGAGAGAATCGTGAAGCAGATAGAGACAGCTGCCAGTCCTAACCACTTTCCCACTAGAATAGGAACTAGTACCTGAAAATTGTGCCCAAACCAGCTTGTTGCCCCTAAAAATGTATAAGAACTTATTCATTCATCTAGCAAGTATATATATATATATATATATATATATATATATATATATAATTTATAATAAATTTAAATTTATTTAAATATAATAAATTTAAATTTATATAAATATATATAATAAATGTGTATGTTTGTAGTGAAGAGGGTGAGGTCTTAGAAGTAAATTAAGATTGTGAAAGTAATATTTTTACGTCTTAATCAACAAATCATTACAGGTGATCACTTATTGATAAATATCTTTGTTGCCTAAGTAATATGGAAATACTTAAAGGAGCTTGAAAGGACACTTTCTTTTACTTGATGAGAAAATCAATTTTTAAAATAATCAAAGGCAAAGTTTCCTCAGATACAACACAAAAAGCACAATACATTTTTTTAAAAGAAGATAAATTTGCCTTGATCAGAATTAAGTATGATGCTGTCAGGAGAATGAAAAGACAAGCCTTTGATAGAGAGAAAATATTTGCAAATTGTATATCTAATAAAACACTTGTATCCAGATTACATAAAGAATACTCTAAACTCAATAATCAGGAAAAAAACAGACCAATACAAAAAAATGGGCAAAAGGTTTGAACAGATCACCCAAGAAGCCATATGGAAGGATGGCAAATAAGCACATGAAAAACTGTACAACATTGCTAGTTGTTAGAGAAATATAGATTAAAAATTCAGTGAAGCATTACTATATTACTATTTAAATATCTAAAATTATAATGCTGACAATACCAAGTGCTGACGATAAGGTAGAACAGTTAGAATTCACACACGGCTGGTGGAAATGTAAAATGGTAAAGGCACTTTGGGAAAAGTGTTCGGTATTTTCTTAAAAAGTTATAAAGACATCTACCATATGATGTAGCCATTCCAATCCTAGGTATCTACCCAAGAGAAATGAAAACATATGTCCACACAAAGACTTATGCCTCAATGTTCACAGAGGTTTGCCTGTAGTCCCCCTGAAACTGGAAATGGCCCAAACAAATGACTGGACAAATAAATTATGGAATATCCATATATTCAAAGACTACTTGGCAATGAAAAGAAATAAGTTATTGACATACATTGTAACATGAATGAATCTCAAAGTTACTATGATGAAAGAAGCCAAACCAAAATAAAAGAGTAGATATATACTGCATGATGCCTTATACATAAAATTCTATAAAATGCAAACTCAGTTATAGTGACAAGAAGAAGAAAAGTGGTTTCATGGGGACGGGGGTAAGGAGACAATGGGAAAAATAGGAGAGAGTACAAAGGGGCACAAGGAAATTTCTGGGGATGATGAAATTATCCTGATTTTAATGATAGTTTCATGAGTGTGTGTGTGTGTGTGTGTGTGTATGTATATATATATATATACATACACACACACACACACACACACACACACATATATGCCAAAACATCAAATTGTGTACTTTAATATGTACAATTAATTGAATATCAATTATACTCAGTTTTAAAAAACAGACTGTGAGAACAATAACAAAAAATATTCAAACTTCTCATGCATTTGGCCTCCTTACTGTTCCTTAAACACAATACATCTCAATCTGCTGCCCAAAGGCTTTGCATTCGCTCTTCCCTCTGCCCAGAATGCTCCTCCTCAGGTATTCAAAAAGCTTGCTCCTCATGACTTTTATGTCTTTATTCAAATACCACCTTGTCTACTTATAAGCTTAATTCCTTCCCCCAGGGCTCCCTTTTCTTCTTCCAAGCTTTATTTCGTGGCTTCCCACTTAACATCTGACATACTTTATGTTTTGCTTATTTATTTAATCATCCACCTCTGCCCTCTAGAAGGTAAGCTCTCTTAGGGCAGGGAGTTTTTGACTGTTTTTACTCCCTGATATATTTCCAGCACTTGGAATAATACCTGGCCTATATTAGATGTTTCACAGTATTTGCTGAAATAGTATTGATCCATTTAAGTCTTTACTTTTCATGTGTTCACAGGCACCTTATAGGAGCAATTTTGTTGTTACACTACAGATACGTATCATTAGATTCAACTATGGAAAAAAGGCAATGACCAAAATTCTTTTCTTTTTGACTTATCAGTTCATACAACAAAATTATTTGAAAACCAAGAGTAAATATGACCTAATGGATGTTATAGCACTTTAAAGCTGCAAGCACCACCTTATTATTAAAAATAAGACTTATGTATAACCCCAGGCTAATTTTCCGAGTCTGGGGTAACTTAATTCTGAGAAAGTCACTTCAAAGTATCTGAACCTCAGTTTACCCACCTGTAAAATAAGGAGTTTAAACTCAACAATATCTAATATCTTTAGGGAATTTAGTGTAGTGCTAGAGAATATAGATTATTATTAAGCAAACCTGGGTTCCACAGTTTCCACATCTACAAAATGGGGGCAAAAAACTGTCCCTGCTTATGTGGAATGCTTTAAGAACAAAGTGAGAAAACACCTGAAAACTGTCAAGCATATGGTAAGTACGCAAAAAGTGTTATGTATTCTATCACTGTATTTTTCCCTTACTGAGTTTTTGCTGCATCTTTAACTTAACATCAGTTTAATATGATATTCCACTCCCTTCTACCTTCTAAGGTGGGGGGGGATTTGATTTTAGTTTTGATTCTAACCTTTAAAAATCTTGAAAGTGAATGAGTTAAAGCTGCTAGCCAGTAAAACTTAATTCAGTATAAGTGCTACCAGGTAGAAAGTTTCCAAAATACATTGAGTTCCACCCACCCATCTGGGCCTGGAGAGTCAGAAAGTTTAACCACATTACACACTGCTCTATTTTAAATGCCACAATGAACAGCACAGGCTTAACTGCAATTAAGTAGTCCCTGCTGACCACCGAATATACAGCACATCATGTCAGGAGAGGCAAAACTGTCAGATTAGTGGAAATTCATTTTGGGATTGCTGGGTAATTTCAAGAGCTGACAGCCAGAGAAAAATCCGTGATCCCTTGTGTATGCCAGCATGTATCATTCTTTAACAGCAGTTGTTTGGAAACTCATAATGCAGCAGTATTCCAGATTCTAAAATTCACTTCTAGACCAAAGCTGGAAAATAAAATATGCAAAGAGGTCCCTCTTGTACCGATGTTAACTGAACAAGTAGGAGGTGGGCTCATAAAGCTGGAATAGGCTCTTGTAGCCAGTCACTTCCGAGCTAAGGACTGGGGGCTATTTACCTAGATAACACTTGGATGTTAGTTCAGAACTCTGGAGGGGATCTTGTTGATTTGGAGTCCCTTGCCTGGATGGACATTTTAAAAACAGTTTTCTGGAAGTTGCCTGGTTTTAGATGAGACTCTGCAAACTCTTCAACTACCAGCCAAGCTGAAGCTTTCTATGTGAGACTCTTTTGATGGACAAAAAAAATTTCACTTAGTAGATAAGTAGTAACTAACATATATTAACTGCTCACTGTGTCCCAGGCACCTGTATTATCTTTTTTTTTTTTTTTTTTTTTTTTTGCGTTACGTGGGTCTCTCACTGTTGTGGCCTCTCCCGTTGCGGAGCACAGGCTCCGGACACGCAGGCTCAGCGGCCATGGCTCATGGGCCCAGCCGCTCCGCGGCATGTGGGATCTTCCCGGACCGGGACACGAACCCGTGTCCCCTGCATCGGCAGGCGGACTCTCAACCACTGCGCCACCAGGGAAGCCCCTGTATTATCTCTTAATCCTTACTTGGACATTATGAGGTTGGCATTCTTATACCCATTAAACAGCCAAAGCTTGGAGGGGCACAGCAATACAACTGCGGTCCTACCACTATTACAAGGAATGACTGGGATTGAATTCTATGTTGTCTGCTCTAGAGCAGCAGTTCTCAACCAGCAATGATTTCACCCTCCAGAGGATATTGGGTCATGTCTGGAGACATTTTGGTTGTCACAACTGCTACTGGCATGTAGTGAGCAGAAGCCAGAGATGCTGCTAAACATCCTATAGTGCAATGGAGAATTATGAGCCCCAAATATCAACAGTTCTGAGGTTGAGAAATGCCATTCTAGGACAGTGACTGTGAAATGTGGCCCCTGGACCAGCATCAGCACCAGCATTACCTGGGATCTTGTTAGAAATGCAAAATATAGGGCTCCACCTCAGCTCCACTGAGAGGATGGGGCCAACAACCTGTGTTTTCACAAGTGCTCCACATGATTCTGATGCAGGCCAAAGTTTGCAAACCACTCTTCTAGGGCCATCTGAACGTGTGGGCGGAGCTCCACTGCTCACCCTACATACTCACAAGTCCTCAAAGTCCAAGTCAAAATGAGCATCAAAGTTTTTGGCTTGTGGAATTCTACCCGTCAGAATTCTAGATCAGCTAGACACCCTTCCTTGTTTCCTAAGCAACAAGAAGATGCCACTAGCCCATCCAGGACCTTCCTGTAATGTGCAGGAGCCAGACAGTATAATGATGAATTCTTTAGGAAGACCTAGGGTTCCCCCCATCAGTGCTTCTCTGGACTCAAAGGTACTCTTATTAGCAACATATAAGTGAATGTATATTGGCCCCCCCACTTAAGTCAGATTCTCGGAGAGATGCTTATATATACATCATCTCAATTATTATCGTTAATAAGGACAGTGATGATTACTGTTTCTGGAGGACATTTACCTGCATGATCTCATTCTGCAATACTGCCTTGGGAATTAAGTTTTGTAATCATGCCCATTTTAGAGATGAAGAAACTGAGACTTGTGACTGTATGTTGGGGACAGTCCATCTGATGCAGACATACTGTACACGGGTTGCCAAACATTAACCAGCATTAACTCTCATGGGAGTGAAAAGAGCACTGGGCTGGGGTTAACGGAAATTTGCCTCTAATGACAATTTCTTCCATTTTTGTAAAATGGAAGGTTTTAACTAAAGCCACTCTAATTTCCTTCCACATGTAATCAGTTATGATTATGGTGGGTTATAATTGTTCTATTTTCTTAGGATCAGCACAATAAACACTATAACTATTTACATTGATATTTACATTGATTTCATTACTTTGACATCAGTTTACATGATATAGCATTTAAAAGTTGTCCACGTGCTTTCCCATCCACAATCTCATTTCAATTCACTGCTGTTCTGTGAGGTACAGAAAGAAGACATGTTGATTTCATTGGACATTCGAACACTAGGATGGTCCATTGGTTGCAAATATTTATTGGATCCTTGCTACATGCCAGGCAAGTGCTGAGTGTTTTAGATTCCTAGTCTTTTTTATCCTCACGGTGAGCGTATAAGACAAGCATGACTGTTCCCACTTTTTTTTTTTTTTTTTGCGGTACGCGGGCCTCTCACTGTTGTGGCCTCTCCCGCTGCGGAGCACAGGCTCCGGACGCACAGGCTCAGCGGCCATGGCTCACGGGCCCAGCCGCTCTGCAGCATGTGGGATCTTCCTGGACCGGGGCATGAACCCGTGTACCCTGCATTGGCAGGCAGACTCTCAAACCACTGCGCCACCAGGGAAGCCCTGTTCCCACTTTTTAGATGAGAAAACTGAGGCTCTGAGAGAAGTCAGGACCCGAGGAGCCACACCGTTAAGCACTGAACCTGCATTTGAACCAATGCCTGACCAACCCCCAAGCCCAAGGCATGGTCTAGCTCCATGAGGCATGGTCTTCCAGGAAACTGAGGCACAGAGAGAGCCAGGACTTCCCTAAAGGCACTTTTCGAGCTGGAGCCTAGAATAAAATCCAAGCCGCTGCTCCCTGCCTGTGGTCCTGCTACCAGAACACAATTAGACCTGACTTATCCATTTCTGGGGTGGGGATGGGCATGGAATCATGGCCTGGTTCATGCTTGCCATGACTGCAAAGATGCTCACCTTCACCCTGCTCTCTGCATGGGGGTGAGGCGGGGGCGGACCTGCATAGCGCTTGCTCCCTTTAAACGGATGCACTAGCCCCTTGGGAGATGAAGCTCGTTGGTTCTGTCACTTGTGAGTAATGCACCGCAGCTCCCTGGTGGGGAAAATGCCAGATTATACAATAGCGTGCATTGGTGTGCAACTGTCTTTAGAATAACAAATCTCCTCTACTGCTTGTGAGCATTACACTTTAATAAAACCAAACTAGGGGTCACAAATCCCAGCTCTAGCTAAAGGGCGAGCCTTAGAAATTCATGCTGGTTACACCCCTTACCATACCCCCCCCCCAAAAAAACACACACCTTTCATAATTCACAGGGAATGAATGGCCCAGACTGGGGCTTTATTTACCTTTGTTTTTTGGTGCGGGTGTAACGGGGAGTAGAATTTCTCAGCCTCAGCAATGTTGGCTGTTGACATTTGGGGCCGGATAACTCTTTGTTCAGCGGTTTGAGGGGCCGCCCTGTGCATTGTGGGCTGTTTAGTGGCCCCCGTGGCCCCCACACACTACAAAACAGAATCACCCCCAGTCCAGTTGCGACAACCAAAAATATCTCTAGACATTGCCAGATGTCCCCTGGGGGGACAACGTCGCCCCCAGTTGATAACCACTATGTTAACGAGAAAACAAAGAGCCCACGGTATCGTGGGTGGGTGTTAGCAGAAATAATGCCTTACAGTTGAAGCTTTTCTTTCCTAAAGAAAAAGCAAATATATTCCTCTATGGAAAGCATTCAGTGCCAACAGTGTGCAACAGGAAATAGATTTCCCAGCAGCAGTGGTCTTGGTTCCGGAAAGCCCCTTCCTCCCCTTGGCCTTAGGGAGAGGTGCTGGGTCTTGCGAATATTCGAATATTCGTGATGCTGGGTCTGGAAGGCAGCGGGAGGGTGCCAGGCAGAGTGAAAGCCCTGGGGGCAGAGGCCCGGACCAAGCCGCTGCCCACCCATCTCAGCTGCTCTCACACCACCTTCACGCGTCCCAAACTTAGAGGTGAAAGCTCGTAGGTGAGACACAGAGGAACCGAGCAGAGCGACAGGCTGGAAATCGCACGCTCTGGGGATGCAGAGAGGACGGGGTTCCTTCCCGCCTGCCTGCCTGCCTGCCTTCACAGCGGGGGGGAATATGGTAGAAATAAATTTAGGCATTTTCTTCGCAAATGGATACTAAATCGCTGCTCACCTCCACGATATGTTCCCCAACAGGTATTATGTGACTCGCAGAGGTTTTAACATTTGGAAATCATTGCCAACATTTAAAAATTGGGATATTGCTCATAAACATGCAGGTGTCAGGCTTCTCAAGAATTGGCTGTTGTGGCTGCATTAAGCCAGAAAGCCTGACTGACGACCTTAAGCTCGGGCTGGGTGGTGGCGCCCCCTGTCGGCTGGGAAAGTATTTTGCTGTTCGCCGTGCACCCTCCCAGGTCACGCAGGGTTTTACACTGCCTGCCGGGATTCCGCAGGTAATTGAATTAAGTGCCCCCATCCTGTGTTTTTTAAAATGTCTTGCATTAGGCAGTATTTGATATATTAAAAATACAATTAACACATATATAATTTAGGAAGCATAACAAAGCATCCGTGAACATGCCACCTAACTTTAAAGCTAGAACATGACCTTGAATATACTCATATTTTCTCTTTCTCTCTCCCTCTCAGGCATACATTATTTAGCTTTTTGTGTTTATCATTCTTCTTTTTTGTTTTTAGTTTTATCACATATGTATGCATCTCTAACAGACATGTTACTTAGCTTGTGTTTGAGTTTTATAAAGATGATACCCCAGTATATGTAGTCTCAGGTGATCTGTTTTTATCACTCAGCTATATGCTTCTAAGATTTATCCACATTGTTGCAGGTAGCTGTGGCTCTGTTATTTTTCACTGCTGTATAATACTCCAACAGCATGGTTTGTTTATTCTTCATTTCGTGTTGTTCCCTCCTCTGCATTTTACTTGGCTCACTCCTTCTGAGGGATCAGCTTTACAATGACACCTTCTCAGAGAGCCTTGGCTGCCATTCGTGAAAAGGGTACACTTTCCATTATTTTCTGTACAAGCATTCAGATTTTTTCTTTCAAAACACTTGCCACAATTTGCAATCTCTTTTTAAATCTGCTCATTGCTGTTTATCAATAGACTGTAAGCTCCATGAGGGGAGGATCTTGCCTAGAGGTCTGTTGCTGTCACTTCAGCACTCAGCATACTTCTTCACACATAACAATGAACCCGTTTTTTTCCTTAAAATGTGATAAATATTTTTTTGGCAAGGAATTGAGAACATAGCCCCTGAAAAATGCTAGCTGGCCTCCTACACTAGAGGTAGAAATTCAATATGCCTTACTCATGGTGCCTGGGTCCAAGGTGCTTGGTAAATGTTTGTTAAGGGCTGTGAGTAGAAGTGATGTGTGAAAATTCTACTTCATGACCTTCTGAAAGGAATGGCTTTGCTCACTGCTCTCCATTTACTTCTCCCCCCTGACACAAATGTGGACACGGTGGTGAACCATTTTGGGCCAGACAGACAAGGAAGCAGCCCTAGCAATGCAGGAAGAACAAGGAAGAAGATGTCTGGGAGACAGACACTGTGGGATTGCCTCAGGCTTAGAAGAAAATGAACTGCTCTCTTGTTTAAGCCAAGTTATACTGGGTCCCTGCAAAAGCAGGCAGACCTCCAGGCTAATGGATGTACTCCACTGGTCGGACACTGCTGGGAGGGAATTCTTGTCCCCCAAGGAGATGAACCCAGCTACCAAGCAACTCTCTGACTCTACCCTTTTATCTGTTGTCCCCTTGAAAGTAATGAGTGGACCCCCAGAATCCAGGGTCCCTCCCCCAAGCACTACTTCCTTCCCTTTCTCCAAGTTTCCTCACTCTCTGATACGTTCCTTCTTGATAGCATTTTAAGATTCTCTCACCACTTGGTTCCGTTACAACCCTGGTGATCGGACTTCATTCTTGGAGTATTAGAGGAGCTGAGAGGAAGACAGGAACAAAGAGAAGCTAGAACAATCCAGTTCTAAAGCCGAATTCTAAGATTTTACCCAGAAATTTCTTATGAATCTGCCCCAAGACACAGAATAGACAGTCAAGACCCAAGAGAATCTAGCATTTCCCAAATCTTTATGGTCTAAAAATGTTTAAAGCAGATGTAACCAGGCACCCTCCTTGACCAAAATGAAATCTTAATAAACCACCTGTAGCTATGATAATGAAACTTCCCAGAGGACCCGCCAAAACAAACCATTTGTGAAATGTACACCAAAGAAAGTAAAGGAAGTGACTTCTTGTATGGGATCATTATTTATATACCAGGAAAACGTTGAGGAACGTGTGCCAAAAATAACAGTTTTAGAAGAGCTGGCGGCTGCTGATCCATCTGACAGTAATTAGCTATCGGGAGCTGTTGTCTATTCAGGCCGCTCCAGTCGATGTGACGAAGCCAGGCCATGTTAGGAATAAGAGAAGTCTTATTTTTCAGTTCCCTATTATGCCAGGGTTTGCCTACAGCTCATCTAATAATGGTATCAGCTCATGGAGAAATAAAATATAATCATAACAACAAATGGCAACCATGTTTTGAGTGATTCCTACATGCCGGATAATAAGCCAGTGTTCTACACATATTACCTCATTACAATTTCGTAATAAAACTATGATGTACTCCCCCATTTCTATTTGGGGACAACCAAGGCTTGGAAAACATAAACAACTTGCTGAAGGCCACATTACTAGCAAAGCATAAATTCAGGATTCGGAACCAGTTCCATCTTCTTAACAGTTCTCAAACTCCATCCATTTGTGTACCTCATACACAATTTCTGCCGTATCTGTGTAACAACTGTTATAAAGATATGAAACACTTTTCCTCCAATCAACTTTCCTTTTATTTTTACCTAGCTAAATTTATTTAACTGAAAATGATTTATGAAAACCATAAATGTAAAGCGGCAAGTATCACTTGCTTTAACTAGATAAGCACCTTGCTTTAGACAGATAACAGATATTCACAATATAAGCATAAAAGTGCTGTTAATTTTTTTTTTCCCCCCCAGTTCGCGGGCCTCTCACTGTTGCGGCCTCTCCCATTGCGGAGCACAGGCTCTGGACGCGCAGGCTCAGCGGCCATGGCTCACGGGCCCAGCCGCTCCGCAGCATGTGGGATCCTTCCAGACCGGGGCACGAACCCGCGTCCCCTGCATCGGCAGGCGGACTCTCAACCACTGCGCCACCAGGGAAGCCCCTAAAAAATGTTGTTAATTTTTATATAGACTTAGCTACTGAAGAGTCTAAGCCTGAACTGTGCTCTTGTTTTGTTTAAAAAAGGAGAATAACAAGTGATAAAGTGATGTTAAATACTATACTACACTAGAACCAAGTGAGACTTTCTCCCCAGCCCAAGCAGAAGAACCTAAAGGGAATTCAAGGGGCAAATCACTGCCACTAGCATTGTCAGTGTTATATAATGATGGGCAAATGTATCCCCAAACTATACTGAGTATCATTTTTTTCTTTTTTAAGAAACACCATATTATTATTTACTCTCATTCAAGAGGTATATGCTGGGTACACAGACGTACTCTCCTGGACATTTCAAGAGTCTACATCAGTTACCTAGAAACCATGTTAAGTCCATTGCTAGTTCCTGCTCATGGACTAAAACTCTGAGAAAAGCAATGAAAGTCAAAATTAGCGTACTCTTCTTCACGATGGAGTTATCCATTATTAATTCATTCATTCAGTGAGTGCTCACTGAGAGCCCTACATGCTGAGAATAAAGTGGCGAGCAATACAGACATTGTCCTGCCCTCACATAACCTACGAAACAAGATAATGGTGTGATAGCAAACTGGAGACCAACGTTTATCTAACAGCAATGGAACAATCGCATATGAAGCCCGCCTGCTCCTTAGATGGAACATGAAACTGTGATATTAGACAGGCAGACAGATGTGAAGAAGGAAGGATCATTACCTGGCCCCTTTCAGGGAGTTATCTGGGAGGGACAACAGGCAGGGTAACTGCCATTGGTTTACTGGTTAGAGAAGAGCCAGCCTCCTGAATGTCTGACCAAGATCTGAGTTTCACCACTCATTTTATTTCCTATGTTTCTTCCTCAAGTAGAAGAGTCAGAGAACCCTCTCTCATTGCCAGAGAAGTAGTAGTGATCAACCAATGAATGTCGGGAATCAAAAAGAGCTAGCCTCAGTTCTTGGCTTTATCACCTGCTAGCTATATGACCTTGACATGTGCCTTTCCTCTCTAAGCTTCTTCATCTATAAAATAAGAGCATAATGATAGCCATCTATGGAGTTATTATAAAGACTGAATGAGACAATGCACTGAGCCATGACCACCTGATAGCCAGAGACAAGTGTCCTTCAAGATTTTATTGCAGCCTGAAACACCACTCAGGCAGAAATAAGCCCCTGAGCTCCTAATGGGCATAAAATGCAAAAGAAAACAAACCCACTGAGATCCTCACTTGGGGGACTCCATACTGCCTTGCTCCTGGAGAATACTCACAGTCACCGTGAATCATGCTCCAGGGAGTCTTGGCGTGTAAAAATATGCCACTTGTCATTTGCTACACTGGTGGTTCTCAAATAGGAACTAGCTTGGCCTCAGGGGACATCTGACAATGTCTGGAAACATCTTGGGGAGTGCTCACGTTCTTGAATAAGGTGAACTGCACCAAACCGGTGCCTGGTGGTAAAGTAAATCCCTTGCATTTTTAAGTCAGGGAACCTGTGCCCTAATGGAACCAGCTGATGCAGATGGGGATAACAAGGACATTTCAAAGGGAAAGAAGAATCAGACATAGGAAAGTTTGGGGAGAGGGAAGAGATGGGGCTTTGGAGAAAGATGTCTGCTAACTTGAGTGTCTACTCCACGAATCTAAGGAGCAGTAGATTGTTTGGCAATGAGTCGCTCCTTTCAGTGGAGTCCTAAACAGGGACCTAATAAACCAGAGAGGATCACATATAGTCAGAGATGTTAATGAGTAACCCTGAAGTATGATTCAGTAAAAATTTCACACCTTTTAAGGACCTTGGACGGGAGGTAGTCTATGGCTCATCCAACTGCATGACCTTTGAGTACAAATAATTACAACACCATGAGGTAAGTACAAAAGCAGAAGTGGGTGCCAAGGAGGAGAGGCAGCTCAGACCCCGACTTGATGACCTGCACTCAGATGGGGAGGGAGGGCTTAGAAGGCAGCAGGCACAGTGACAAGAACCTGGTCTTCAAAGGAAGTACTGCCTTCACCACTCAGCTGGAGAAGTTCCTTGTTCTCGGTCGGTTTCAATGTCAGCATCTGTAAAAAGAGAGGCTGAGAGCATCCTCTCCTCATGGCGCTGATAGGAGGATGGGGTGAGATAAGACATGCAAAGTACACAGTGAGGACGCCACCACCGGTGGCCATGATAATGGCTTGATATACAAAGTCCCAGCTTGGTTTTAAAACAGGCACTGAGCCCAGCAATGAACAGGGCAGAATAAAGGCTGTCACCTTACAGCGTTACTACTGGTCTGACAGGTAAGTGGGCTTCTGATGGGGCCTTATGCTCCATATTTGAGCTTTCTAATTGGGGGAATGAGGTCCAAGCCAGGATAAATCACAGATAAGCAAAATTTCTGTTTTCTGTATAATTCACAAGCCAGAATTTCCAGTGAAACTTTGGAGCTTATCCTGCTTTTCCTTAGGATAAAAATATTCTCGAAACAGAAGAAATTGTAGACAGCTCTCAATGCCTTCTGGGTAATCATGTCTTTAAGGAAAACTCCTGAGGCTTATTATGAATCAAACTGCATCTTAGCCATGTCCTTGGAGAGAAGTTTTAGATGGATGGGTGTTGGAGTGAAAGCTTCCAAAAGCCGATCTCGTTTCAAAGGAAAAGAATATGCTTTCAATTTTTCATGGTGTACAGTGGATTATTTTTATACTCATTCCTGAGTTTTTCATTGGAACACATAATGGCTATCTACTGTCGCAACAGGGAAGGAATTTTCCACTCTAATAACTGTGATCTTGTCTCATCTTTACGATGTGCAGAGGGAACAAACGTTTGCCTGGAGTTAGCAACTTTTGACCCATCTTCTCCTGGGAGCTCAAGACTCAACAATAGCATGTAGCCAACATTTACTGAACCCCTTCTATGCGTGTGATGCACTGTGCCAGAATCTAGGGTTGCAGCGGTGTGGAAGACATGGTTACAACTAGGGTGACCTCTGGGGAAAGTGGCAGGAACCAGGATTGGAGGTGATAGTCTAGCCAGGGTCTCAACAGGAAAGAGATGAGCATTTCAAATGTGCAATTTAAGGAGCATTCAATAAAGGGACTGCTTACATAGACTGAGGCAGTGTTTAAGGGAAGCAACAAAGTACAGAACTGTACATATGAAATAGTGACGGGGGAACTATTAATAACCCTAGGCCTGAAGGCACGAGAATGAAAAGCACCATCAGAAGCCAGAGAGGTGACTACATAAAGAGGGACACTGAAAGAACCTGTAGCCTTTGTCAGAGTGACAACCATCCCATGGACATAGGGCAGGGGGGGAGGTAGAGGAATGGTACCCCATGCTCCCACCCTCTGATCTTACTTGGTGCCCTTAATGGCCGAGCTCAACAGGCAACTGGAAGGCGAAGAACTCAATGATGCAGACCCCATGGTCAGCCTCCCAGAGCCCTGAGCAGGGCGGCTGGTATATGGATCTAGAGAAACAAATGAAAGACATCTGGCATGTGGTCCAAAAGGACTACATTCTTTACCTGTGATAATTTGATGTTGTACAAAGAGAATGCACTCAAGTGAAGAAGGAGAGGGAGAAAGAGATGAGGGAGAAAGAGGAAAAGAAAGAAGAAAGAAAAGCAACAATAGATCAAGAAAGACAAACAGGCGATTACATTCACAGGAAGTGTGTCCTTGCAGAAAGCTATGGGAACGCCAAGAGGAGCCGGACCTCAGGCATGGGGAAGCAGGTAAGGCCTCCGAAGGAGAGGTATCTGAATTGAAACCTGAAAAGCTGGTAGGAATCAACCAGGTAAGAGGGTGGAGAAGGGCATTTACAAAAGCCTCAAAGTGAACCGAGGTTCTTAGAGACCAAAAGTAAGCTTGGGGAGAAGATAGAAGTAAGATTGGTGAGGTAAAGAGAAAGAAGACCAGAGAGAACCTGTGTGTGACAACAAAGAGCTCAGACTTGACCCTCAAGAAAATGGGGAGACACAGAAGAGAGTGACAGGAGCAAACTGGCATTTTCACATTTTCCTCCAATTTCACTCCCAGGAAGTACATGTGATGCTGCCAACCTTCCAGCAAACACACACCTGTTTGTCCCTGTCTTGACAAAAAGAAAGTGTACGTGGGAGATTGGTTTGTCTTTTTAATCCCTGGCAAAGATCCAAAGGGCCAAAAAAACAGAGGTGGCTCTTTTGGTGAGGCGAATGTTTCCATGAGAAAGGAAATTGCTGATGTACCTCTCCACGAACCACTGCATGCCTGAATAGGGATACCAACGTTTCGAAAGGCAATCTGACACACCTTTGGCATTTAAGAAATAGAAGTCTTAAGCCTCAGCGTCATGAACCAAGCCCAGATTAATGACCTTTCAGACTACAGGCTCAAGGAACTAGAAATAGGTCAGCCCTGCAAAGAATATTAAGAAATCACTGAACCACAGCAAATCAGACTTCTCATTCGTGCCACCCTCTTGTAACAAAGTGACCCTCCCCATCTCCTTGGAGTCTCTGTTTCATCTGATCTCTCCATCTGGGGGGCTGGGAGAACAAATATAGACTTCCTGCAAAGACACTACCTTTGATGCAAGACACAGGACATACATAAATAGAAGTATGTTAATTCTTCATTGAGTTCATCATTTGCAGGCCACCAGTTCATGGAGGAGGGCTGATTTTCATTACTCAAGTGAGTGTCCTTTGCATATTTGCTTTTTTCATTTGATGTGTTTATGCAATAAATGAATCATGCAATATAGTGATCTGACTGATAAAATTCCCAGGTCATCGCTTCTTTTTATGGTTATCTTGGTAAAATTTATCCTTAAATTGCAAGTTTGGAAATAGGAACTGTCTTATCACACCCTGGCGCTGATAAACACTGGCAGGATGACCCAGATCCTAAAACAGACATGAACATGATCCAGTGGATGAGTCCATGTATCTTTCAAAGGACAGGCGGGCTCTGCTGATTTTACCTTTCTTTTTCTGGATTCCCTAATTTTGCTAAGGTATAAACATTAGCACTTACCTGATGCCATTTCTAATAAACAACAATAATAAACAAGATTATTCTCAAGCTGTGTCTCACCCCCTTGCCTTCATTATGCTGAGTGTTTGCCAACATTCAGGTTCCCATTTCTGCAAAGGACTATTCTGGGGGGACCACGGCTTTGCCACGTTCAGGTTTCTACCCAGAACAGCTATTCGTTTTGGGGGCAAATGATCCTTCCCCCACTCTCCTGTCTTGGCCCAGTGATGGGTGTTGGTCACAGCATTCCCTTCCTCTTCCTGACCACTGAGTGGATACAGTCTGGGCAGATAATCCCATCATACTCCCTGGCCACAGAAGGTGGTCCAGGGATGGCCCTGGGTCTAGAGCTAAGGCCAGTCAGAGAAGCAGGAATAAGACTCTAACAGTGAAAGCGCAGACTCAGTCACAGCCCTGAATTTACCTATTCCTGGAACCAGTCTGCTCCATCCTTCCCACGGTTTGGTTAAACAAAGCAATAAATGCCCCTCTTTGGCTTAAGGTAGTTTGATTTTCTGTAGCCTGTGCTGAAGGAGCCCTGATGAGTATATCATACACTTCATGCTCTTTAGGAAATAAAATTCTCCACTTTCTCTAGATATCAAATTTCTTTACCCATAGAATGCCCGCAGAATATCACAGCCCCTGGTACAGCTATGGAGGGTGAACGGTTCCTCATCCCCAAACCCTCTTCAACTGATCACCACAGATAAGCACGAGGGCTCTGGTTTTGCCACAGGAAGGAGAGAAAGAAGGAAATGGTATGGCATCAGTGCCTCTCAACCCTATGAGCTAGATTTGATCATCTCTGACTAGAGGGATAAAGACCAGGAACTGCAGGACCTATTCCCATGAGGAAATGTGGGAGAACACAGGCTCCTGGCCCTTGCCTTCATGCCCAAGGGGCATAACATGGGAGAGATTTGGAGAGGCTGTGATATTTCCCTTCTTTACCTAGAACCCAGGGTCAACCCCATGGGCATGCGACCTATGCAGTCACATGGGGTCCCCCTGCTTGATAATGTTCTGCTGTTGCAGTCTTAAAATTTTAATTATGTTTGAAGAAGAAGCCCCACGTTTTCATTTTGCACTGGAATCCACATATTATGTAGTCAGTCCTGAGAGAAGCCAGCACTTGTTGGCATTCCAAAGGTACTGAGGAGGTGGCTTATACACAAAGGGCACCATCAGTTGAGGGGTGTAATGAGTAGGAGGAAGAGAAAAGAGCATGTAGGATGGCTGCTGACGGAATGCAGTACGACCCCAAGAAAGGCATTATTTGGGAGGTTTGTAGAAAGCACTGGAAATACTTGCCTTGGTTTGAAAAGAGAGAGTGGACTCGGATCCTACAGTCAAGCTGGTAGGAGTTTTTAAATGAAGGGATAATATAAAGGCAACTCATTAGGGGCAGAATCCCGGGAATCGGACTGCCTGGGTCTCATTTCTGCTACTTCATAGTTGTGTGACCACGTTCAAATTACCTAACCTCTCTGTACCTTATTTTCCTCATCTATAAAATAAAACTAGCAGTTGTACCTATCTCACTGCAGTTTGTTAAAAATCATATTAGATAATGCATGCAAATAGCACGGTGTCTGGCACCCAATAAATCTTCAGTGAAAGGTTATTACTGTTGTCGTTATTGTTGTTAAGCATAATTTGGGAATTAGCAATTGTACCTCTTACTTTGTGCTAAGCAATGTTCTAAACCAGTGATTCCCAAAGTCTCAGGAAGGCTTTACACTCATAAAAATTACTGAACTTCCCAGAGAGTTTTTATTTATATGGCTTAAAATGATCAATATTTATAACAGAAATTAAAACCAGGACAGTTTTAAATGTGTATTTATTAATTCATGTTATAATAATGTTAATAACAATAATAATAGTAAACCATTACATGTTAACATAAACACCATATGCTTATAAAAATATAACAATTGTTTCCAAGCAAAAATCATATAATGAGATGCATGCTTTTGATGTCTGGTTGTAGAAGCCAGCTACCTTCTCACATCTTCTCCTGCACTCAGACCATCGTGATAATGTTTTTCTGCTTGAAATAATAATACGAGGAAAATCCAGTCATATATATATATATAGTGAGACAAGAGAAGGGTATTTTAAGAAGATTTTCAGATAAGTATGGATATTCTCCTCTGATATCACACCAAAACTCAACAAGTAATGGTTTCTTAAAGGTTCATTGCAGTGTGGAATCTGAAACCATATCAATAAGCTTCTTATACTCTGCTACATTAATATCCATTTGGTCTATCTTGCAATTTGAATGGACCTTTTACCCACACATGACTTTAGAATATGGTACGTCAGTCATCTGGAAAATATCAACTTACCAAATTGCAAAGATATTCCAGATGTTCATGCATTTCATATCACCATCATTATCATCAGACAGAAAAGTATTTAAACATGGGAAAGCTGTTAAGCTCAGAGTGGTGGATTCCAGTTTTCCGACATTCTAATTTTTGCTTGAAAATAAGAATTTTATCTGTGGCAACAAATACCATTAGTTATTTTCCTTGAAGTGATAGCTAATTTTGTTCATTTTCAAAAAACACTGCCAGATCCTGAGGTCTAAATAACCATCATTTGTCAGTCATTCTTCCTAAAAATGGTGTTTCATGAAAACAATGGCTACTTCAGTTCCATCTCAATCACAGAAGTGTTTTTCCTTAGAGACAACCATCATCATTCCTCATACAGCAGAAGTGCTTTATATATGCTTCCCATCTCACCACACACAATATTAAAACTGTCAAGATTTAATAAAAATTAAGACATGTTATACTTCATCAAGGACACTCTTAAGTGCAACTGGTGTTTTGTTTATTTTCTTGCCTGCAAGTGTGCTGTGGTGAAGAAGACCATGACTGCTGGGACAATGAGTGCCACCGCCTTAACTCAGGCTAAGGTTCCAGCAGGTCTGCCCACCATCGTTCCTGTACCATCGGTGCAAATGTCAACTCAGGAGAGAAGGCAGAGAAACTCTTAGTATTACTATGCAAATACTTTTGACTCTGTGGACCCTACGTCTCTGGGACCCTCAGGAGTTCTCAGACCACTGCTATTTTAAACTGCCCCCACACACTCAATCACCGCAGGATCTCTATGACATGAGTGTTATTATTATCCCCATTTTACAAATAAGAAGACAGGCAAGGTGAGCTTGCTTAGGACCATACAGCCACGAAGAGGAAGGAGTGGGATTCGGCCAGAGTGTGGGCTCCTAACCACTATGATGAAAGAAAGGATGTGGTTTTAGCTGCATATTATTCCCAGCTTTTTGAGACACATGCTATAGTTATGAGGGGAAAAGAGGGGGGGGCGAAGGACATAAAGTGAGACAGACTGACGAATAAAGAGGAAGATCAAAAAGAGGAAATTATCTCTGATGAAAGATGACCATTTATCCATGAGATGAAGTTACCTTCCTAGAAACAGCCAGAACACAGCTCATTTAAAATTGCACTGATGTAAAATATAATTTAGATTTAAAAAAAAAACAGGTAATATAATAATAAGTTTGAACTAAAAGGCTGGGATGATAAACTTGGGTCAGCATCAGAGTTCAAGGAGAAGGTGCTTAGGGCTGAGCCAGGTTCTCAGCGAGCAAGTACATTCCTTTTTCTTTAAAGGCAATTTATCAGGACTTATCCAAGCCTGTAAGAGCAATCCCTTAAGACCATCCAATTTCCTTTATTTCTAATTCCATACTTAGCAGGGCAACCTTCTGATAATTAATTTGGTTTCTCAGGTAAGTCAATACCGGGAAAGAGACTGGTTGAGTTATTGTGCTGGCCATGTTGCCCGCTGTAAATGAATAAATTGGTTTGCGGATTTATCAGTCCACCTCCCAAGAGTTCAGTTTGCAAACACCACTTTTCCTAGGGTGCGCTGACATTTGACTTGTAGACCTGCAGTGCTATGTGACCAAAGTGATCAGGGCTGTCTTAAGACTTTGTAACTCTGGGCACACTTATTTCAGGGGTCACCATCCTAAGTTCCCTCAAGTATATTAGAATACAGTCACTCTCAGGGCTGCTATATTGCACAATCCCACATCTGAATGGAGATCCCTGGAACTGCGCAGTAAGTGGCCCTACTTCGATTCCATTTTAAATATAATTTATTGTGTTAAAAATAAAGGGAAAGAATTTTGATAAAGATCCGTATTTAGCTCTAAGTCACTTATTTCATTTGCTTTGGGCCATAAGTTCCCAGCAATCATTACATATGGCAGAGAATGCTAATTGCCCCCAGGATCCATTCTCCAATTTTTCATTTTCATAATAGAATCCCACACCCCATCCCCTAAGTTTTAGAAGACACAGAGTCACCGTACTGGAGGTTTTCCTGTACTTCTAACTATGGCCATATTTTTAAGTCTGGTCAACTGTGTATGAGCAGGCATGACATGTGTGAACTTCCACATCCCGCTCCTTAGGCAGAAGTGACTTGATTTATTTTATCCTCATTCCTTCTTGCTATGAGCTGGAACTGGTTAATCAAGGTCAATGATACAGACAAGGACAAGGCTTCAGCGGCTGGCAGACCAATGAGATGGAAGGAACCTGGGCCCTGAACCACCCACACACTCCCACACTGTTGCATGTGAGAGAAGTAAACTACTCTTTTGTTAGAGTTTATTTTGAGGTCTCTGTTACATAGGCTTGTTCTACACCCTAACTGATAGCAGGGATTATAGGGAAGTGAGAGAATCAAGTTATACATGTTTTAAAAAATAGTGAAGATTTCATGACTGCTAAATTAAACAAAGTCAGTATCCTTTCAGCTATCCCCCAGCCTGACATTGTCTAGCCCCGTGCTCCTCTCTGACCTTATTTCCTATTGCTCTCCCTATCACACACTCTCAGCTACCCTGGGCTCCTTGTTTTTCTCCACATGAGGCATCCTCCCACCTTAGGATCTTTGCATTTGCCTTTTCTTCCCTGTAAATACTCTTCCCTCATGAAACCATGGCAAATCCCTCCACCTCCTTCAGGCCTTTGCTCAAATGTCACCTTCTGTCTGAAGCCTTCCCTGACCACTCCATTTAAAATTACAGTTACCGGTCCCTCCCCTACCTGGGCCATCATGTAGGTCACCTGCTCCCACAGTTCCCGCCTCATTTTCTCTATGGGACTTATGAGCATAAGATTCTCTATATCTTATCTATTTTATTTACTGTCTTCCTACTTTCATCACAAAAACAGGTATTTTTGTATTTTGTTCACTGTAATACCCCAGCGTCCAGAACACAATAGAACCTAGTACATGCTTAATAAATATTTGTTGAATTAATAAATTAATCAACTTTAATTTTTTCTTTACATGCTAAATTGACTTTTAATTTCTTCTAGGTCTCAAATATTTTAGAGGTCCTTAAAAGGTGTACAGGCCATAGGCACTGTGTATAGAGTGCCTAACGCACACAGCCTGATGCATGGATACATGAATGAGAGGGGCATCCTCCTGCCCGTTTCCCAGCCCGCAGACATTAAACTCTCCGTACTCCTAACCCAAGGGAGCAGACACTGTCTGTGCTCTTCTCACACCCCCTTGAATCCCTTTTACGTACAGTCTCTCTGTGCCCTGTGCACTGCTTTCACCGTGACTTTCTGTGAGCTTCGCCTGTAACTGTGAATTTTTTAGGGGGCTGCCACAGGCTACGGGGGCTGCTTTGCCACATGAAAGAGAACCAGAAGTTCCTGGGTGTTGATGTCCCTCCCAACTGGCTCTCAGCCAGTTGCCAACTGGAGGAGGAGTCTAAAAATCCAATTCTTTGCCACCAGTGGGGAGAAGATCTGAGGTGTAATTTATACCCCAGAGCTCCCCACAGGATGAGGCTGAGGCTGGGATTTGCCTGAGTTCACACCTTGCTTGCCTGCTTTCCCTTCCCTCCGCTGCTTCCCCCATCTCCTCACACAATCCTTCTGGGAGTACATGCTCAGTAAATCCCCTTGCGCGTGACTCTCATCTCAGGCTCTGCTTCTGGAGAATCTGACCTAAGGCACCCCAGCGGCCTCCCACACACACATCCACCTAAGTTCCCTGAGAGACGAGTGCCACTGTGACCACTGCTGGTGGCAGATGCCTCCCTGCACAGTGGCTGAAGTGAGACTTCACAATGCTCTGCCCGATGCAAACGCCCTTCTGCGTGCACAGCCATCGCCAGGCAGATGGCTGAGAGGACGGAGACATTACAGGATGAAGCAGGTACAGAAAATGACCACATGATACTCAGAAGCCCCGAGGTTGAAAGACAATGCCAGAACATTGAGAAATGGGTTCAAGCTCAACTCACCTACAGATTCGTTACGTGACTCTAGACGGAACTCCATTTGATAAACTCAAGCTATCTCGCCCTCCAAGATCAAATTTGTATTGAGCTTTTGATTCTTCCAAAGAAAATGTACCACTGCATAGCTCTTGTTTCTAGCCTGCTTGTTTGAATTAAAGGCTTGCAGCATTTTAGTTTATGATATCTCTGGGGAGGAGTGAATATGTCAGTGTAATTAACTCATCTGATGAGAGAGGTCTTGTTTATTTCCCCTACAAAATAACAGGTGGTGGTGGAGCTCCGATACATTATGGTGATATGAAATGCATTTAGAACAAATCATACTAAATAAATAGGGAGACAAAAATGATTTCAAGGTACATTTTTTATTGTTTTAAATTAAGTTTTGAAAGTGAACAGCTGCATACCAAAAAGCCACAAAGCTGCTACCTACCCCCAATCTGCTCTTCTGAGAAAGGGTTAATGGCATTCTCAAGTTCAACCCACTAGGACTAATAGAAACTTGAGTGTTGTTTTCAAATTATTATCCAAACAATCACTGGGTTTCTGAGAACCCTCTTTGGGCATGGGAAATGGCAGTCAAATCAGTTTGCGTAATCAGTTAAAACAACCATACACGATTCATTTTACCGAATCCACAAATGAATGACATTCATTTAATAAACAAGTAAGAGCATCACCATATGCTGGGCATTAAGTAAATAAAAACAAATAAAGGGCTTCCCTGGTGGCGCAGTGGTTGAGAGTCCGCCTGCCGATGTAGGGTACGTGGGTTCGTGCCCCAGTCCGGGAAGTTCCCACATGCCGCGGAGCGGCTGGGCCCGTAAGCCATGGCCGCTGAGCCTGCGCGTCCGGAGCCTGTGCTCCACAACGAGAGAGGCTACATCAGTGAGAGGCCCGCATACCGAAAATAATAATAGTAAAAAAACAGAGGTTTTGCTACTGGAAGCTCACAGTCTAAAGTAGTATGGTTGGGACTCCCCTGCTTGCACAGTGGTTAAGAATCCGCCTGCCAATGCAGGGTACACGGGTTCAAGCCCTGGTCTGGGAAGATCCCACATGCCGCAGAGCAACTAAGTCCGTGCACCCCAACTACTGAGCCTGCGCTCTAGAGCCGTGAGCCACAACAACTGAAGCCCACGTGCCTAGAGCCCGTGCTCCGCAACAAGAGAAGCCACCACAATGAGAAGGCTGCACACAGCAACAAAGAGTAGCCCCCACACACCGCAACTAGAGAAAACCCACGCACACCAACCAAGACCCAACGCAGCCATAAATAAATAAATTTATTAAAAAAAAATAAGTATGGTTGATAAAGAGGTATTTCAGGGATTAAGATGGTAAAGTATATCTTCCTCCCTCCAAAAACTTTATGAAATTCCAGAAATTGATTTGGTTTCATTTGTTTGTTTTTTGCAATTAAATGAATCCTGATATTAGAAAGCAAGTAGCAAAGATAATGTCCTTAAACCAGAAATGTGGAAGAATTCCTGATAGTGAGAAGATTTTATTGGAGCTGTGGAGATGTTAGACTGTAGGAAACCTTGAGAAGGCGGAAATGGTGTAAGGGAAGAAGTGAGAAGTGGAAAAAGAATACGGAAGACAAATGGAAAAGGAAAAAGGCTCATGTGGGGAGAGTTGGAAGGGCTGAAAGGAAGAGCAAGGGCTGGGAAGAGGGGAAAGGGTGGGGACAGTGAGAAGACAGAGGGAGGCTGAATAAGACGGATGTGACAGCTTCTGTAACAGCTGGAGCAGCAACAGAACTCTAGCCTCATGGGCCACAGTCAGGAGCAAAGGGGCCCTGAATACACTGAATAGTGGCCCTTAAAGATATTAGGTCCCAGTCCCTGGAACCTGTACATGTTACCTCATATGGAAAAACATGGTCTTTGCAAATACAGTTAAATGAAGGATCATTAGATGGGGAAATTATCTGGGATTATCCTGGTGTTCCCTAAATGCATCACAAGTGTCCCTACAGGAGAAAGGCAGAGGGAGATTTGACACATCGACAGAAGAAGACAATGTGACCACAGAGACAGAGACTGCAGAATGTAAATCCAGAATTTCTATTGTTCCTCAAGAAGAAATTCTAGAAGGAGAGAAGGAAATTATAAAAATAATAATCATCTCCTAGAGCTGAAGAAAGAAAAATACCTTTAAGTTAAATGGGCCTTTGAACATCAAGCAAGATTAAAAACAAATAATAATAAAAGACTCGCCCCTATATACATTATGGTGAAATTTCAGAAAAAAGACAAAAAATAGTAATTTGAAAATATACAGCTCAAGTAGTTTTACCTAAAAAGGTTAAAATTCTGATTGTCATTAGTTTTCATTGACATCGTAGTCTAGGAGACAGTGCATCTAGAAGGAAAAGATTACAAACTTGGAAACTTGTACCTAAGTAAACTAGCACTCAAATGTTTTCTAACATGTAAGAAATCAGAAACTTTACCATCCACAGGGTCCCTTTGATTGTCTTGAAGATGTACCACAGGAAAATTACCAAAGAATCTATGCTAGAGGAAGGTGACATACAAGGAGAGGGAAACAAGTAACAATAAAACATAAGGTCAACTTTAACAATTAATGAGTTACCTAAACATTTTTAATAAGAATTTGGAACTGAAATCCCCAAAACACCATTACATGGAAGGTTAAGAGGTAGGGCTGGAGGACAGAGTAAACCATGCTAAAGTTTTTCTCTTGTTCAAAGGGAAGACATAAACACCAATTAACTCAAGATGTGGCTGGAAAAAATATACTTTCATATGTATGAGTTAAGATTTAAAGATAAACATCAGAAAAATGTAAATAAGATATATAACTGTGAAACTACACTAAAGAAAAATTGAAACCAAGTAAATTCAATCCACTAATGAAAGTCAAAGTTTGGAAAAAGGAAAAAAACACATGCAGTAAGTAAGAGATATAATACACTGGCATATAAATATTCACTAAATAACTATAAATGAGTTAAATCCATTTATGAAAAAAGCAGATATTTTAAAATAACAAACATTTAATAGAACATAATAATATTCAGTATGCGTGAAAAATAGGGTGACATAGGCAACATAGAACCAAGAGAAATATTTTTAAGATGGCAGAAACTTTAGCTAAGTTAAAATGCTGATGAGAGGGAATGGATAGAGGGAAATGAGATGAGAAAGGAGGTAACGCATAGACTGATGTCTCTGAAAGCTAGGAGAGATTGGATCCAAAGTCAGATGGAGGGATTCCCCTCAAAGAAGAAGAAAAAAGCCTCCTGACTATTCAGACTTACAAGCTGCGATTGGAGTCAATAACCAAGATTTTTCTAGTATCACCATGCTGGGAGGGTTCTTTATAATAATATATTTTCTCATCAGAACATAATGAATGTTTATTATTAAGAAGTTAAAAAAGACAAATATTACAAAGGAAAATATAAATATTTCCTAAAGCTCCATCTTTCATCCACTGTTATTTTAAGTAAAAATCAATGTAATTAAATTTTTTGTTTTTTTTATGATCAAAGTTTCTAAATACTACCCTTCTTTTGATTTCTTTATGTATCATCTTTCCACTGAATAATTAAGAATACAGCTGTTCTGATGGAACAAGAGCCATAATTTAATATTAATAAATCTTAACTCTGCTTGGGTTATTCAAGATTATTAAAAAGTATAATTCATGCTCAGCCCACAAGATCTCTTCCAATCCCACAGATGTATCAGGCCCCTGCTGAGATAGTTCTCTCTCTCTCTAGAACAGAGATCAGTCCAAAGAGGTGTGAGTTCAGAGGCAAGTCTTCCCACCCTGGAGGTCTCATGACAAGAACATATGTCTCAAGGAAAAATCAGTCTTAAATGAACATCAGTGATAGATAGTGATCAAGAATATGAACTCAGGAGCTGAACCCCTTGGCTTTAAATCCAAACTCTACTGATCCAAGTCCTCCTTGAGTGTGAAAGTTCATACTTATATTAGCAAAGATCTACTGAATTCCTACTCTGTGCCCGGCCTGTACTAAATGTTTTTATGGGCTAGGTCTTTATCTGTTCATTCATTCAAGAAATATTTTTCATCTCTTCTTTGTATTAAGAACCAATAGGTCTGGGAATATTAGAGTGAACAAAATTAGGGATTGTCTCTAGTCTACTAGAATCTGTTGTCTAAGAAGGGAGAAAATCAATGATCAAATAATCTCTCTTTTAATCCTCAGAACAGCTCTGTAAGTAAGGCACCATTATATCACTTTGCAAAGGAGGTGTCAAAAGAGCCCAAGGTCCCAGCTAGTTAATAGTTGAGTCTAGCTCCAGAGCCCACCCTCTTTACCACTTCCCTATACTGCTGACGGTGGTGGGTGTCAGAGCCTCAAGCTTCTTCAGTACCTGGTTGGTAGGGAGCCTTTTGCCACCTCTCTGAATTCCCTGCCCTTGGGATCCCCTGGACTCATATTGCCTGCGCTCTAGACCTGACACTACTCATGAGCTTCTATCTGGAAGCCCATTCAAGTGGCCAAATCTTCAGCAGAGTTTGACCAGATTTTCTGTTCAATCCCTGTCTTACTCAGCATCGGAGAACTCCAAAAATCAGGTTACATTTGAGTAGCATTTTGCATCTTTTTTAAGATTCAAAATAAGGAAATATCACCTTACACGTTTTTCTTTTGATTCATCCATATCTTTTAGGACCTTCTCTCAACAGCCCTGCCTCCTTCCTAGCTGGGGCTGAGCTTCATCTGCTACATCCTATTGTGGTCACTTCTGGTTACCACATAGCTGTCCCACTATTCTGGAGGATCTTCTGACTGGACACTCTCTGGGAAACCCAGCAATAAGAAAAGACCATTACCCTCAAAGCTCTTCCCTCTGTCGTTTTCATTCAGCACACGTTATACCCAGCCTGCGTGGCTGGCATGCACCCAAATTCTATAGGATCATAAACTTTGAAGGACCCAAGCCTTGGTTAAATCCTGCCTCTGCTATGTATCTGCTCTATGACATGACCCTGGACTGGTTCCTTAGACATTCTGACCTTCAGTTTATCATGTATAATGTTCAGATCAATCTTATAGCTCCCAACAGATATGGTAATCATGAATAATCAAAGAGATACACTAAATTAAATGCTAACATGGTGCTTGACAAAGAACATGCTCAATAAACATCATCATCATTATTACAATATTACCATCATTATTACTATTATTTATGTTGGTCATTTAGATCTTTAAACCTGAAAACAGTGTTCTCAGTGGTGGTTTGGCACCAGAGAAAACCACTCTTTCTCTCACAGAAGGCCTTTTTAACTCATAATATAGCTGAAATGTGGTCGCTTTTTCCCCAGCTTTATTGAGGTAGAATTGACAAAACTGAGGTATTTAAAGTGAACCATGTGGCTATATGATGTACATATACACTGCAGAAGGATCCCCGCCTTGAGTTAATTAACACACCCATCAGAAAATGTGGTCACTTTTAAATAAAACAGAAATACAAATATATTGAATAAAACATGATCTCTCATTCATTCTGAACATTATTGCTTGAAGGAAAACAGATATAATTTGAGGATGAAAAGAAACATGAGTAGGAAAAGGAGATGAATGTGGCACTTTTATAAGGTCCTCCTACTCAAAGTGTGGTCCACCGACCAGTAGCATCAGCATCACTTGGGAAAAGCATAATCCCAGGCCTCACACTAGACCTGCCGAGTCAGAATCTGCATTTTAAAAAGTCTCAAGGTAATGCCTACACACATTAAAGTACGTACTTTGGAGCATGTTCCTGGGCTTAAAGCTGGTGGTGTGCTCTTTATGAAGTCAATCTTCACTTCTGAAATTCTGGATTCTCTTTTCCTAGATCTGTGTTTCACTAGCATAACTTTTATACTAACAAGCAACAATTAAGGTGTTTTTCAAAATTTACAAATTAAAATAAAATGTAATGCTGGTGAGGAGGATGAGAGGAACAGAGACAGAGAGGAACAGGGCAAGACATTTTTCTGAGTTTACCGGAGCATAAGTCTCAGAGGTCACTCACTGTGCCTGGGCCCTGGTTGCAGAACAGGCTAGCGGTGGGGCTGAGATTTCAGTCAGACTGGATTTCATCTAGAGCCTGTGTTCTGTCTTCTAAATCCTATAGTGGCAATTTCCATGTGGCCAAGAAAAGATGATCCAAAAAGGAGGATCTGTATAAGCCAGGTGATGCTCCAGGCCTGAGTCAGCTGGATTATTTTTACTAAATCTTAAAGAAAAGACCATAAGTCTTCAAATCTTTCAGTCAGTTTCACCTGAAGGTCTCACTAGTGAGAAAAACTGGGGGCAAATATTCCCTGTCATAGAGTCTAATAGTAGAGGCAGATTGTAACCATGATGCTCTCAGTGCAGACAGACACTGGGCTGTGTTTCTCACATGACATGAGTGATTGTTAAGGACAACATATGAACTTGTGGGCACTAATTTTAGGCCTGGCCCTGCCCTACACACTTTGTACACATAAGGGCATTTAATCACCAAAACTGCCCTTATAATTATCTCATTATTAACCCATTATTTTTAATAGCACATTAATAGTAGTATTAGTAGTTATATAGATAGGGCAGTAGAATTTACAGAGGCTAAATAAATTACCTAGACTGAAAGACAGTAACTCAACATTGGTCAGTCGAGGGCCCCAGTCTAGACTCGTGTCTTTTCTGCTTACAAGGTTTCCTCACCTGGTGACCTTGGGGAGTGCAATGGAAAGACCACAGGATTTGGTCCAAGGCCTGAGTTCAAATTCTACTAACACCATCGAGCTGGTGGACAGCGTCACACAGAACTAAGATCTTAAAGGCTTTTTCAGGCCAGGGTTCAATGTTCAGTCCACTCAGAGGCCAAACGTTCAAAAATGGGTAGGTTAGTAAACCTTCCCTGAGTAAGATTCCGTACTGTTAGTTATGACAAGCATCAATTCTACCGAATCCTGCATGGTCATCATCGATGGGAGCAAGTAAAGACAGCATAATAAATACAGGAAGTGCAAAGATGTTCTCGTAAATAGAGAACTTGGATTGGATCTAGTGCCAAGACCTATTTTGTTGCTCAGAAAGTGAGAAGAAATTAAAAATAAGAATGTCCAGGGCTTCCCTGGTGGCGCAGTGGTTGAGAGTCCGCCTGCTGATGCAGGGGACACAGTTTTGTGCCCCGGTCCAGGAAGATCCCACATGCCGCGGAGCAGCTGGGCCCATAAGTCATGGCTGCTAAGCCTGCACGTCCGGAGCCTGTGCTCCGTAACGGGAGAGACCGCAACAGTGAGAGGCCCACGTACTGCAAAAAAACAAACAAAAACTTCCAAATAACCCAAATTTCCTGTTTCTCTTATGGAAATCTGTCAATGCTGGGACCACATTCTGATGGGACAAGCAAATTATGCTGGCTTTGGTTCATCACTGTAGCTTGGCACCGTCCCCTTCACTCTCTGTTTTGTGTGTGTGTGGTATGTTTTTTTATTTTGTTTTGTTTTTTGTTTTTGTTTTTTGGCCATACCCTGCAGCTTGCGGGATCCTAGTTCCTCAACCAGGGATTGAACCCAGTGTCACAAGCAAAAGTGCCAAGTCCTAACTACTGGACCACCATGGAATTGCCACTCTGTTCTCTGACACCTGCCTGATTCACCCACTTACATCAGCCGCCTGGCCCAGGGAGATAACTGAATTTGCAACCCAGGCCATAAACAAGAGACCTCAGATAGCCAATTCAGGGCTAGCTGGAGTGAGGTTCCTCCTCCCCACCCACTCTAGAACCCAGGCTCAGGAGACCAAAGTCCTTGGTCCATAAAGGGCATGTCATATAATCAAAATGTAACACATTTATCATTTCGTTTTCAAGGAGTGACTGCTGGAATTATATTTTCCATGTAAAACAATAACAGAATTCTTAGCTGATCAGCAAATAAGTAAGAGAAAACAGCTTTGTAATTATTTTGACAGTGGTTGGACTCAAAAAGAACCCATCAACCCCATTTCATGAGAGAGAGAGCACTAAGCAGAACTGAGCAAATATTTCACCTGAGTCTAGTCCAACACATGCTACCTCGAAGTTGACTCCTATAATGAAAATCTGTCGTTCGCAAGTGACTCATCATGTGAAAACTCTGCTGATGATGTTGGAGATGAGGGTGATACATGTGAAAATGAAATTAATCAATATGAAGATGAAGATCAGCAGTCCATCACAGCCAAGCTGCTTGATAATAATGAAACTGGGGAACAGACAGGGCTCAAGAAAATCATGAAAGTGCAGGAAATGTCAGTGATTATCGTGAATCAGTAACTATTACTAGAAATGGAAAAACAAAGAGTAGGCAGACCATGGAAGAAATATTGTCAGAAACAACCGGCATCCATTGCTACCTCCCCAGACCAAGCCAGCAATCTCTCTCCCCTGAATTATAACAATGAACTACAAATTTGCCTGTTCCCTACAGGATGTTAACCTCACAGTGGCCAGAATAATCCCGTTAGAACACAAATCACATTGAGGCCCCCGTCTAATCAGAATCTTCTGCTGGCATTCGTGTCACTTGTTCATAAAAGCCAACATTCCCACATGACCTAAGACACTTGAATGACTGGGCCCCCCATGACCTGGCTCACCTTCATGTACTCCAGGCACATCAATCAGATACACAGTTTCTGAAACGCCAGCTGTGGTTCCTTCCCAGAGCACTGACATGTGCTGTTCCATTCTTCTGGAATTTGCTTTCCTCAAGCAACCTCAGAACTTATTCCTCACTTCCTTCTGGTCTTTCCTTAAACGGCACGTCTCGGTGCAGTGCCCCCTAGCTAACCTGTCTGAAATTACAACCCTCTTCCCAAACACGCTACCCTACTTTCTTCCCTCCTTCACTTTCTTCTTAGCATATCACTCTCTCAAACACAAATATTTTAGCCAAGCATCTGGTTTGTTGTCTGCCTCACTAGTTAGACTGCAAACTCCAGGAGGTCAGGAAGTTTTGCCTATTTTGTGGTCTGTGGTATCCCACGTACCAGAAGAGGGTCTGGGGTGTAGTAGGTGCTCAATAAATATTTGTTGGATACATGACCATAATTCAGAGATAAGCAGGAAAGGAATGATGATAACACCACATTAAAAGGATTTGTTAAATTTACCACCTAGAAATATGTCCAGATAGTAGCACCCTCACCTTCCAAGAGGACTTGTAAAGGTGGTGAGCCAACACCAGTCTTCTCCCAAGTGAACAGATAAAACACAGGTTATTGAACCACTAGAGCAAAGAACTAGGATGGGAATGAAGGCATCCTGGCCACCCTCGCCCCCTCCCCTCTGCAGTAGTTATATGGTGAGTCGTAGCCTGAAATCACCAGTCCCCCCTTCTTCATCAAGAATCAAAATGGACTGATTTGCAATTCCATTGAACAGACATTTATTTACTGAACTGAGCTTGCAAAGACATTAAGGCTCTGATGTGGCAGAAGAAAAATTGTTAAGTTAGTTAGTCTTGGAAGGAGTTTTTCTTCCACTCATTTGTGAAGATTAATGACAAATATTGGGCATGAATCTGATTGTACTGTATTGGCACACATCTTCTGTAAAAACCATTAATGGTGGGCTTCCTTGGTGGTGCAGTGTTTGGGAGTCCGCCTGCCGATACAGGGGACACGGGTTCGCGTCCCGGTCTGGGAGGATCCCACATGCTGCAGAGCGGCTGGGCCCGTGAGCCATGGCCGCGAAGCCTGCGTGTCCGGAGCCTGTGCTCCGCAACGGGAGAGGCCACAGCAGTGAGAGGCCCGCGTACCGCAAAAAAAAAAAAAAAAAAAAATTAATGGTAATTTGGCAATATGTGATGCTTATCTGCAAAGCTATAGCAAGAACAAGGGTTAAAAACTAGAAAATGGTGCATTTGCAAGAAGTCCATTCTCAAAATGTATTATCTGCATCTGGGCAAGTCCCCCTCCTCTATCTGGGAAATGGATTCTCTAACAAGGTAGATCCCTGTCAAGATAGGTGCATGGGCCAGAGAGGGGGGACCACATGGGCTGATTCACCTCAGAGAGCTGTATATCGAAATTGGTAAGTATGATTATCCTTTCTTGTTCCTTCAACTCAGAGGAGATATCTTAACGGTTCAGGAAGCCCTCCTGATACATCACGCTTGTGACTGTGCACAACATGTTTGCCTCCACAGTACTCTCTACAGCAGTGTTTCTCAACCTCAGCACTGTTGATATTTGGGGCTGGAAATTTTTTTGCTGTGGGAGGGCTGTCCTGTGGACGGTAAGATGTTTAGCAGCATCCCTGACCTCTACCCACTAGATGCCAGTAGTACTGCCCCAAACACAATCAAAAGTATCTCCAGATACTGCCAAATGTTCCCTAGAGGACAGAATCATCTTCAGTTGAGAACTACTGCTGTCAAATGATCTTTCCATAAATTGAATTATATTTTCACCACCTACAGTTAAAAATAATACATGATTAAGTTTTATAAACGTATACATATGTTATGTTTGATAGCCACCCGTTCCTCCCCTTATGCATTACTTCCACCATAATTCAGGCTCTCGGGAGCTCTGTCCTAATCAGCGGGAAAATCAGATTGCAAGAAATAGAAATCCAACTCAGCTGGACAAAGTGAAAAAGTGTGTCTTAAGTAGGCAGAAAAATTTCTCAGACCAAAGGAAACAGAGGAAGGATTTCCAGGACTTATAGGATACACAAGCAGTCAATCGCTTTCTTCTCTCCTCCCGCACGTCCTTCTCTTTCATTCCTCCCCCACTATCATTTGTCCTCCACGTAGCAGTAAGAGAGATTCCTTTAAAATATAAATCTGGTCATGTTATTCCGTGGTTTTCCATCATGCTTAGAATAAAATCTCAAGTTCATACCATGATCCCAAGACACAACTAATCTGTTCTCTGACCGTATCTTGCCACTTTCTCCCTCTGTCTTCTCTAACCACAAAAGCCTTCTTGCCACTCCGAATACACTCACACCTCACAGCTCTTGAACCTCTCCTCTGCCTACAGTGTTCTTTCTCCAGATATCCACGTGGCTTACTCCTTCACTTCATTCAAGTCCCTGCTGAAATAGGACATTTTCAGAGAGGACTTCTATGGCTACCGTATCCAAAAGAGCAACCCTCCCCACATAAGTCTCTGTATCCTCAGTCTGTTTTTCTTCCTCCGTAACTCTTAACTCTATAAGGTAAATTCTAGCAGTGTTATTTGTTTATTGTCTCTCCCTCACCTCCATAAAGCAAATTCCAGGAGATCAGGCCATTTCACTCTCACATCTCCAAAGCCTAGAACCACAGAGGCTGGGGCTTCTCAATCAATGTTTGCTGTCAATCAATATTTGTCAAATGAATGAATAGATTTATCATTCTTCATTCTCAGAAGATGGACTCCTATGTTCAACACCCTTACAGGTAGTTCATCAAAGATATTCTAAAATGTCAGCTTAGGACCCTGACTTTATGAGAATCACCAATTTGGGGTCCACATCAGTTAACTAATCCAGTGTCCGTATCATTCTAAATTTGGGGAGAGAAACTATCTGATCTGGCCAACTTGTTTGGATGCCCACTTCTTGTCCAACCAGCTGGAGTCAGAGAGCAAGGCTTCTAGGGCTAAATCTTCTAAGCCATAAACAGGGCAGATTCTCTAAGAAATGGGGTGTGGAAGGAGCTTAGGTATTTTGGGTATTTTCAACCAGCCCACTGTCATACTCTAAGAGCCTTCTGACTGATCTTTCTCAAGGAGCCAGGGAATGAAGCTCCTTCACAGAGTCTAAAACTCAGAGTCATGTTGGCAGGGCAGAGTAGCTAAGGTAATACTGAGGCCAGCAACGTGGCAAGTGGGTGCTAACCCCGACCCACCACCACTACCTTCAGATCATTACTAGGAGTTTTAATCTTGAAATCAAAGAAAGATGCCAAGATCAAAGTCAAAAGAGTCTCATTAAGGAGAATATAATTAGTCTCAAAGACCAAGAAAGCAAGCAGAAAGTATGTCCAAACGTGCAATCAGACAGGGTCTAGGCTGAAGTGTGGTTGGACGTACGTATGGGAATGGGCTGTGGGGGAGAAGGGAATACTGACACTCGGATAGGGAGACTTAAGCCTATGGGTTGAATATGAAGAAATAGGAAGTAGAAGTCTTACGTATCATTCGATAAGGGAGTCTTTCATAAAAGCATGGGCAGAACAAGTTGCTTAGCAGCAGCGTGATGAGGCCCTAACTCTGATCTCTGCAGGGGATGTCTGTACACTGCCTTGGTCTTACATGTCTTTCCTGGTATGAGAAGGTATGTGAAGGCTGATCTTAGCAAAAGTCAGTGACGTGGCTGGGCACCAGGCCCAGAGGATTTCTCATGGTCCTAATAACCAGCTTCCATCATGAGTCAATTCATCATATATACTACTTCTACATTAATGTTATTAAAATGACACTTAAGGCATGTCACCCCTTTGTTCAGAAGCCATGAGTGACTCATTGATGCCTACTGGATGAAGTACAAATGTTTCAACCCTGCACTTACCATCTTCCATGATTTATACTAAAGAGCTTATTGTACAAGAACCAAAGAACACAAAACTGAGTGTTACGTGTTAAATTGTGCCCCCTCTCCCCCCCAAAATGATACCTTGATAGTCCTAACCCTCAGTACCTCAGAACTTGACCTCATTTGGAAAAAGGGTTTTTGCAGATTGAACCAAGTTAATAACAGGTCATTTAAATGAGCTCTAATTTAATGTGACTGGTGTTCTTATTAAAAAGGGAGATTTAGACACACAGCACAGAGGGAAGACTATGTGAAGACACAAGGGGGGAAAATGGTCATGTCATGACAGAGACAAAGACTGGATTGATGCATCTGCTCAACCAAGGAACACCATGGATTGCCGGCCATCATCAAAAGCTAGAAAAGGCAAGGAAGGATTCTCCGTAGAGCCATCAGAGAATTTCACACTCACAGCCTCCAGATCTACGATAGCATTGATTTCTGTTGTTTTAAGCTACCCAACTCATGATACATTCATCCCTCGGTATCAGCAGGGGATTGGTTCCAGGACCCCATGGATACCAGAATCTACAGACGCTCAAGTCCCTTATATAAAATGGCCTTCCATATCCAGGAGATTCACTTCTGAATTTCAACCCACAGTTGGTTGAATCTGCGGATGCAGAACTGTGGATAGAGAGAGCTGACTGTACTTTGTTGCAGCAGCCCTAGGAAACTAATACAGCAAGGAAATAATGCAACAGGATTTTTGTTGTTGTTTAATTTCACATGGCAGTAGAGTGACCAGTTGTCCCAGTTTGCCCAGAACTGGGCAGAACTGAGGGGTTTTTCTCAGGAACTTTCAGTGCTAACACTGGGAAAGCCCCAGGGAAACTGGGGCAAATTTGTCACTTGTAGGCAGAATTCCAGGGAGAAAGTAGACCAGTTTGCATAAAGAACCAGGAAGCTCCTCTTCTTAAGAGTCAAAGTTAGAACTGTCAGGGTAGGACTTGGTGGCCTCGACCAAGGCATAATGGCAAGAAAGGGCAAAGATACCCCAAAGATAAATTTAACATGAAGGTCTATAAATTAAAATTGGTAAACTAGTCCCCACAGGGACTGAATCAGGAGAGAGATAAAAGAAAACAGTATTTCCATCTTGGAGACATGGTGAGAAACAGAAATTGTCCATACCTGGTCCTCCTTGGGCAGATTCACCAAACTTTCCCCAGAAATGAGTACTTTTTAAAATTTTATATTTGTTTATAGGATAGGTAGAAAGATATCTTGTTTTAATGTGAATTTCTTTCTTAATAGGGTGGAACATTTTCAAATGTTCACTAGTCCTTTCTATCTCCTCTTCTGTGAGTGAAGTATTTGATTTTTGCCCATTTTTCCCCATAGGTCTTAGTTTTTAGAAATTGGTTTGCATGAACTCTTCAATAGCAAATATATTTACATCTTTTGTGCCATATATACTGCACATATATATCCATGTTTAAGCTATGCCTTTTAATAGTATGCCTTGTGTTACTTTTTAAAGTGCAGAAATTTTATTTAAATTGCTGATATTTCCTTTATGATTTCAATTATTTTTTTTTAAGTTTAGAGAGTCCTTGCCCACACAGAGAGAAAATTTAAATGGTTTTTAATTTTTTAATAGAAAGTGTTAATATTTTATCTCTGGAAATAGGGACCCATCCGGTTAAAATACTTATCTTTCCATTTTATTATTATTTTTTAACATCTTTATTGGAGTATAATTGCTTTACAACGGTGTGTTAGTTTCTGCTGTTATCACAAAGTGAATCAGCTATACATATACATACATCCCCATATCGTCTCCCTCTTGCGTCTCCCTCCCACCCTGCCTATCCCACCCCTCTAGGTGGACACAAAGCACAGAGCTGATCTCCCTAGGCTATGCGGCTGCTTCCCACTAGTTATCTATTTTATATTTGGTAGTGTATATATGTCCATGCCACTTCGTCCCAGCTTACATTTCCCCCTCCCCATGTCCACAAGTCCATTCACTACATCTGTGTCTTTATGCCTGTCCTGCCCCTAGGTTCTTCAGAACCATTTTTTTTTTAAGATTCCGTATATATGTGTTAGCATACAGTATTTCTTTTTCTCTTTCTGACTTACTTCACTCTGTATGACAGACACTAGGTCCATCCACCTCACTACAAATAACTCAATTTCGTTTCTTTTTACTGCTGAGTAATATTCCAACGCATATATGTGCCACATCTTTATCCATTTGTCTGTCGATGGACACTTAGGTTGCATCCATGTCCTGACTATTGTAAATAGTGCTGCAATGAATACTGTGGTACGTGACTCTTTTTGAATTATGCTTTTCTCTGGGTATATGCCCAGTAGTGGGATTGCTGGGTCGTATGGTTGTTCTATACTGGCACAAAAGCAGAAATATAGATCAGTGGAACAGGAGAGAAAGCCCAGAGACAAACCCATGCACACATGGTCACCTTATCTTTGATAAAGGAGGCAATGGAGAAAAGACAGCCGCTTCAGTAAGTGGTACTGGGAAAACTGGACAGCCACATGTAAAAGAATGAAATTAGAACACTGCCTAACACCATACACAAAAATAAACTCAAAATGGGTTAAAGACCTAAATGCAAGGCCAAACACTATAAAACTCTTAGAGGAAAACATAGGCAGAACACTCTACGACATAAATCACAGCAAGATCCTTTTTGACCCACCTCCTAGAGAAAGGGAAATAAAAACAAAAATAAACAAATGGGACCTAATGAGACTTAAAAGCTTTTGCACAGCAAAGGAAACCATAAACAAGATGAAAAGACAACCCTCAGTGTGGAGAAAAGGGAACCCTCTTGAACTGTTGGTGGGAATGTAAATTGATACAGCCATTATGGAGAACAGTATGGAGGTTCCTTAAAAAACTAAAAATAGAACTACCATATGACCCAGCAATCCCACTACTGGGCATATAGCCAGAGAAAACCATAATTCAAAAAGACACATGCACACCAATGTTCACTGCAGCACTATTTACAATAGCCAGGTCATGGAAGCAACCTAAATGCCCACTGACAGACAAATGGATAAACAAGATGTGGTACATATATACAATGGAATATTACTCAGCCATAAAAAGGAATGAAACTGGATCATTTGTAGAGATGTGGATGGATCTAGAGACTGTCATACAGAGTGAAGTAAGTCAGAAAGAGAAAAACAAATGTCGTATATTAACACATATATGTATAACCTAGAAAAATGGTACAGATGAACTGGTTTGGAGGGCAGAAATAGAGACACAGATGTACAGAACAAACGTATGGACACCAAGGGGGGAAAGTGGGTGGGGGGGAAGGTGGTGGGGGGATGAATTGGGAGATTTGGATTGACATGTATACACTGATGTGTATAAAATGGATGACTAATAAGAACCTGCTGTATAAAAAAATAAATAAAATTCAAAAAAGAACTTGTACAAAAAAAAAGTAAAATAAAATTAAAAAAAGGATATTCTAACCGTATGCGCATTCTAGACTTGGTGTCAATTTCTAGTTAACAATATTTCTGATATTTAATCTATTTCCAAATGGAAGATGTATATATAGTCATAACTTTTCTTTTTTTAACCAGATTATCCATCACTAGAATTCAAGGTTTTGATATTCTTAATATGAAAACAATAAAAATTAAAAGATCTAAAAAAAAAAAAAACACAAGACAAAAAGACTAACCTCAGAATGGGAGAAAATTTTTGCAAACAAAGCAACTGACAAAGGATTAATCTCCAAAATATACAAGCAGCTCATGCAGCTCAATACATAAAAAACAAACAACCCAATCCAAAAATGGGCAGAAGACCTAAATAGACATTTCTCCAAAGAAGATATACAGACTGGCAACAAATACATGAAAGGATGCTCAACATCACTAATCATTAGAGAAATGCAAATCAAAACTACAGTGAGGTATCACCTCACACTATTCAGAATGGCCACATCAAAAAGTCTACAAATAATAAATGTTGGAGAGGGTCTGGAGAAAAGAGAACCCTCTTGCACTGTTGGTGGGAATGTAAATTGATACAGCCACTATGGAGAACAGTATGGAGGTTCCTTAAAAAACTACAAATAGAACTACCATTTTATTATAATAAAAAGTTGTGTTGTGTCCTTACTTATTCCATTAAGTAGCTCTCACTCTTCCTTCCTGTGGCTGGCACAACATAAACCAGGAACTGGATTAGGGTGAGGGGAGTGAGGCGTTTGGAGCACAAAGTTTAAGGAGGCTTCACTCTCAGGCGTGGAAGGATGGGAGGATTAATAGTTAATTAACTAATTATCATGTTTGAAAACATGCATGTGACACTGAAAACCTGAAGAATGACAGAGGGAGAATGCTATTGAAAATAAGAAGAGGAGTAAGAGAATAAGCCAACTTTCAAAAATTCTACCAGAAAATCAACTATACTCCAATAAAAATTTAAAAAAATAGAAAGCTTCTACTATTTAAAAAAAACTGTATCAGAAATAAAATTGAGGGGAATCTTCAAGATGGTGGGGTTGTGAGGATGAATTGGAATATGATTATTTCCTTGTTAATGGATGCAAGAGATACTGGAAAATCACACTAAACATCGCTTGCTTATCATTTTGTACATATAGAATAAACTTTTTAGGGATATATTTCACTATATGCTATATTTCACATCTTTGGTAAGTGATATCTTTGGCTAGAAGAGAGCAAAGGCATTGTGACTCAAAACACCAAAAGTCAAGATTCATAATGGAATACAGTCCATACTTTATCCCTTCCTTACTAACAGAAGAATCATCATCAGGCAACAAAAACTCAGGCCTCCCATGGATTGCAATTGCTCTCTGTCCTTCCGCATCTAGTCTCCCAAATGCCAACATGGACTTGAGAGAGCTGGCTGTGAGTTTCCGTCCACTCTTCCCTCTCCACCTGCAACACATCCTCCTTCCGGGAGTTTCCTTTAAAGTTAGAGCTTAAGGGCTCCTATGATCTTCCACGTTCAGGAGTCCAGAGTTCACCTTTTAAAGGAGGAATGATTATATAGCATCTTTTATTTTTATTATGATTTATATAATTTATCTAATTATTAGTTAACATGTATAGGGCAGTATTCATAGATTTGATGTGTTATATGTTCACTATCTGGGATTGTGGCTCATGGTTTTTTCATCTTCCATGAAATTCCCCTGAAAATAATTCTCATGTTTTCTGCTTATGTACCCTCAGCCTCTATCAAGGACTAAATAATTCCCATTGATAATTTTTTTCTTTACTATAAACAGCATTTTCCTGTCATGTAACTTTGTCGTATAGGAGAGACCAAATCACTCCCTGCATATTTTTCTAGAATACAACCTTGGCATATATTGAAATCTTCTATCTTTACAGAGTACTCTGGGTCAATACCGTGTTAGGCGCAGGGAATTTGGGCTAACAAGACAGACCGACATGATCTTTACCATTAGGAAGAGTTCCAAACTAAGAGTTTAGAATATGTTTTAGTGACTACCTTCCCTTTCCTGGCCTAGCAGTCCTGCCTACCAGCACCGTGGCACTTAGTTTGGAGACAGAAATGATCCACAGGCTCCTTTGGTGTGGTGCAAACAAGCTTACCTCTATTGTTTCCTGGCAGGAAGGAGTGGTGTAAAACAACGCTACAATTGTAAGCAACAATTTCCAAGAGAGATGCAAGACACTGCTGATACTGTCAACACCTTGTTGATTAACTTTCTTTGGAAGAGCGTCTATAGCAACTAATCAATAACAGGGCCAAATCTTCTCTCTATTACTAACTCTTTGGTTGATTGAAGTTTAAAAAAAAAAACAAAAAACTTATGTTTATGTAATTTTTAACAACTACCAGAACAAATCCTGAGTTAATGTTTGACAATCCAAATCCCTTTACAGGCCTCCTAGGGATTGCAAGTTGTTTATTGATCAAATCCTTGTGTTTGGCAAATGACTTTCTCTATGAAATAGGGGGGAGAAATTCCAACAGTTTGAATGAGTTAGTCTTTTCTTCCAAGGCCAATAAAAAAATAATTTATACAGGATAATTATATGTGAATCAGCAAGTATGACAGTGAGACATCTTCACAGGAGAAAATCTAAATATCTGTCCAATTAAAAATAGTTAAACTGATTTCCTGTCTGTTAAAGAAAAAAGTAAACAAGAGACACAGTACATTAATCCTAAAAAGAATGGCTTGAAAATGAATATTTAAAATCTTCCCTGAGAAAAGGAATGAAATATGAAGATTTTCACCTATTTTTTCTTTAAAATGACAACATATGTTGAAATTACACATTTATAGACATGTACAACTTGAACGACTGGACAATTCTTCATTGAATTTCGTTCATTAACTATTACTTTTAGGCAGCAGCAACACCAAAATAATCAATAACCTATACAGCACCAGCACCAACCAATGAAAACAGGCGCTCCCGTGCAAGCATTAACCCTTTAGCTGCTTGACTACTAGGGAGTCTTAGGATAGGAGCTTAGGTGGCGAGGATAGGGTAGGGACATTCAGAGGGGCTTAAGAAAGGACATAGATACAAACTGGTGTGGCAATGCCAATCATCCTTGTTGAATATCAACTCTCCTTTAAGTTCAAGTTCAAACCTCATTACAAAGGATATCACAGAACCATCCCAATTCTTTTGCTGTGATATTTTGTCTTAAGTGATTCTGTATTACCATAATCCTAATTACACACTTTTGGTTTAAAGGTGAAGGAAAGGAAATAACAGAGGTGCAGCCCCTTTTAATGTCAATGAGGAAATGCAAAAAAGAGAAAGTTTAATACCATGTAGTTGTCGGTACTACCTCTTCCTTTTTCGAGCTCTTGAATCTTTTGGTGGGCTGCATTTAGTTTGGATGGTATATTAGTCAGGGTTCTTCAGAGAAACAGAACCAATGGGATATAAAGAAAGAGAAAGAGAGAGATTTATTTTAAGAAGTTTGCTCACACGATTGCTGGGGCTGAGAATTCCAAAAAACGTGTAGGGCAGTCTGGCAGGAAATTCAGAGAAGAGTTGACGTGCAGTCTGTAGTCTAAACTTGCAGGGCACGCCAGCAGGTGGAAAACCCAGGCAGGGTTTCAATGCTACAGTCTTGAGACAGAATAGCTTCTCCCCCTGGAAACCTCAGACTTTCCTGTTAAGGCCTTTGACTGATTGGATGAGGACCACCCACATTATGGATGGTAATCTGCTTTACTTAAAGTCATCTGATTGTAAACTGTAATCACATCCACAAATATAGATGCTAGGAATTCACAGCAATATTTAGACTAGAATTTGACCAAAATCTGGGCACCATAGCCTAGCCAAGTTGACACATAAAATTAATCATCACAGACGGGTATTTTGGAAGTTTAATGGTAGGTAGGATGATGGACATGCTACTACATGGCAAAACCGAAAGCCCATGACTAATTCTGTACCTTTAAGCATGAACTCTACTCCAGGCCAGGGCCAAGCACAACTTCCATGTATACCTCACAATAGCCCAATGGGATAAATAAATAGTGATTATTCAACTTTGTACATGACCGAACAATGGTTTAGAGAGATTAGGCTGCTTGCTATACTAGTCTCTTACTATTGCTGTAACAAATTAATACAAACCTAGTGGCTTAAAACAACACAAATTCATTATCTTACAGTTCTGAATGTCAAAATCCAAAATGGGTCCTACTGGGCTAGAATGAAGGTGTTAGCAGGGCTGCATTCCTTTGGAAGGCTCTAAGGGAGAACACGTATCCTTACCTTTTCCAACTTCTAGAGTCTGCCTGCATTCCTTGGCTTGTGGCCTCTTCCTACATCTTCAAAGTCAATAGCATAGCATCTTCCAATCTCTCTCTCTCTGACTCTGATCCCCTTCTTGTGATGATATTGGGCCCACCCAGATAATCCAGGATATTCCACCTCAAGAACTTAATCATATCTACAAAGTCCCTTTTGCCAGGTAAGGTAACATATTCATAGGTTTCATGGATTAGGACACCAGCATCTTTGGGGGATCCATTAGCCCGCCTGCCACACTTGGTCCATCTCACAAAGCTAGTAGTGGTGGAGCCAAGATTCAAATCCAGTTCTGTCTGACTCCAGAGCCTACACTCTGGACCATGGTAGCACTTCACCTCTCACAAATAGCACACAAACTGAATTAAATCATCAAGGTGATTATTTATTTCATAAGCAGGGGTAGGGACCATCAAAAGCACTGGTCATCGAGAATTGTAAGCAGATTAACAAAGTACTGTTCAATAAGTTAACCAAAGGCACAAGGAAATGCTTTGTTATAAAGAATGTTTCAACATCATGGGATTATACTTTTGCGAACAATTGAAAAATTGAGTTCTTCAGGCTTCCAACACTAAAATGAAGCTTCTCTGATCACACAGATTAGCTATAAAGCCAAATTTGGAAGAGACTGAATTAAAGACAGTTTTTTGTCAGAAGAAAGAAGGGAGATGAATAAGGACACGTTAATGCCAAAGTTATGACTATTGTCCTCACACAAAACGCCCCAAAATCTCAAGGATCAGTTTTCTAACTTGACCTGCTCTAAGAAGTCATATGGATAAAATTCGATTTGAAGGATTTGAAAAATAAAGCTTGGAATCTCCTGGCTTGTGACAGAAAGAAGAGGGATTCATTTACTCGGGTGAGGTGGGTTCAAAGCAGACCTCTAAAAAAGCACGAGCAAAAGAGCCCAAGGAGAAAACTGGAAAATAATAAAACAGCTCCACAAGAACTCACTGCCCATTCTCATCTAATGGTCTTTTCACTAATTCCTCAATCAAGTTGCAAGACAACATTTAAAATAAATGACCATGGAAACAGCCTGCTCAAAGGGCATGAAACAGAGTGCCACGGGCAAGAATGCCTGTGCACAACTCAAATGCACACAAAAACCTTACTTTTCAATAACCTGATTCCTACTTCCATTTTCTCTGCACTGAAACATATTTTGCTATTGATTTACAGATGCGATCAGCTCCAAAATACTACTTCTGTTCTTATTTTGTAGGAAGGAAGATTAAACAATAACGAAGAGAGAATTTTCATCTGCCTTCTAGGAACACTTCCAAAGAAATACTGTTTCTGAATACTAGACACCAGTGGTTCTGAACTGGGGACATTTGCAATGCACACTTGGCAATATCTGGAGAGTCTTTTGGTTGTCACCACTCAGAAGGTGGGGACAGAGGAATGGAGGGTGCTACTGGCTTCTAGGAGGTAGAGGCCAGGGATGTTGCTAAACATCCTAAAATGCTCAGGACAGTTCCAAGTCAAAGAATTATCCAGCTCAGAATGTCAACATTGACAAAGTTGAGAAACTCTGATATATATAGTGTAGCAGGTTAGGATGGGGTTCCGAAACCAGAGAGCCTGTGTTCAAATTCTGGCTCTTCCCCAGGCTGGATGGAAAACCTTGAAATTTGTCTCTTCACCTCTAAAATAGATAATAAAAGCACCCACTGTGCAGGGTTCCTGCGAGGATCAAATAAATTAATCTAGGTAAGTGCTTAGCATATAGCCTGGCACAAATGATACACATGTTATTAGGTACATCATAATATAATACTAATCTCACTGACTAAAAATTACTTGTCACGTGCCTGTCTCCCTCAATTACCTCACTAAATTGTAAGCATCCTACAGGCCAGACTTGATCTTAATCATGTGTCACCTCAGCACCAAGCACAGGGCCTAAATAGACTTAAAACAAACTGGGAGGCCAAGACTCAACCCACTGAGAGCACTGAGTCGTTATCATTGGTGCCAACCCCAACCTGCTCAGCCTTTGCCACTTCAAGCCACACTGGCCTGATGCCTTTTGTAACTGAGGGCTTTCTCTGACCTCCAAGTCTACCCTGTCTGCAACATGGGAGGCCCAAAGTGCCGGAGAATCAACGCCCCCTGAGGCAGCCTTCAACGAATGACTCATAGAAACCGGTGCATTAACACCCCAGCTCCCTCACCCCTGGGGTGGATAACTCAGAGGTGTGTGTTCTACTGTCTCTGCCGGTTCCCCAGCAGGTGTACGTTCCAGGTGTCCAAAGTGGTAACTCCCTTGGTGACACACTTTCCCACCCTGGTCTCACCTTTTTACTCCCCTACCAATGTTTCTTGGCTTCACCTCCAAATAAACTACTAAACTCCAATCCTCATCTCGCAGTTGGCTCCTGGGGAAACTCCAACTAACACTCACTATAAAAGTAGGATGGATCAAGTTGCCAGGAAGGTGATGTCCCTGACTTAAGTATTTTTACGTATCACTAGGGCTCTGGCTTTACTCCTGCTCGTATTTCATCTCTCAGGGTACGTGTCCCCATCCACAAGACGGCAGGGACTGAAATGGGAAGTGGAAGAAGCATAATCCCTTTTCCAAATGATGAAATAAATAATTCTCCTCCACGTCTGAGACTGGTATTAAGTGAAACTTGAGGTAAACTTCCGAGCACAGCTTGGGGCTGCTCTGTTTCTAGGGAAATACATACTTTTAAAATTAAGCTTGAGGCTAAAAGCTTCGAACAATAAATCTCCCTGAGGCACACTCCTCTAGGGACAAATATACAGGGAAATTTTCAAACAGGGTGCTTGGTTTATCACTTGGTGTCTCTTTTCTTCTGAGGAAGGAAGTCCCTTTATTTCTACTGAGAAATCGAGTCCACCTGGACCTCTTTCAAGGTTCAAGAGTTCTTCAGCTGTCCCCTACTGCCACCTCTTAAAAACCTCAGATCATTTATTTTTGGAAATAACCTTTTGGGAGTTGAAACAGATAGTGTATCAGTAATCACTGTTGTTCCTTATGCCCCGTCCTCATGACATGAAGAAAAAAGGGTCAAATAAAAAACAAAAACCATCCTGCTATGTAATTAAAATACATCCTCAAATCTGTTCTCTTATCCTTCATAGAAAACTGTGTAATAACAGTAATCAGAATTTCTAGGCATTTAAATTTATAACCTCACTGAGCAACTCCATAGGTAACATTTTGCCCATTTTACAGATGGAAAGTTTGAGAAGAGAAGCTTAAAAAACTGACCAGGGTCACATTACATAGATAGTAGAGCTAGGATTTTTAACCCAGGAGAGTCTGACTTTAGAATTCTACATTCAGTGATTATCTTATGTGAAGCTTAAGTATGATTTAACTGATAAACATCATATAAGTAAAGGTGATAATAATTCCACTTGATATCTGGCATGGAGACAGAGAACATATGAAAACTAACAGGCATCAGCGGGAAAAGTTCAGTAAATAGGGAAGAATTCTCATAGATTTGCCAGTGAAATTTTCCATCTAAGATTCTGCATATTCTTTCTTATTTGTATGTCAAACATGCAAGCACATACAACAGAATCTTGGAAGAATCTAATCCGTAGGAAGATGAAATTAAAGCCAGGACAAATTGAAAGAATAGGACAATTAAACTTTCACTACAGAAAAGGACCCATGGCCCACTGTACCAAGACCAACACAGGGACTGTAAGACCTCACAGCTTCCACAGAAAGGAACATGCTAAACTCTCTCCTTACATTTCCCACCTGCCTCTCACTTTGAGCTTGGTGTCAGACTGCCCTGGTTCAACTCTGAGCTCCAACATTCACTAGCTATAGGGACCAAAAAAATTTCCTCATCTTTTGCAGGCCTCTTTAGTTTTCTCATGAAAATATAGCCAGAGATAATACCTTTTACAAATTGTTGTTGTGAAGACTTAATGAGAATTCATACAAAAGGCAAGACTCAGTGGCCAGCACATAATAAGCACTCGGAAACCTCTCAGGAGTATCCTTCTGCCTCCCCCTGATTCCTGAGCATGCAAGGGAAGTGCACAGTCACCTCCGGCCTCAAGCTCTACCCAGCTGTCTTCGTGCTTAGCTTCCCTTTAAGCCCAGAGCAAAGGAGAGAAACCCTTGTTTTGGGAACTGGTGGCTGCATTGAGGTCCAGGGAAGGACTATTACATTAATAATATGACCATGTATAGGACTCCAAGGCCAGGGGGTCCCCTCTTTCATTCCCAGCCTCTCCGGGATGGGATTTCACAATGAAGGACCTAGAGGATAATCCAGCAATGGGGCAAAGTGCTCTCATGGTGCTTTGTGGAAAGCTGAGCAGAAAGAATATGCTAACGACAAGGAGAAGGCACATTCAGGTCTGCATCTGGGTGACTGATGGGTGGCCCGGGATCTGGGCCTCTTCTCCAGAGGTTCATAACAATATCCTCCACTGACCAAAGATACTTTACAGAAATGATTCCTAGCCCTCATCATAAGTCAATAAAATGCTGCCAGTATGCCTATTTTACCGATTCAATTGATCTCAAGTTTCAATTAACCTACCAGCGTGCCCTAGCCAGGAAGTGGTGGATTTGGGATATGAATCAAGACATCCTGGTCCAGAACCCTACAATTCTCTACTTCCTCTTCTGTGTCTCTCTTGAGTGATTAGTGTTTCTATAGATACACCTGAAAACTGTGTTGTAGACACAGAGATGCCCACCCAGATCTTTCTTCAGGGAAAGCCTTGTTGCCCAGCTGTCTCTCCTGGAGTTCAGGAGCTGCCACAGCTGTGAAATGCCAGCTGACCCCAGATTACAACCTCTGAGCAGCTGGTGTAGGGACAGAGTGAGTTGGGGAAACGACGGCAAAGGTCTAGCCGCTTCTGCCTGATGCAGGACACTGTGATGAGCAATACCGGCCCCAGAGCTCTCCCTGTTGGGCCTGCCTTCCAGTTCTACCTCTGCCTCTATCCAATCTCGCGTCCTCCCCTTCTGTTTATAGGCACTGATCCCAGTAAACATCTTGAACCTCCAATTCTGTTTCAGGATCTGCTTCCAAAGAACCCAACCTGTACTGCAGAGTAAGGCCTTTTAAGCCACAGAAAGGTGGGCTCAAGTATTGGGAAACAAATTTGTGTTTTAGAGTCAAAAGAGCTCATCCACTTTCTGTAGCAGGCAAGCCAGGTAACCTCACTAAACTTACATGAAAATAAAGACTAATATTACTTCACAGGCTCAATCAAGACAATGTGAATAAAAATCACAGCACATCTCATAATGGTCATCACTGTTACCCCAACAGACTCACCTCATTCCATTATGGATGAGTGGGGAAAGGTTATTTTGTGGCACGGGAAGAGGCTCCTTTCTTACTCAGTGACTCAACTGGCCTCTCTCTAAAGTAGAGCAAATGTCATTCTTTTCCAAAAGTCTCCAAAATCAGCATCCCCAGCCGAGGCAGGAAAGTAAAGACACTGTTGTTCTTGTAGAGCAGAGCCGTAGCATATAATTTAATCATTAAGAGGCAAATCAACTCTTCTGGCAATACTCTTCTAAGTATGTGTGGGCAAACCCATTAGCATTGTGCCTGTAAATCTTGAAATGTCTTTGCAAGACAAACTATGATATCAAAGGCCAGGGGTGGGGTGGGGAGTGCCCTTCCCAGGTGGTTTGACCTCCTATGGAGACATGTAGGAGGGGCAGGGTGGGGAGCTGAAAGGATGCTAATGGCATGTTGTGACTTTTTCATAAACCCTTTGAAAATAACAAGTGCCAAATTTCCCCTACCTAGAGCCAACAATAAATCTATTCTTTTCCCAGGAAAACCATTCACTCTGTCTTCAGCAGCTCTCCTGAACTCTGCTGAATTCGTTCAGTTTGGATTATTTGTTTTTGTTTTTTTGGAGGAGTCCTAACTGGGAGCCTTACTCTGTAAGTAGAAAAGGTGTCTTCCAATAGTATACTTTGTAGCTATTTATTTAGTGGGGTTTTCAGAATATGAAGTTGGCTTCGATTCTGTAGCCAAATATATATTTATGTTATTGACTCAAATTCAAGCTGACCAATCGGGTTGGCTGTCTCTGGCCTTCAATCCTTCCAAGGCTTGAGCGTTTCAGTCAATACGTTGATCATTTACATGATGACCCTGCTTAAACCATTTAATAAAATGTAAACAACATGAAAGTGTATTGGAAGTCAACATAACTCATTACTGCTGCCTATACGTTCATCAGAATCCTGAGCGGGGGGAGCCTGACCTGATTGGAGGTTTCCTCCAGAGTCATACAATAATTTTAGCTGTGAAAGGAAATTTTATGGCATGTAAGATTAGCCCACACTCATGCAAGGTCAAAAATAATAGAATCAATAGGCAAACTCAATACCGTTAACATTTTGAGAAAATTACTCCCAGAAAACAATGTCAACAACAGATTGAAACGAGTCTCCAAAGTCGTCCCATTGATTTCCTTTCACTTTGGTGGCAACCTAACTCTTTCTTTTATGCAATATGGAATTTTTTTAGTCTTTTTTTTTCAGCTCTGCTTTAAACATGGAATATTTCTGTTGCACTTTTTTTTTTTGACTGATGTCAAACATTATATGTGTCAGAAAACTTTATATGGTTGTTCATATCAAAGAGAACAGAATATGGAGACTTATTCCATCATGTAAAGCCGTTAGTCGTTCTTTAGGGCTCAAGTGATAAATTCAGGAGTTATTTTAATTACAGCAAAAGGCATCCAAATGCAAATGTAAACAGTGCCATTAGTAAATTAACAACTAAATGAAAACCTTACAGGAAAACACATGGCCTTGGGAATCGCTTTACATTAGATGTATTGTATGCACTGTCGTCATCCTTGATGTGGGAAACGGAGATCATGGTTTGACAAGAGATCCATGATCTTTAGTGTTGCGTGAAAGAAGAGCCAAGCATTACCAGTGGAATAGCACCCCAGACTTTTCTGCTGGAGTCCTGACTCACCCCAACTACCCCAGACTTTTCTTCCCCAATCTTCTCATTTTAGTCAACGGCTCCATCTACTCCTCCATCACTGACTGACTTATTCAAGCCGAAACCTTGAGAATTATCATTAATTTCTCACTTCTCCTCTTTCCCACAGCCAATCCATCGGCAGCTCTGGGAGTTTTACCTCCAAATTACATCCGGAATCCACCCACTTCACTTCATCTCTGATCGTTCATTGCAACAGCCTCTCTCCTGTTCTCTGAGCTTCCATTCTCTACCCAATAGGCCATAATGATCACTTTAAATCACAGATTTAATCACATTGTGCTCACCTTTAAAGATTTTTTGATGTGGACCATTTTGGTTTTTTTAACATCTTTACTGGAGTATAATTGCTTTACAATGGTGTGTTAGTTTCTGCTTTATAACAAAGTGAATCAGCTATACATATACATATAACCCCATGTGGACCATTTTTTAAAATCTTTATTAAATTTGTTACAATATTGCTTCTGTTTTATGTTTTGGTTTTATGGCCCTGAAGCATGTAGGGTCTTAGCTCCCCAACTAGGGCTCAAACCTACACTCCCTGCATTGGAAGGCAAAGTCTTAACCACTGGACCGCCAGGGAAGTTCCCTGTGCTCATTTTTAAAACTCTTTCATAGGTGCCCACCACACTTAATATAAAATCCAGACTTCCTTACTGTGGTCCACCAGGCCCTCCATGGTCTGCACCCTGCTACCTCTCCTTCCTCACCTTCAGTATCTCCACCACTACCTTTCCAAGCTCCAGCCCCACTGGCCTCCTTTTGTGACTTTAACTATGTCAAGCTTAATAACATTCCAAGGCCTTTGCCTAGAAAAGAGGGGAAGAGGGAATCAGAGTCTATAAATCATTTTCTCTAACATATAATCTTTTTGTCCTCAAGTGTCATTACTAGTGATAGCATTTATCAGTTGAAGGCATCACTGCTCTTTTTGTTAAATTTTCTTTTGGAGTAATTTTCCAACCTTTCAGAGTTTCTCTTCAGTCTCAGTGTTCTTGCCCCCTTCCCCAGATACACTGGGGAACCATGGAAAAGCTATGTTCTCACAGTTGAGGGAAGGTGTGCCTGGCCCACGAGCTCCCCTTCCACATTGGTTCCTCCTGTTCACAGTCTTCGGGTATCTCCCTCCGTCCTACTGCAATGACTGTCATGCTCAGAGGGCATTCTGGGCTGGTATCCACCAAGATGGAGTTGAAACCACCTACTCTTTTGGGCTCTGCACTGGCACCTGGTGTTAGTGATCATGGATCTCACCACTGCCTCTCAACATGGCATGAAGTCCCAGTCATCTAAACTTTCTTTTCCTGAACCCAGTCTTCTTCCAGGCAAATGGAACATATAACATTTCCACATACTCTTTGGTACAGGGGTTGACTGCTCCCCTGTCGTGCTTGGGGAAAGGGGGCCCTGTGAGGCTGCCCAGGCTGACTGGTAGTAGTATCCTGCCCCAAACCATGTCAGAGGCACCCTTGTGCCCAATACAGTACTTTCCTGAAGGGTTCACATTCTTCCAAAACTTCAACTAAAGAATTGTGTTCTAGGGCTTCCCTGGTAGCGCAGTGGTTAAGAATCCGCCTGCCACTGCAGGCGACACGGGTTCGAGCCCTGGTCCAGGAAGATCCCACATGCTGGGGAGCAACTAAGCCCAAGCGCCACAACTACTGAAGCCCGTGCACCTAGAGCCCGTGCTCCGCAACAAGAGAAGCCACTGCAATGAGAAGCCCGCGCACCACAACAAAGAGTAGCCCCCGCTCGCCACAACTAAAAAAGCCCGCGAGCAGCAGCAAAGACCCAACGCAGCCAAAAATTAATTAATTAATTTTTAAAAAGAATTGTGTTCTAGACCCCAAGTCCTAGGTGACCTCAAACCTAGAACCAGGATACTCCTGCCACAATTCCTGCCATCCTCTATCCTGGCCACATTTCTGGGCTCCTCCTTCTGTCCTCTGAGGGCTTTTCCCATCCTGTGTGATCAGAAATTTCTCTGAATTCATAACCTCACCTTTCCCACTCTAAGTTTTACTTTGTGGTCTTCCCACAAGCCCTGGTCCCTGAGGTGTAAAAGCCCAGATTGGGAAATAGCCAGAATAAGAGTGCTTTCCTGTAGAAGCCTGGCTTTTAAGACTATGTTCTTACTAAACACCTATTTTGAAATTTAAAGCTAAGAGTTGTAATTAACATAATTATTCAATAAGTGTTGCTAGAGGATTTTTAAAATTTTTTTTTTTGAAGCCACCTCAAAAGTGCAGGAAAGTTACAGGTATTACTTGGAAAAAAAGAACTATTTTCTCCTGAACTAGAAGAGTATGTTGCTGACCTGATGGCCCAAACACTTTAGTGTGTATTTCCTACAAACATAAAATTATCTTACATAACCACAATCAACCATCAAAATCAGGGAACTAGCATGATATATTCCTGCCACCTAACCCTCAGATACCATTCATGTTTCTCCAAGTGTCCTAAGAATGGCTTTTGTAGTAAAAGGATCAAGTTCAGAATCGCCTGTTGCATTTAGTTCTCATGCCTCTATCCTTAGTCTGGAATAATCCCTTGGTCTTTCCTTGATTTTCATGACCTTGACATTCTGGAAAATTATAAGCCAGTAATTTTGTAGATCTCCTCTGGTATTCCTGCTGTTCCCACCCTTCTTGCCTGTGAGATATTATAGCATCATTTGAAGCTGTGGGTAAGATGACAGACTCTAAAACAGACCTCCGGGGTCACAGTCTATCTCCATCACCCCTGACTATGTGGATGTGGGCAATTTATGTAAACACCCTGGGCTTCAGTTTCCTTGCCAGTAGAATGAAAGTAACCACCATGCCTACTTCCTGGGCTGTTGTAAGGATACTCTCCTTCCTGCATACTCAGAGACTGAGTTGTCTGGGAATATATGACCCCTGGCTATAGCCCTGACAAATGACCAATAGGTAAAAGCAGTATCAATACCCCAGCTCCCTTGCTCCTGACTGGGGCAGTTTGAGGTGGTGTCTATATGCCAAAGCTCCCCTGTGGGTTAAGTCCAAGTCACCTTCCCCAGGACTCCTTGAGCCTGCCTGACTGCTCTGCCTCCTTTTCTTCCTGGCCTCATTTCACCATTCCTGTTCTGGTCTTTCCTGAGAACACTCCTTAACAAATTGCTTTCACACAAATCTTCATCTCAGGGTTTGCTACTGGTGAACACAACTTAAGACAGTTCCCATCTTTTGAGAGAGCAGTATGCCTGCCGCGTCAAGAACAGAGAGCACACAGACCAGCTCAGAAGCTGCTGGAGTTGTCCAAATGGGCACCACGTGGGCAGTGGACACACACAGCACATATTTGGAGGTGTAGTCTACAGGACTGGCTTCTAAATAGGATACAGGGAATAAGGGAGAGACAAATCAAGGACAAATCCTTAGATGTATGCAAATTGTTTGACATGAAGAGCAGAACAGTACTTTAGTTATGGAGAGCTGATATTCTTAGAATCTCAGTTAATAATACGAAACATCGTCGGTAACAAGGACTGTAGACACACAATAGAATTTAATCTCTGGTACCACAGTCTCACACTGGGAAATTACAATGCCTCGAATTTAACAGGTTTCATTTTCAGAGTGAATAGTTTGCTTTCACAATCTCTCACTGCCAGTGATGCTCTTGCAGTCCTCTTCCTCCTTTATAGTCTAATCCCTTTGATGACCTCAGAAAGGGCTTCAATATCTTTTCATTTTGGCAAGGCATTGATAGTACAGGGAGAAAAAACATTGGTGTAGGTATTGGAAGACTTGAGTTCCAGTCCACCAACCCCAGAACTTGGGTGGGTCACCTAAAATCTCATCCCCAGTCTGCTCAACTGACTTAATAATTGCATTCTGCAAATATTTATTGAGCATCTATTTATCAGGCTCGGTTACAGATTAAGGATACAACAGTGAAAACAATCATCCTAGCCCCTGACTTCACAGAGCTTATAGGAGGATAAAATTCCCCCTCCTTATCTATAGACAAAACAGATGTTTATGATAGAAATGTTTTGTTAAATTACTGGGACAGGCAAATGCAAGTATTATTAGTATTTGTGCTGTTTCTCTACTTACGATTTCTTACATGTTTTCCCCAACTTTCTTGTATTATCAATTACAATTCAAATGCTTTTCCTATGCATTCTGAAGAAATGCTCATGTACGGTTGTGGCGTAATCCTCCATCTGGAACCTTTTAGGCCCCATATATTTTGAAATTTAGGTATTACTTGAATCTTAGGTAATTCGGAGCAGATACATTAGGTAACACTCCCTCAAGGGACCAGGGCAGATCCCTGTAATCAAACTCAGTATTTCTGCAGTGAGCCATACAAATGTTCCCACTCAGCAGGATGAATACGACGTGTATGTTCATGGCAGTTTAATTCAATTTTGGTCATCAGACTAGTTAAAAATTTTAAATAAACGAAGTTTGGTTTGCAGGTGATTTTTTGATTTTGGACTTGCCTTTAAGGAATTGTGGGCCTAGAGCCCATATTGTTCAAAATAAGCAGGACATGGATTGGGGCTTAAAAACCAAATGTATCAAAGATATTCATTATAATTACATTTGTATTTGCTCTATAGATGACCCAACTTTATAAACTTAAAACACCTCCAGGTTCAATAATATGTCATTGATCCATAAAATACTTCTAAGTATTTATATTTATCAGCCTCACAGAAAGCTATATCTGATGTACAAACCACAAAAATAAATAAATAAAGGCAGCCTAGCTCTGATATCCTGGATCATAATTCGCATGAACATCAGTAGTCAGCTATAATACAATCTTTAATGCCCCAGGAGGGACCAATGAAAGCTGGCATGACGGAATTGGACCATGCCATATGGTGGATCAGCTTTTCACATGCTTGAAATGGCATCATCCGGAGAGAGCTCTTTAGAATTCACACTGGGGCCAATGACTTCCACTTAAGACCATGCCCCCCGCCCACAACACCTAGAATAAATGCTGACTTCTTCTCTCGGTCTGGCACTAAATGACCTTATCATTCTGCATTTCTATGGATGGCCAGTCACAACGGCCTTCTAATACACAAAGCTCCCACCCACCTCTGCTTGACTGTTCCTCCGCCTAAAACACTGAACAGGTCCTACTCTTTACACACATTGCTCCTCTTCATCATCCAGGTTTCAGCTCAAAGGTCACTGACACAAGAATATCCCCATCCTTATTGATCACCCTACTGATTCCATGTGGGCTCACCTGGATAATCTCTCCATGTCAACATCCTTACCTTAATCATGTCTGCAATATCCCCTTTGCCATGGAAGGAAACACATTCACAGGCTTTGGACATTAGGACACGTACATCGTTGGAGGCTGATCATTCTGTCTACTACACATCATATTCTCCAAGGTGTCAACTAGAGCTCCAAGCAGCGAATCCACATTCCAGGCAGCAGAAGAGGAAGGAGGGGAACGTATCACCACAACTACCTGCTTTGAGGAGCCTTCCCAGGAGTTCCCCACTGTCATATCCCACTGGCTAAATTTCATCATGGTCTGTTCAAAGGAAATACAAGAAAGACAAGGAAATGTAGGTTTTATTCCGGGGGTATGTGCCGAGCTCAAAATGAAGGTTCGGTACAAAGAATGAAGGGCGGATGGATATGTGGAGCCCCCCAGCAGTCTGTACTGTACTCTCCTGCTGGGATGTAGGTGTGACAATGGCAGGAATCATCTCTCCGCTGCCTGTTCTTTCCCACAGAGCTTGAGCAGCATGTGAGCTTCAGCAGGTACAACGAGCTGTAGAAATTCAATCTGAAGCCATTCCTGATGGAAGCCAAGCTCCTTGGAGACAGGAACCTTGTTTCTCATGCTCACCTCTTATTCCTAGTGCCTAAAACAGTGTCAGGCACACAGCAGACTTGCGATATTTGTTGACTGAGGAGTGAATCTTATCTCTTTAATGGCTGGTGCAGAGGGTCTCAACCAGAGATAATTCTGGCCCCCAGGGGACATGTGGCAATACCTGGAGACATTTTTGGTGTCACAACCAGGATATGGGTGTCACTGGCACTTAGTGGGTAGAAGCCACGGATGCTTCTCAACATCCTACAGAGCACAGGACAGTGAATTATCCAGCCCCAAATGTCAATACGGTCGAGGACATGGTGTCAAAAGTTCATGGACCCAAGAATTCTAAATGTGCTTAAAAAACGACTATCAAGAACTCTGCTAAGGTGGGCAGAAACAGAGACACAGATGTAGAGAACAAACGTATGGATACCAAGGGGGGAAAGTGGCAGGGAGTTGGTGGTGGTGGGATGAATTGGAAGACTGGGATTGATATATATACACTAATATGTATAAAATAGATAACTAATAAGAACCTGCTGTATAAAAAGTAAATAAAATAAAATTCAAAAATTCCAAAAAAAAAAAGAAGAACTCTGCTAAGTGCCTGGAGCAGACAGAGCCCCATTGCCTTCATGTTAGAATTTAAATTCTGTGGTGTGAAGCATTAAGCTCTTTGTGGTGTGGCCTACACCTGCACACCTTGCCTCATGCCTCCTGAAACCCCCATGTCCATCTTGCTGGAGCAATACCACCTCCTTGCAGGTCACCAGACATATCTCTACATCCATGAGCTCCTTTGCTCAAGAAACTTCTCCTTATTCACCTGTTTATATTTTTATATGTCTTTAAAGAACGATTTTCCTTTTGGAAGCTTTTTCTAAAATATTTTTTTTCATCTTCCTGTAATACTCTCATCATGGCATATCAGTTTTTACTGGTGTGTTAGTTTCCCAGGGCTGCTGTTACAAAGTACCAGAAACTGGATGGCTTGAAAAAAGAGAAATTCATTACTCCCAGTTCTCGAGGCTAACAGTCCAAAAGGAAGGTGTCAGCCAGGCCATGCTCTCTCTGAAGACTCTAGAGGGAGGATCCTTCCTTATCTCCTCCAGCTTCTGGAAGCCCCTGATGTTCTTCAGCTTGTGGCAACATAACTCCAGTCTCCATCTCTGTTTTTACATGGTGATCTCTCTCTTCTCTCTTCTTATAAGGACACCAGTCATTTTGGATTAAGGGCCCTCCCTACTCCGGTATGACCTCATCTTAACCAATTACATCTGCAAGAACCCTATGTTCAAATAAGGTCATAATATGAGGTACCAGATGTTAGAATTTCAACATATTTGGGGGGGGACACAATTAAACCCATAATAGCAGGCATAATAACAATTAAACATACTGGTCTTTGAAGAGAGAATGAGAGAACTTCAACTATATAGGTTTAAGCAAAAGAGGAGAATGTATTCGTTTACATACCTGGACACACCAAAGGGTAAAGCAGCTTCAGGCATAGCTGGATCCAGGAGCCCAAATGCCATCCTAAGGGCTTGATTTCCATCAGTCTCTAAACTCTGATTTCTACTGTGCTTGGCTTCATTTTCATGCATGCTTTTTCTATGTGGCAACCCCCAGAAATTACAGAATTACAGTACCTAGAAATCCTATTGGAGCAAGTACAGCTGATAAGAACTTGTCTTCCTCTGGTTCTGCAATTCTAAGATTGAATACTATTGTAAGACTTTGGGTCAGATGGCCACCCGAACCTACTGCAGTGCTAATCGGCTCAGCCTGGTCACATGCCCTCCCCTGGAGTTGGGAGTAGTAATGAGGTCAGCCATCTCTACAACTCATGGCCTAAGAATGGAGAAGAATCGTATTATGGAAAATCAGAAGAAGTTAAGAGTTGTTGAAATGGAAAAGACAGCAAATATTTACTGCAGATAATTTTGTTTCCTCTTTCCTGGGAGATGCTAAGCAGGTTGATGTAAAACATGACATCATTCTTGTTAGAGTCTGTGCAAAGCACAGAATCACCCGACAGACCACCTGACACACAGTAGGTGATCAATAAATGTTTCTCCAATCGAACAGGGATTTTTTTCTGGTATTTTTATGGCCCTCGTGGGCACCTCTTCCTTTTTTTTTTTTGATCTAAGTGTCTTCATGCATGCTCTCCAACTACATCCCCCTCTTTTCTTACCAGTGAAAGTAAGACATTCTAAATATAAACCATTTTCTCATCTCTTTTTGCAAAAGTATGATCCTACCGTTGGTGGACCTAGAGTTATTAGGTAAAGTTACACAGCTGTTACTATTGTGATTGCAATGTTTAAATGCCCACCTTCCTCTCAGGCCCCCACCGACGTCTTCAGAAGATATGTGATTTACAAGCAAGAAGAGTATGCTCAGAAAATCCCAATCAAAGGGATTTTGCTCAAAGTTGCTCAAAGAATATGTCAACAGCAATTGGGTTCACCAGCTTTCACCAAGAGATCGTAAAAGAGTTTGTGATTTTAATCAAAGTTTGTCATCCACCCAGAACTTAAGAAATGAATTTCCATCAAAAGGAAATGTAAGCTTCTGAAAGTTACTTAGCCCTAAAGCCACAAGAGTGAACTCTGGGTCCAAAAAGAAAATAAAAATCAATCATGACAATTATTTTACTAAATTATTTTAAACTGCAGTGTATCGAGAAGGCTCAGGTAAATGTTGGCTGTCACACCAACAAGCAGTGCTGTCCCCATCCTTGACCTTTTTCTTGTTAAAACACATGTCAATATGCAAAACAGAAGTGTTCCGTATCAGAGTCAAATGCACTCTCCATTTCTAGAGGTTTCCCAAAACAATCAGCAGAAAACAGAATTCAAGGGACTATTCTGCTCTGTTAGAGACATGAACAAACAACCTTTAAAAATTGTCTTATTTGAGGGTTTGCAGTAGAGGGAGTGCCACAATCCCTCGGCCTGATGGGACAGGGGATGGGGGTGTTTCCAGAATCAGGAAGAAGGAAAAGCTACGTGGAAAAGGCTACCTTGATTACAGTGGCATCGAGGAAACAACCAGCCAAGACAAACCCAGAGGAAGGGAGCCTAGGAAATAAATACCCCGGCCTCACTCTCTTCCCTCTGATTTCTTGCCAGCTCGCCCAATAGAAAGCTGGAGGGCTGGAGGGCGGGGGAGCAGGTTGCCCCTAAATATCAGAGGGGGAAGTGGATCTGCAGGGGTGAACAGATGTCTGGCACACTTGATGGATACATATGGATTTCTCAGCCCATGGCATGTGGGGAAACCAGAGGTGACTGTTACTAGATACAGCACATGGCCACACCCAGAGGAATATCTGACAACAGGAACGAAGAAACGATTTTTACAGCAGACACCAAGATATTCCAATATGTGGATGGTTCATTCGAAGAGTACAAATTCTCTCCCCAAAGGAATTCAAATAAAACTCATATGGGGGCTTTCCTGGTGGTGCAGTGGTTGAGAGTCCGCCTGTCAATGCAGGGGACACGGGTTTGTGCTCTGGTCCAGGAAGATCCCACATGCCGCGGAGCGGCTGGGCCCGTGAGCCATGGCCACTGAGCCTGCGCGTCCGGAGTCTGTGCTCCGCAACGGGAGAGGCCACAACGGTGAGAGGCCCGCGTACCACAAAAAAAACAACTCAGGGGCTTCCCTGGTGGCGCAGTGGCTGAGAGTCTGCCTGCCAATGCAGGGGACACGGGTTCGGGCCCTGGTCTGGGAGGATCCCACGTGCCGCGGAGCAGCTAGGCCCGTGAGCCATGGCCGCTGAGCCTGCGCGTTTGGAGCTTGTGCTCCACAACGGGAGAGGCCGCGACAGTGAAAGGCCCGCGCATCGCGGTGAAGAGTGGCCCCCGCTCGCCACAACTAGAGAAAGCCCACGCACAGAAACGAAGACCCAACACAGCCAAAAATAAAATAAATAAATAAAATTTAAAAAAAAAAAACAAAAAAACAAACAAACAAACAACTCATATGGAATGGGACTGGTTAGGTAGGGACCCAGTTCTCCAAGGTGTCAGAAGATATCATTGTAATACAGATACCTCAACAATTTAATAACAAGTAGCCCAGGAAAGTTTACAAAGAATTCCATAAGCTCATCTTAGACAGGTAGAGACATGTTTGGGAGATTTATTTATAAGGTTTCTCTCCAAAGTGTTTAACATTCATTGGCTAATTCATGAAACACACAATAATAATAACTGACATTTTATTGAGTTCTTACTATGCACCAGGAACTGTACATGCAAATACCACTTTATCCTCACCTTAGCCTCATGAGCTAGTGCGATTATTTCATTCTCATTTTGCACAAGACAGTTAATAATTTGTCCAAGTTTCCACAGCCAGTAAGATTTGGTGCCTGGCTTAAAAGCAGGCACTCTGGCGCCAGGGTCTGCATTCCTAACCAGACACACAGCCCCTCTAGTCCATGTGTGCAGCACCTGCCACGTGTAAAGCAGAACGCAAAGATGATTTTTAAAAACCAAAAGAAAGAACCACTATCGCGGCACTTCAGTTAATCTAAGTATAGGAAAGGCACACGCGGTATATTAGTTTTCTAGTGTTGTGTGACACAACATTACCATCAGTTTAACAGCTTACAGTGAACCCATTAATCAGCTCCAGGTCTACAGGCCAGAAGTCCAGGCAGGGCATGGCTGGGTTTTCTGCTCAGGATCATACAAGGCTGAAACCCAGGGACTGGCTGAGCAGCATTCATGTCTTGTACTAGAGACGGATCCATTTCCTACCTTATTCGGATTGCTGGAACTGAAGTCCTGGTTTTCTATGGCTGTTGGCAGGGGCCACTCACAGCTCACAGAGGCCACCCACACTCCTTGCCATGCAGCCTCTTCCATCTTCACAGCCAGCAATGGACACTCTCCCTCACGTCAAATCCCTTTCATTCTTTAAACCTCTTTCTTCAGGAACAGCCCAATTTCTCCTTCAAGGGCTCACCTGATTGGGTCAGGCCCACCCAGGACAATCTCCCTATCTTAAGGTCAACTGATTACACATCTTAATTTACATTGGCAAAATCTTTTTTTCCATAGGAGTGATATTTCATCATATTCACAGGTTCCTCTCACACTCAGGGGGAGGGGATTATCCGAGGCAAAGGTCACAGAGGATCATACTAGAATTCTGCCTACAACCTCTGGTATTAACATGGGATGAACACAGAGCCAATAATATATACACAGAAACCATTAACCTTGCAAGGCTGGCCTAAGACTATACAGGGTCCTCCCTGCACTCAGCCACTGATACTCAAGTTGCTACATTTCTCTGAACCTCAGAGGACTTCCTTTCACTGCTGTTGTAAAAGCCATAGTATAAGCCTCAAGCGGCTGTGAGGGGTAAAGATTAACCCCATGGGACTACCTACCACAGCACCTGGCAAGGAGGAGGCACTGAGTAGCTCTTAGTTACTAGAATTAACAATAGCACTGCCGTTAATATCTTTATTGCTATTCATATTTGAATTATTTAACCAGAACTGAGATAAGCCCACACTAAGTTCATAGCACAGCTGAGAAAATCTCTGTGGCTTGTGTGTTTTAACATGGATTCTGGGAGCAATAACCCTGGTCACCGATGCATCAACTCAGGAATAAAAGCAAGTGGCCCCGGGCTTCCCTGGTGGTGCAGTGGTTGAGAGTCCGCCTGCCGATGCAGGGGACATGGGTTCGTGCCCCGATCTGGGAGGATCCAACATGCCGCGGAGCGGCTGGGCCCGTGGGCCATGGCCGCTGAGCCTGCGCGTCCGGAGCCTGTGCTCCGCAAGGGGAGAGGCCACAACAGTGAGAGGCCCGCGTACCGAAAAACAAAAAAAAAAAAAAACAAAAAAAAAGCAAGTGGCCCCTGGCAAGAAAGGAATGAGGATATCGCACATTCCAGGTCCATTTACAAGAGATGTATCACTCTTTATAGATTCCTCAGACAACAAGAGCACAAAGGTTTCCAGAGAGGAAAGCCTGAGATATTCTAATATATGGACAAAAAATATTTGTACGATTCTTCAAAGCAAATAGTCTCTGCCCAAAGCAGACAAGCAACTGAAAAAATTAAAATGTCCCCCTCTATTTAACTCTCACAAGCTTCTCATTTACATTTGCTTTTATTTCAACAACATTGTATGTCAAGCTACTTCCTACAAGATATAACTTATTTCAGTTCCGTTTGCTTATCAGTCAAGGGAAAGCACTAACGGAGATGAGGTGGGGCTGTTCCATTTGGGGGGGACTATGTCCTTTCTGGAAGCATCACCCTCTTTAACTGGTAAGGACAAGGAAGCATTTTCTGATTTTGTCTAGAGCAGTGGCCTCCAAAGTAAAAAACAGGAAAAACAGGCAACATTAGACCTTCTATTTATACTTATTTTCATGCTAAAACTAAGAAAGAAATTAAGCTTTGCTGTATTTTGCGGAGCACAGGCTCCGGACGCGCAGGCTCAGCGGCCGTGGCTCACGGGCCCAGCCGCTCCGCGGCATGTGGGATCTTCCCGGACCAGGGCACGAACCCGTGTCCCCTGCATCGGCAGGCGGACTCTCAACCACTGCGCCACCAGGGAAGCCCAAGCTTTGCTGTATTTTAATAAGCAGCTTGGCACTCGTCTCACTTGATCTGAGTCAGTTGCATAAGGTGTTGCAGGAATGCTGAAAAAAGATGGGAATCCTACAACCCAGCAGAATTCTTTTTTTTTTAATTTTTTAATTTTACTTTAGTTATTTTTTATAGAGCAGGTTCTTATTAGTTATCCATTTTATACACATCAGTGTACACATGTCAATCCTAATCGCCCAATTCATCCCACCCACACCCTCCCACCGCCACTTTCCCCCCTTGGTGTCCATACATTTGTTCTCTACCTCTGTGTCTCTATTTCCAGCAGAATTCTTATTCCTTCTAGCCTACAGCTTCCTGAGGTTTTTCCAATTCACACATGCCCAGTAATATGGATTCACAGATTGCACTACCTGCTCTTAACTACAGCAGCTCTTACAAAAAGGACAAGTGGCTTAAAAATTCCTGCAAAGAAATCTGAGTTGAAGGAAATAGCAACAATGCAAAGTACCTACATTCAACAAGAAAACAGCAGAACTCCTCCCACTCCTACCATGAGCTTTTTGTCAGTTATGCTGTGATGTTAAAAAAAAAAAAAGTGATGATCAACTCAGATCTGCCAAGAATTCAAAGCCCACAGAGTTATTAAGAAGATTATTTTAAATATAGATTTACATTTATATCCATGGCCCAATATTTTTTGTACTAGAATATAGTCTCCAGAAGGACAGGGACATTATTTTTTAAAAACACTACTTCCTCATATTCTTAGCCTGACACATGGTAGGTGTTCCACAAATATCTATTAATAAGTCACTGAATCTGTAATGGCGAATGGGGCAGGTTATATTCTCCAAGGATATATCCAACAATATCTCCCTTCCCACACGTGGCTTACAAGGTGATCTTGTTATCTGCTCATTAAGAGGCATAGTCTAATTCCCCACTTCTTAAATCTGGGCAGGCTTATCAGTGCTTTGACTGACAGTTTACGGAGGAAGGAATGCTGTGTGACCCCTGAGGCTAAATCAGGAAAAGCCATGCAGCCTCTCCACCTGGTCTTCTTGGGATGCTTGTTCTGAGGGAAGCAAGCTGACAGGTTAGATGTCCAGCTACACTGAGACCACCACGGTGGAGAGGCCACATGAATGTGTCCTGGTCAACAGCCCCAGCTGAGTCCCAGGGCTGCCAGCCATGTGAATGGGACCCCTTGGAAGTCCAGCCCATCAAATCTACACATGACTGCAGCCTTGGCCAACACTGGACTGCACGAATGAGGGACTCCAGAAGAGTACCATCCAGCTGGACCCTTTCTTAATTCCTGACCCAGAAAATGTGAGCAAAATAAAATTGTTGGTTTAAACCACTGAATTTGGGGACAATTAGATACATAGCCCAAAGTAACTGGAACAATGGCCCTCACCCCAAGTACCTGTTAGGTCTTGGTGTGCTTTAGAATAATAACATGAAGCCATCAAGTCATGAAACATGTAAAATTTAGCATGCAGTTCACACTTAATACTAATTTTGTTTAGTGAGAGCAAAGCTCTTTTACAATTAATAAAATAATTAAATTACAGTTATTTATTTTTGTTTAATCTTACTCATTTAAACTTCTAGCTTACTTTTTATTTATGCTTTACAGTGGACATAATATATCAGTATTTTAGTGCAAATACGTGATTTGTAAATAAATATATTTTATTTATTTATTTACAAATAAATAATGCATGGGGGTGCATGCTCAAAATATTTTAAAATCAGGGTACATGATTAAATTGCTAGCCACTGAGAAATTAACAAAATAGATCAAACCTCATCCAACTTTCTGCATAAAATTTTGGAGGGTTCTTGGACTTCTGTCACCCATGCCTGAAATCCCATCTTGAGTACTTTAAGCAACCCAACGCTTGAGTCAACACTTAAAGACATCCACACCTCAGTCTGAAATACTGTCATAAGCCAATCCAGTTCCTTCTGGAACACAAGGTAAATTTATCTGAAGATGTTTTATTTGGGAATCTTTCAACAGCAAGTGTCAAAAACCTAACTTGACTGGATTTAAGCAAAAATGAGCCTTTATTGTCTTAAATACCATTAAAGCTAAAATGATAATCTACCCTCAGGCAGAGCTAGATCCAGCAATTCCAAAATTTCATCAGGACTCTCTCTTTATTTCTCATCTCTGCTTCCCTTAATGTGGCTTTTTTCTCTGGCTAACTCTCCCTTCACAGTAACAAAGCACCAGACTTCATCCTATGGACTTTGTGGTCCTAGTGAAAAGACAGTTTCTTGTTCCCAACTGAACCCATTAAATTGCCTGGCACCATTATAATTGGCCATACTTGGGTCAGTTGTCACCCCTGGAGCAGAGGAAAGAGTCATCTCTCTCCAAACCTCATGGATTGGGAGGAGGAAGGCATGATTTCCCAAAAGGAAATTCAGGTGCTATTACCAGAAGGCAGAATGGACTTGGGGCAAGCAAACAACAGATGTCTATTTCAAGGGATACACAGAGGGAGTGATTCAGGCCACTGAGCCCCCAACACTCTCAGGAGCCATCCTGAAGCACAAAGTCTGCCATGTGAGTATAGAAACGAATGAAAAATCAAGGCGTCCCAGAAAGCCAGAAGGTCACACAAGGACAATGGAAACAACTGACTTGCTGATTCAGAAGGACTGGTGATTCTTGTACCTTTTAGAGCTTGAGAGCCCTAGGGTTAGAACTGGGTTAAAAAGGATGCTCCTGCTACATCTCCCTACAAGCCTACACACTGGAGAAGAGAACATTAAAGGTAGCGCTTATGAACATCTGGAGTCAAATCACAGAGGTCTCCTTCCTGCCCCACCACCTGGTAGCTGTGTGACTGTGTGGAAGCTCTTTAACGTCTTTGTACTTCATTTCCTCATCAGGAAGACAGAGTTGATTACAGCACCAACTGCGTAAACTTCCAGCTAGCATTAAATGAGATTATATTTTCTCCTAGAGCTGCATAATGCACCAGTTAAGACGGTAGGGAGTGGAATCCACTGCTTGAGAGGAGTCTCTGCTCTCCTGCTCATGGCCAAGTAAATGTGGGTGATTTATTTAAATGCTCTGAAACTGTTTCCTCACCAGGAAGAAGTAAAATTGATCACAGTACTTGCCTCCTATGGTTTTTATAGGACTGACATCCCAGGTGTTCTACACTGTTCCTGGCAGACAGTAAGCACTCAACACATGGTAGCTGCTGGTCTTATGGAAGTTCTTCTCTCACTCAGTTGTAAGTCCCATAAGGACAGGATTTTTGCTTGCTGCTACAGGCCTTAGAACAGGGCCTAGCACATAATAGATGTTCAATAAATACGTGTTAAATGACCAGTTAAATACTTGTCATCAATTGGAAGTATACTGTCTCAGTCCTCAGCCTTCTCATCTACAGCTTCCCATGTTTCCCAAATTTTCTGATAGGGATTCTTTATTCAATGAAGAGTAATCAAATACATATTTTATTTCAGATACCAACCTACACTCTGGGAATAGAACTGTAAACAAGGCATGCATAACATCTTCTCTTAGGAGTTTATATTACACAGAGAGAGGGAGGGGGACTATACTTCAGGTGGTTGGTGAGGTGTATGAAAGAAACAAAGTCCAGTGATGACAGGGAGTTGGGGGGGTTCATAGTTGAGATGGGGTGCTCTGGGGAGGATCCTGAGAAGCTGGCTTTTGATCTGATTCCCAAAAGATGGGAATAAGCCAGCCATGGAAAGAGCTGATAGAAGAGAACTCAAGGCAGTAATCATGAGGTGGATTCTGGATTGAATTACATCCCCCCAAAAAGATATGCCAAAGTCCTAATTCCCTGTACCCGTGACTATGACCCTGTTTGGAAACAGGATCTTTGAAGATAATATCAAGTTCAAATGAGGTCGTACTTGATTAGGATGAGCCCTAATCCAATTGTGTACTTATAAGAAGAAAAGAGACACAGAGAGACCACCATGTGACAACAGAGGCAGAGATTCAAGTGATGGGTCTACAAACCAAGGAACACCAAAGATTGCCAGCACACCAGAAGCTTGGAGAGATGCATGGGAAAGATTCTCCCCTAGAACCTTAAAGTGATCACGATCCTGCCAACACCTTGATCTCAGACTCCTAGCCTCCAGGACTCTGAGAGAATAGATTTCTGTTGTTTTTAGCCACCCAGTTTGTGGTACTTGGTCACAGCAGCCCTAAGAAATGAATACGGTGGGAATAAGCTTCTTGTTCAGTAGACAAAAAGGAAGAACAGGGATGCAGGACTACAAAGGAGAGAGTAAGAAAGAACAGAGTTAGAAGGGGGCGCTTAGGCAGGACCTTGTCAAAGCAGGACAACCAGTTAGCCTGAAGATAATTATCCCTGTTAAGAGCTTGAAGTGGCTTTTAATACCTTAGCAAGCAGCATCATTTAAATGCTGAAAGGAGGGAGCATCGACTGTGTTAAGTGAGCCCAGAAACATCCTGAGGAACCAGGAGTTGCTCAGAAAGCATGTCAGATGCTAAATTCGTCCTTGTGCCTTCTGATCTTTCCATCTCAAACCATCATCTGCCAATTGTTCTCCCACACCAAATTCTCTGTACTGTTCCAGAAGCGATGCATAGATTTTCTATAAATGTGAATATATACATACATGTAAACATACGTATTTTGCACATTGTCCTAAATCAATGGATCATACTTAAGAAACAGGTACCAGTTCCTGCAACCTATGGTCAACCTAGATTTTGAGGGGTTTTTTCCCTCTTTCTCTCGCGAAGCATGGAAATACTGCATTTTGTATGTTTTTCCGCACTGTGATCATTCTGATTTTGTGACTGTGTATTAGTTACCCTGGCAACATGGTAGACTTGGATCTGATTGGTCAGGTTGGCAGGTTCACTGTCAGAGCCGTGGGCCCAGTTTTGAGTGGTGGATATGTGCATGTTAACCAGAGCTACACAGACAAGCTTGGCCAAGAAAACCTGATCCAGCAGAACTTCTGCATCCCTTCTTCTGGCCAAAAGGACCTTTCCTCCACCTGCTGTGGAAGTCCCTTGCACTGCTTTTGGAAAGATGCAAGAACTCGTCTGTATCTTTGAAATATCTGTTAGAAAATGTGTTCAGTATTGGTATGTTCAGCCTGTAGCGCAGAACACATTTACTTGTAATGAGAAATTAATTCTTGAGGAAGCTAAGGGAGAATGGTCCAACTGCTGGACCATGGGATTAGAACCTGCTACACAGCCGTAATTCTGACTTGCTGTGCAATCTGGAATGAGTCACCAACTCAGCCAAATGCTTCATTTTCTGTAAATAAATTTCATTCATAAAGAAAGAGCCTTCTCTTAAGAATGAGGTCCTAAGAGCGTAGTATGCTAAAGTTTTAAACTGGGACAAGATTCTAGCCCAGTTTATGCCAACAATATTGAATCACTTATTCATTCAATTTACCAGGTGCACTGTTTACTTATTAGAGTCTGGCTCTACTCGTTCACCAATTACCTAGGGAAAAAACAAACTTCTACCTAGAGCTGAAAATTTTTATTAGCCAATGAATAAAGAATCCCAGCACAGAGTAAAGTACATACTGATTCCTAACAAAGTGATAACTATATTTTTCTTATTTGCACAAATTTCTATGTAGCCATACCTGGCTCACTTTTCACAATATTTGTGTTTTCAAAAGCATGTCATTGACGCCTAGATCTACCACCCTCTCTACATCAGAACATATTATGTTTAACTGTAGTATATAACCACCATAGTCTTAAAATAGACGTAAAAGTCGTTGGCAAGCAGTCATTTTTCACCTGGGTTAAGTGTTACAGTATGTTCAGCTCCAGTAATGCTAACATTTAGGCTGTCCAATTTCAAAGAAAAAAAATCTGAAGGGAAAAGAGACAAGAACCACATTCCAAACAGTCTTCCAAAAACGACGACTGCATAGTAATGATTAATTCCTCTGCTAAAGTTACTGGGGGAAAATGTGCCTTCTGAAACTCCTATTTTCCCCCCATTGAGAATAAATGCCTTGTTAATTGTGCCTAGAGCAAGGAGAGAATCAGAGTATGATCAAGGAACCAACCAACTTTTTAAGGATTTAACCAATAAACCAATTGATATTAGCTCTCAAGTATCATGATATCTACGATATCACCTTGCGTGCCTGGGTTTTGTTAGCGAGTCTTGTTTGCAAGGCTATCACTAGTTCACACCGAATAGATATTGTTAATAAATTCCCTAATTTTCCTACACAAAGCACAATTACATAGCCTGAGACTTGTGTGAGGGGCATTAATTTGAGTGTAAATATTTAAAATGTATCACAATTTTTATAACCCTCTTTTGGTATGTTTTCACTGTAGATGTAACATACTGAGAACCCCACAACGGAAGTGGCCTGGGCCTCTTGATCCCTGAGAGGCCTACTTGCTCCAGTATTTGTGCACAAGGAAAGCTCTTCAGGGAATGATCCTCTCTTGGGAGGGAGATGGGGGTCTTCAGTAAAAAGAGGTTTCCCTGTTGAGCCCCAGCTTTGGGCCTCTCCGCCCTGCTGGTCCTGCACTCAGAAGCCACCCTCCCTGACCTCTCCCTTCCTACAACTCTGGGCCACAGACAAGTGCCCAGAACATCAACTTCAGATTTTGGGGGAAGATACAGCAGAGCAAGAAAATGAAAACCACAATGTAAGTCTGTGGGGACAGCATTCATTGAAAGGAAACAAATAATAAGGGCAGGGCTGGGAAGGGGGGGATGGTCAGAAACAACAACAAAACCTCATTTGGAGCCAGCAGAGATAATCTGAGGGAAAGCAAAGAATGGAGCCCAAATGAAAGATTCCGTGCAAATCTAGGGAGAGGTCGTGGTGGCTGTGCGAGGAGACAAAAGAACGCGGGCATTAATAAAACAGACGGACAATGAAAGCGCATCACAAAGCCTTGCAGTTCCACATACAAGCCAAGGTACACACACACACGCCCATAAAAGCAGGGAAGTGGGGAACAAAGGATGTCATGGCAACCTCAGCGAGCCCCGTCATGCTACCCACTGCAGTGCTCGTGGTCATCCGTCAAGGAGCCTCCCATTTCCAAACCTGGAGTTCACACGGGGAGGGAGGGGCCGCCCCAGTCAGAGGGGTCCAGGCCCCTGCAGTGCACTCTTGTCTCCCTTTCTTCCTTCCTTCCCCCATAAAATCCAAGCTAGGTCTGTGCCAAGCCTCCCCCTCCCCTCTCCCAACAGCTGCTTTTCTGAAATACAGGGAAACATAATCCGGACGCAGCATCCTGACACACTCATGTCCCCAGTTATGTTTCCCCAGTTATTTCAGATCTGGGTAAAGCAGCATTCCCCTGTGCTCTCAAAAACTCCCCTGTTCCTTTGAAAACAAAGACAAGATAATAACAAAAGAAGGGGAGAAAAAGCACATAAATGCATTTTGCTTGGTCGTGTGAAATCAAGCATCCCACTGTTCGAACTCATTTGGGATTGTGGATTTCCAGTGGGATGTAAATCTCATTTACCTGTGCCTAATTCAAAAGAGAAATGCTCATTTCCTTCCACCTCTATCTTCTACTTAAATTATAGGTCTCTTCTTTATTAATAGACCATCATTTCTTTCTACTTTCTTCTGGTTTGAGTGGGGGAAATACTGTGACACTGGAAAAAAAGAAAAGATGAGTGTTTCACCAGCAAGACTTGGAAGGCTGTGGAAAATAAAAGAGAACTTTTACAAGAACCTAATGGAGATATTGACATGTGTGTCTGGAAATCTAAACTTAGCAAAGTGTAAGGCAAGAACAGGCTTTCTCACTTTATTTCCGTATCTGGAAAGTTTCAGCGGCTGGTACCATATGAATATTTATTAACGCATTGTGAATCAGAACCTGTGATTATTACTCAACTATCTTTTTACCTTACAAGCTTCAACTAAGAAGAATAAAAACACATCTGCTTTTGCTCTTCCCATATTTTATTCAATGTTTTAACAGCTTTGCTGTAAATATCTCATCCATTACGATTCAGTTGTGACTATATCGGCTTCACGTCTCCTGTTTTATTACTGTCATTGCAGTGAAACAACACACTGTTAATTCTGTTAACTAACAAGTTCATTGTTCAAGCTAGTCAGCGATCTACTGTTTGTTGGGTCCTCATGTTAAAAGAGAACTGGTTATAAATCAAAGAAAGGCTTGAGTGAGGCGTGTTCCCTTTGTTCAGATGAGTGGGTCTTTATTTGAGATTGTCGTTTAATATGCTGTCATGGAAGAGGTGAGTAAATCTGGAGATAGGGCCAAATCCAATCATATCAGATGAAGAGGTTGCACAACCCTCAAAGAATTCGGCTCTGGAACATGCAAGCACCCTTACAGCTTCAGATTCGCTTCCTGAAACCTGCACCTCCTTTATAGCTCCCATCCATTGTAGACCTTGTAAACCTGTTTTCTTCTAGATTCTTTCCAGCAGAAACATGTTCATATTTCTTTTCCCCTAGGTGTGATTTAGTCTGTCTGAAAGTGGGGTCTGACAGATAAGAAGGTGGGCTCTATAGTCCAGCAGACCTGGTTCGCTTTCCAGTGCTGGCATCTCCCAGATGAATGGACTTGGATGATTTACTTACCATCCATGAACCTCATCTGTAAAATGGGAGCAGCCACCATAACTCCTCATCAGGTCGTTGTGATAATAAAAGGAGCAAATCTTTGTAAAATTCTGTACCAGTCAGGATTCAGTGCAGGAAATAGAAATCACTATAGATAGTTCAAGCATAAACTGAGTTAATTTGGGTAATGGATATACACCAATTATCTGTTATTATGATAATGCTGAAACACACACATGCATATGCACACACATCAGCTTAAAACAAGAGCATTTATTTAAATAACAGGTCAGGGGACTTCCCTGGTGGTGCAGTGGTTAAGAATCCACCTGCCAATGCAGGGGACACGGGCTCGAGCCCTGGTCCAGGAAGATCCTACATGCCGTGGAGCAGCTAAGCCCGTGCGCCACAACTACTGAGCCTGCGCTCTAGAGCCCGTGAGCCACAACTACTGAAGCCCGCACTCCTAGAGCCCGTGCTCCGCAGCAAGAGAAGCCGCTGCAATGAGAAGCTTGTGCACTGCAACAAAGAGTAGCCCCTGCTCGCCACAACTAGAGAAAGCCCGCGTGCAGCAACAAAGACCCAATGCAGCCAAAAATAAATAAATAAATAAATAAATAAATAAATAAATAAATAAATGTTTATTAAAAAAAAAAAACAGGTCAGCAGATCAGAGATTTGGGCTTGGCTGGGCAGGGCTGGGCAGTTCTTCATGCTATGTTCACTCAATACCTTGCTGGTGGCTGGTACATCTGGGCCAAATGTGTGACTCTCAAGCAGGATAACCTGGGCATTTTCCTGGCAGAGGCAAGGGAGAAAACAGGGTACTTCCTGGCTAATATATGCTAGTATCCCATTGATCAAAGCAAGTTTCATGTTCAGCCCACAGACAGGGTTGGGGTAGACAGAATGCCCCACCCAGAGTGGCTGGATCTTAGGGTGACCAACCACTCCGGTTTTTTAGAACCTGAGGAGGTTCCCAGGATGCAGGACTTTCAGTAGTAAAATTGGGGCAGTCCTGGACAAACTGGGATGCTTGGAACTCTGCTGGCACCTTATAGGGCAAGAAAATGGATGCATGGAGGGTCTTACAAAAGGGACTAATAAAAGTCTTATAAAAGGACTTAGAAGTTGCCTATCAAATCGCTGGAAAGACTGGAAGATAGACTACTAGTCTGAAGGTCCTGGTTCTGTTTTTGCTGCTATTACCACTTCTGCTGTTATCCCCACCTAAGTGGCAACCAGACACTGGAGCCTGGCATCTGGCTGTCGCACTGTGAGTGCTTGCTTGTTAACTGTCATGGGCACAGGAGGTATCTCTGCCCCACTCCCACCTTCCAGATCTCCCACAGGACAAGTGATGAATAGAGCCTAACTCTAACCCAGAACTCTGACCACAGGGGAATCTGGGAATTATGCTCTTGAGCTTCCCAACCACCCAGAAAAGGGGGAAGAAATGGAGTGAGAGAGGCTGGCTCCAAGCCTCTACCACAAAGGCTTCCACGAACATGTGGCTCATGGGGAATGTTGTCGGCTGTGATAGTGGTGTCAGATTCATTCAGACGGATTCACTGATATGGCCTACTACTAATACCCAGGCTGGTAACCCTCTCTCTAGTTTAGCTAAAATTAAAGGCAAACAGGTTACCTCCTAAGGTATCTGATTCCTAGAAGGCTACCCTCAAAAGGGCAGAATCATTATAAAGAAAATGGTTTCTGTAGCATTTCAACTTCCAGGGACAATTTGGGAATTTTAAGAAGGCACAAGCCTTTTTTCACCTTGTTTTGTTTTAGCTATTATTGAGTTTTCCTCTTTTTTCTAATTTCTCTTCTGAACATTATCTGGGTATTCTCAACCTCTGAAAGCTTTTCTTCAAACTCTGGGTGAAGATTTACAGCAGTAATCATCACTTTAGCCCAGCTGACATCTTTGCAATCACATCGTTACAAAATAAATAAGAAAAGAGAATGAATTCTGAGGGCATCTGAAATGAGCACCACAGTCCCTGGCCTGTATCTGACCTATTTTTAAGAAAAAGAAGAAAAAAAAAAACCAAAACACCACATTATCTTAAGAAGGTCATTTGAGGACCTGAGGACACAGGGAGGGGGAAGGGACGAAGTGAGAGAGTGGCATAGACATATACACACTACCAAATGTAAAATAGATAGCTAGCATGAAGCAGCAGCATGGCACAGGGAGATCAGCTCAGTGCAGAAACTAACACACCATTGTAAAGCAATTATACGCCAATAAAGATGTTAAAAAAAAAAAAGAAACAAATAGAGCTGGAACAATTAGATACTCACATGCAAAAGAAGGAAGTTGGACCCATATCTCAAAATATACAAAAATTAACTGAAAATAAAGAGTAAAAAAAAAAAGGTCATTTGAGTCTACTGATTTCAAAACACAAATGAGCTGAATTTATGAGGAAAAATTCTGGTTCATTAGAGATAATTTTTCTAAAATACAGTTCCTTAAGGAAAACATACCTTAGTTGTGATTCTAAATCTGTCTCCTGAGAAATCTTGGATGCCTGCTGATCATTTTGAATTCTTTGCCGCCCTTAACTTTCTGGCTACATGTTAGAAATCATTTTAAATGAATTGAATAAAATTCACAAGTGTTATATGCCAGCAAATGATGAACTCACAGGAAATATGACTCAGATCCACTTTTTTTCATTTTGTTTTTTTCTAATAATAAATAGAAATGAACAAATGTGGCTTTAATGACATCTTGGAGCAAAAGCTTTTATTGATATATTACCAGCTGGAAGCACGTAATGCTTTGGTGAAATAGCTCCATTCTGCATATTTATAACCAGGTTGAAAAAGGTGTGTTTGTTATTTTGTGTGACGCTTCCTAATGATAGTGAAGTTTTATATATGAAGATATACATGCACCATCATAAAAACGAACAATATTTCAGCTTACAAAATCTTTCTTTGATTGAAGATGCTTTTATACTTACTTAGTTTCCAATTACTTTTTTAACCTGTGCTCACAAACTTACAAATACCTTTTCCTCATTCCTGTAAAGCCATGAACATATGCTCCAAACTGTGTCAGTTGAAACAAAATGTGGGGCAACTGTTTAGAGTGACAAGTCCTTCTTTGGACAGCTGAGGTTCTCATCATTAGCTAATTAAGTTTGTATCAGGTCAACCTCTTTGGGTTGCAAAAACTAGAAACTGCTTTGAGAAAAAAAGGAATCCACTGGCACAGAAGTTAAGTGTAGAGGGCTGGTTTCAGACACAGTGGGCTGAAGGCACTCAAATGATGTCACCAGAACCTGGTATCCCTTCATCGCTCAGATTTGCTTTCTGATTTGTGTTAGCTTTCTTTTAAAATGGGGTCTCTCTACAAAGTCACAAAATGATAACAGCTCCAACACACACTCTCTCTCTCTTTTGTGTGCGTTCTCTCTCTCCCTCCCACCTCCTACCAGTTGAAGAAAGTCAAGGATCTGTCTACGACTGGCTCAAATTGCTCACATGCACAATCCTGCATGTGATAGTACAACTAGTACAAATAGTACAAATAGTAACAAATAGTACAAATAGTAACAACTATTGTACAAATAGTAACAACTATTGTTACCAATGGTGTATTAGCTATCTACTGTTGTGTAACAAATTACACCCCAAAACTTAGCAGCTTAAAAGAACATGCATTTATTATCTCCAAGTTTCAGTGGGTCAAGGATCCAAGCAAGGCTTGACAAGGTCCTCCAGCCCAGGGTCTCCCACAGGCTGCAGTCAAGGTGTTGGCCAGGGCTCGAGTAATCTCGAGGTTCAGGGAGCGGATCCACTCCCAGAATCACCCAGTGGTGCAGGCAGGATTCAGTTCCTTTCTGGGCAGTTGGGCTGAGGGCCTTGTTTCTTCACTGGTCATCAGGCAGAGGCCACACACTATTCTTTGTTACATCGCCCTCTTCTAAGGGCAGTTCATAACAGGGCAGGTTTCATCAGAACAAGCAAACGTGAAAGAGACAGATGGACTTCACAGTCTTCAATCCTAGTCTTGGAAGTAACATCCCATCAATTTTGCCATATTTTATTCACTAGTAGCAGGTTCTGGGCCAGCTCACACTCAAGGGGAAGGAATTACACAGAGTGAATACCAGGAGTTGGGGATCATGGGAGCCATTCCAGAAGCTCCTACCACAAAGGGTAATGAAATTTTCTGATCAGTTTAAATATGAATTTTCCATGTTACAATATAGGCTTTATTAACAATTGTTTCAGTCTGCATAATAATTCATTGAGTGGATACATCAAAGCTTATTTAACTTTAAATTTATTAAACTGAGTTGTTTACAGGTTTTTAAATTTTCCTTGCTATTGCAGATACAACTGTGGTTCATCCTTTAAAAAAAATCATTTGATAATCGTATCTAAGAAAAACCAAACTCAAATGCTCACAGGGGCATGGGAATTCTATCCCTAAAGGAATAGTGTTCAGTCAGGCTGGCTTCCTGTTAACATGTGGGAACATGAACATGGTATTAACAGAACTCCTGCTTTTTCAAGAAAAATAGGAAATTCATACTTGTATGTGAAGTGTCCTATTGACTCCATTAAAAAGAAAATATACCTAAACAAGTGTGTGGGCCAAACAAAACTGATCTGCGGGCTGAATTTGTTACACTGGCTACCAGTTTGAGATTATAAACTAAGAGTTATACTTCTGAAATCAACCCTAAAGAGAAAAAAAACAGGAAATGGCAAAACTATGGAGACAATAAAAAGATCACTGGTTGCCAGGGGTTAAAAGGAAGGGTGTAATGAATCAGCATAGCACTGAGGATTTTTAGGGCAGTGTAACTGTTCCGTATGATACTATAATAGTGGATACATGTCGTTATACATTTATCAAAACCCATAGAATGTACAACACCATGAGTGAACCCTGATGCAAACTATGGACTTCGGGTAATGATGATGTGTGTAGGCTCATGGACTGCAGCAAATGTGGTTGATAATGGGGTAGGCTATGGGTTTGTGAGGGGAGAGTGTTTATGAGAAATTTCTGTACCTTCCATTCAATTTTGCTATGAACCTTAAACTGCTGTAAAAAATAAAGTCTATAAAAAAAACAGGAAATTAAATTCTTTAAGAATCACAGCTATGTAAAAGAAATAAGTATAAAGTTATACCAATCAGTGTCTATTGGAAAGAAATACATTTATAGACCTTTGAGGGGTGGGGTTATGTATTTGTTTCTTCCTCTCAGTCTATTTCCAAAATCTTTCTCAATGAGCAAATGGTACAGGCAGTCCTCACTTCGCACAGAAATGTGGCACTATAAAAATGACTATGCAAGATGAAACTGTGCCAACTGATATTAATAATCAGTGGTAAACATTCCAGTCATACCATGACCTTTAAAAATGTTGATCAAAACATTAAAACTGTCTTACTGTCAGTTCTAAATGCACAGGGAAATGAAAAATAATAGTACAACTAAATTTTATTTAGTACACTATATTTTCATCATTAGAAACATTGAGAATTAAAGTATTTATCTCTTTGTGAAAGCTTATCAAGTAGTCTGAATACTACTGTTCTTTTCATTGTATAACTTGCGATACAAAGAGAACATCTTTTCCATGCCTTGGTGAATTTTCAAACTTAATCCTAAGCTTGGATCAGCTTCTAATATTTTGACATTAGTACTTTCAATGCTGTGAACTATCTCCGAGAGTTCCTAAATGTGAAGATTTTTGCCAGCATCACTTCCTCTGGGACATCTTCAACCTTCTTGTCATGACCGTTTTCCTCATTTATCGATAAGTTTGCATCCACTATGCTCCTCTGGCTGCACACCTGCAGTCTCCCACAGCAGCAGAATCAACATTCCCATGCTCAGCTATTTCTCTGATAATTCCATTTATGTTCATTGAGAATTTCACTTCCAGCATCTCTTTTTCTTCCACAGTTGCACTTATATATTTGTTGACCAATTCCTTCTTTGACTGCTCACTTTTATGAAATGCCATGGGGGTTTATCACCAGGAGACGAGGAGGCAACACAACCACACACTTTGCTGTCTGTGTGTGGGCTGAACACAGATGCACAGGGACCAGTCACAGACAGACTGGGGAAGGGACGTGATGGGTCACGGCTAGGCGTGCACATCTGCTGTTCATGTAGTGATTCGTGGGCTGAAGAGCCAGCTATGAAGTTTGTATTTTATGCAGTTATTCAGTTAATATACCATGTTATTCAAAATTGAATCATGTTTGGGGGGAACTGGTGTTATTTAACTAAAACACGGTAACTGAAATTAATGTGTAGCAGAACCATGCAAAGCAAGGACTGCTGGTACTTCAATATTGGAAAAATTAACTTTATTATAAAAAAAAACCGATCCCATGCTCCCTTTTTTGGTCACAGGCAGACTCAAGGACTAAAGATAGACTCTACCGAAAAAGGTACACTGCTGGTTGAGCTCCATTGATTTATGACCCTGGAGACCTCACAGAACATGCTGTAATGCTATTTTGTTCAGACTCCCTGTGAATAGGTACATCTGGAGACATATATATTTATGGAAAATGATAAATATTTTTTCTCCCCTACCTTATGTCTAAGTAGGTCATGTTGGCAATATTTTGAGTACCTATTACATTTCATCCAATGTATTTTCAAGAGCACGTTAAATGTAGCTGTAGGACGCACATGGGTGGTGACAGGGAACACCTCCCACCTCAAAATCCTATAAACATGATTGCTCTCTGAGAGTTAGACTGGGAAACTAGAACATCATAGATCAAAGCAGTGAAATGCAAAGTCAACTGAGAAATGTAATTCTGAAAGCAATTTGATGTCCTTAATAGATGCAAAATGGATAAAATTCAACAATTCTTCATGTTTTTTAAAATACGAGGAACTTGGCAAAACAGCAGTATGAAGGAAATTCTTTAACAAGGTAAACACCAAGAGCAAACATCATTCTTAATGTTGAAAATTCAGAAGGACTGTTATCAAAGCTAGCAGTACAATTAAAGCATGCCCCAACACTGCTGCAGACACTGTTCTGAAGGTCCTAGCCGATGCATTCAGAAAAGGCAAGCAAACAGGAGGAATAAGAGTTAGAAAGGAAACGATTATTATCATCATTTGCAGCCAACAGTATCATCAGTAAATAAAATTGATATATGATTACAACTAAGAAAAAAGGGTATCCAAGTTGCTAGACATCAGATGGGCATATAAAATGTCCTAGACACTAGAAATAATCAATGAGAAAATTTAAGGAAGTGTCAGTGTGATTCCTAAGTTTGCAAAGCTGGAGATAACCAGATTGAAGGTATTAACACAGATAAGCAACCATGTGGATACTTAGGGGACTAGGTAAGCCATGAATTCAGAGACAATGAGAATCACAGAGGACAGTATCAGTGAAGCCCAAGCAAACCCTATCTTATGACACAGATATCTGATATAACTGTCAAATATGTCATTTCTGTGAAACCAGTTTGTACCTGAAGCCATTACATTTCCTAATCACATATAACTGAATTAGCTGAGGTCACCCCTTTCCTTAAGATTTCAGCAAACTTGTACTGTGCCCTTTGTTTAACAGTCTTTGGAAATCCAATGCTGCCCAACAATTTAAGTTCAACCAATACCAGGCCATAGGCTGAGTCAGAGTTTGATCCCATCAGCAAAGAATCATACCCTTCCAGGAAGGCGGCCTTATACAGGGCCCAAACCCTCTTTTTTCCCTCAAAGTCAAGAACAAGATGCTCATGGATTTCCCATGAATTACTTGCCACAATTTCCTTTGAGAGAATTCAACCATTTGAGCTGTATCCCCTTACCCCAGAAAAAAAAAAAAATGCACGTTCTTGAAAATATTATACATATTTCCAAGAGGTTCACAGACCTCCTGAATCCTATCCAAGAGACCCCAGATTAACCATCCTTGCTCTGCTATGTGTGACGCATCAACGCTCATCACAGTGGTTCAAGATAAAGAAGCTCATCCCATTGGCTGCCTGGGTTTATACCTCAGCTCGATCTTTAACCAGCTGTGTGAGCTTGATTATATTATTTAACTTCTCTGGGCCTCGATGTCATCATTTGTAATGGAATCATAATAGTTCTTACCTCATTAGGTAATTATGACAATCAAATGAGACAAGGCAGGGAAAGCTGTTGGCACAGTGCCTGCCACGTGACAAAAGACCAATGGATGTTAGTTATTATTTTATTATTAACTACCCTTTGGCTGCTTTGTCTTTTATTTTGTTAAAGCTTTTGAAGATAAGTATACTTTAGGATGTATACCGAGTTTTTTAACTTCAGCCATACTGATATTTGGAGCCAGACAACTCTTTGTCGCAGGGGATGTCCTGCACATTGAAGGGTGTTTAGGCAGTGTCCCCGGACTCTACCCACTAGACGCCAGAAACACCCCACAGTTGCAACGACCAAATATGTGTCCAAACATTTACACATGTTCCCTTGATGGGCAAAATCACCCCTGACTGAGAATCACTGCTCTATGCTGATTATATGGATAGGCTGAGATTTTTTTTTTTAATGGCAGAAACAACAGTAATCATACTATTTAAAATGTTACCATTGCTGATGAAAATACAATGAGGCCAAGAAATTTGTACTCAAAATGGAGAAGGGCTCAAAGTGAGGAAGAGGAAGTGACGGCGTGAATGAGGATGGGACTCACAAGGCTCAATACACGTATACGGGTGAAGGTGGTTAATGAGAAACATAGGGGTCGTGAAAGATAGAGAGGAAAATAAATTTGGGCAATGGAAGGAATAAATTGGAAACTCTTAAGAGGAAAAGAAGTAGCTTAGCCTGGAGAATACACAAGCTTCATAACACCTGGAAGGAGTCAACAGAGACAATATGAAAAACAGAAAGGAAATGAGGAAAACTGTTCTATGGATTCCACAAGAGGTCAACACCACTGATTCAGGATAAGACAGGACAATTTAATATGGAATTAAAGGGTAGAGCCCAGGGTTAAAAAATCCTTGGAACAGAACCAAGGCTGATGGTGGGCTCAGACCCTGAGTATCAGCCTTTTAAGAGACTAACATGGCATACTCATTCCTGAAACAAATAAAATTCATATCTTGTGTATAGGTAGTCCACATACTGTTGTAAAGTTGTTTTACATTCTGAGAAAATAAGCTTATGGGGGCTCAAAGTCTCTCTTCAAAAAGAGAGCAGCTCAGAGAAGTTAAGCATCAGCCCTGATCAAAAGGTGCGTCATCTGTGAATGAGACATGTGCTCCTTCCCTCGGGTGGTGGCAGCAGAAACTCAGTTGTCCTTTCAATGTTGATGTTGGTGATATGAATCTACTGAGCTCTTCTTAGCACTTTCCATATGTTGGGTTAAAATTTTCACTTGTCTTTTGCCACTTTATCCCAACAGCAACCTTTTGAGAAGCAGCAATTTTGATCCCGCTTTACAGATGAGGAAGCCAAGGTTTGGAAAGGTTCAACTCTCCAAGGCTGCACATCTTGTAAGCAAGGATTTAATGCCCAGTGGCCCATCTCTAACACCTGTTCTTGTGGCTCCTGTACTGTACTCTCGAGGGCACATAGGGAGGGGTGGGATGCTGAATTCACCTTCACTCAATGTGCTCAAAACTAAGGGCTTAATAGACTAATAATACTTGAATAATGTGGCTCTGCTCTGTCAAGCACTTTTTATCGCATTAATATTTCACGTTGCAATTGAATGGTGCCCTAAACGTGTTAATTGTGCCTCTGAAGAGAAAAACCCAGCAAGGGGGAAAAGTGCTGTGGTTATCTAGATTATCAGCTCACCCTACAATCATGGAAACCAATCCATAGAATATTTATTGCCTATTTGCTGCACTCCACGCCAGATATTCCCCTGTAAATTATTTTACTTACACTGACATTAAAAAAAATTTCCAAGTTGGCATTATTATCTGCATTGTTCAGAGAGCAAACCAGATTAACCCTGCCGTCAAGAGAAGGAGCTAAGGCTCAAATCAAGCTCCATCAACCCCAGTCTAAGGTTTTCTCCATCAGATCAAAACAAACACATTAAAACCAAGAATCCTATGCTCTGACATCTTTTCCATGTCTCCAAATTTTTTGCCATGTGTGGCCAATTAGCACAGTTGGCTAGAACATGGTGCTAATGAGGCCAAGGTCAGGGGTTCAATTCCCTCATGGGCTGAAACTTGATGCTTCCTTCCCAGAGTCACAGGCTGTGGACTGCACCACAGCTGGTCCCCTCCCATGAGTGTCATATTGGTCATAAAGGCAGTTGAAAAAGTCTTGCTGAATCACGGTAACTCCATCCACACTGTTGGATCAACTCAGAACACAAGCTGTAGTGACAGTGTGACTATAGACATAAATGAAGACCAACATTGTGATTAGTTGAATAAATTAACAATTTTTGCCTACATTCTATAAGTTTTAACTGCACTCTTTATGGATCGCTGGAGCTGTGACTTTATTTATAAAATCTCATATATTAAGAGAGATGCTAAAATTTCGAGCTGAATGACATGTGCAGTAATACCTCAATTACTTAAACTCATTAAGGAAATGAGTTATTTTGTATATGTAAATCATGTTCAGATAATGGAAGTGTCTCCTTAGTACCAAGACATTTTCATATTAGAAATTTTGATGGAAATCTTTCTAAATGGAATTCCCATTTTCCTGCCTCCCTAAATAGGAGATATGGGACATAATTTTTCCTAGATATCTGTTATTTACAAAAAGCACAATTTTTAAAAAGTGATTTTTTAATTGAAAATAAAGGGATGGGAAGATAAATCAACCAGGAATGTCAATGTTAATACCAGACAAGGTGAAATTTAAGCTTAAAGTAACAGCAGGATAAAAAGGAAGATAATATAATGATATACGATATATTTTCCAAAGAAAATGCAATAATCACAAACCTATGTGCACCAAATAATATAACAACTTCACTGAGTCCCAGCTTTTCTGACCTTCTAGCTATTCCTGAAACAGGACAAAGTAATTCCTAATTCAGGGCTTTTGTGGCTACAGTCCCCTCTGCCTAGAACTTACTTCCTCTGGGCTTTGCATTCCCACCTTATTCAGTTCTCTGCCCAAATATCACCCACCGAGTGATGGCTAACCACTCTATCTGATTTGTCACCTAAGATCCTAAGATTTCAAGTTGTTCAATAACTGATCGCCTATATATACGAGGTCTCATTGCTGTAGGAAAAATTAAAGATACACAGAGCCCTGAATCCACATACCCTAAATTTCATTAGATTCCTAAGATGTGTCTACTAACATCACAGTCCTCTAAGAAACTGTAATCTTTATTACCAGCCAAGACTTTAGATCTAAAACCCCACAGAAGGAATAAGCCCACAGCCTCTCCCTTGGCACCTTTTCTCAATGGCCAATCCTGAACTTGGCTATTAAGTTCTTACTACCCTAAGCATGAGAAAAGTCACAGAAAAATGAATGCAATGAAAAAAATCATAATTCTTTCTGTATTACTTTCCTGTGACAGCTATAACAAATTACCACAAACTTGATGGCTTAGGACCACAGAAATTTATGCTCTCACTGTTCTAGAGGCCAAAAGTCTGCACTCAAGGTGTCAGCAGGGCCACAGTCCCTCCAGAGGCCCTAAGTGAGAATCCATTTCTTACCTCTTCCAGCTTCTGGTGGCTGCCGGCAATTCTGTGGCTTGTGGCCACATAACTTCAGTCTCTCCTCCATCCTCACGTCACCTTCTTCTGTGTGTGTTTGTGTGTGTGTACGTGCACACGCGTGTCAAATTCCTTCTGTCTCTCTCTTACAAGGACACTTGTGAGAGCCCACAAGTGGATAATCCAGCATTATCTCATCTCAAGATCCTTAACTTAACCATCTCTGCAAAGATCATTTTTTTCCAAATAAAGTAATGTTTACAGGTTCCAGGAATGTGAACCTGATATCTTTGGGGCCACTGTTCAGCCCACCGCACTTTCTAACTCCAGGTGCAGATGTTGCATCACTTTTCCCTTGAACCCTACTGTGGTCTTCTAGGTTTTGCAAAGGTAGAAAACTCCTTTATAAAAGGTAGGCATCCCCAAGTCCATCCATGCATAATGGCCATGTGGCATTCTGAGCAGGAGCAACAGTGGAAGGAAGTCAATAAAACAATGACCCTAAGAGTGTGAGCCCTGAAAGGACAAAACATATTTTTTTTAATGTCTTTTTTCACCATTTGCTCTTCCCACAAAAACTCCAGCCCTAGTGTCTGAGCCACACTGGGGTCTTATCTGATATGAGAGAACCTCCTCTTCAGGATTGATCTGCAAAGGGGGAGGGCCTAAGATCCACCGTTGCAAATCTTCTAATCAAGCCTGGTATCATGTTCAGCTGAACCTAAACGCAGCTTCAGGAACATGCTGCACACTGTGCTCTCGTGGCCACCCAATCCATCAAAGTTGCCACAAGATGAAACGCTTTTGCCATAACTGTCTTGGAAATAATCTTCTGTGAGTGTCGACATCCCCCATACCATTTATTATTCACTCATTTAGCAGATATTTATAGACCACCAACTATGTGCAAAATTATGTAAGTGCTAAGGTTACAATGGTAAGCAAAACCAGACTCTGTCCCTGCCCTCATGGACTTAACCATCTAGAGGGAGGAAAGAGACATTCATTAAAGAGTAGCAAATGCCCATGTAAGACTGCAACTGTGACAGTTGCTCTGAATGGATCCTCCGTAGTGAGAATCTGTAAAAAAGGGGATTTGAACCACTCAGGAAGTGAAGAAAGAATTCCTATAGGGAGTGATACCTGTGCAGAAACCTGAAGAATAAACAGGAATGTACCACGTAGAGGCGACAGAGGTAGATTATGTGCAAAGATCTTACACCAGGGGAAAGCACAGAGAGGAGAAGGGAGAGTACCAGGGGAGACAGAAGATAAAGCTGGAGAGAGAAGTGTTTTTAACAGTCTTTGATTATTTTATAACCTCAAGGGCACTGAGGAGGCTTTGAAGGTTTTGCCACGCGGGAGCTGGCAAAACGATTTATGCTCTGCAAAAGCTCTGGACTCTCTCTGGAGAATGGTTTGAAAGGGGGACCAAGAGTGCAACCAATAGATGCCTGGACTCTCTCAAGAGTCCAAGAGAACAATGACGGTGACTTGAATTAGAGAAGTGGTACTGATGGTGGAGAAGGAAAGAATAAATGGATTTAGGAGACATTTAAAACAAAACATTGACAGCACACCATGGGGGTCAGGGAGAGACAGGCATCAAGGATGAGCCCTAGACTTCCAGGTTTCCTAATAGGTAATTTCCCAATCACTGCAAGAGAACATTGAAAGATCACTAGGTTGGACGCATAGGGTAGGGGGAGATGTGCTATGAGATTGACTAGAGACTTACTGAGTCTGAAGATGCCTCTGATATTCTAGGTATCCCAAAGCTGACGCCAATGTGATTTAATGTGAATCTAGCACTCAGAAGAGCTCACAGGAAAGGTCTAGTTTAGACACGTAAATGTGTGAGTCATCTGGGTTTAGGGAGTGATGAAGTAAAATCGGGTACGGAAGTAAATATTTATGAAATAAGAAACCACAACAAATTTTTTTTTTTTTTTGCGGTACGCGGGCCTCTCACCGCTGGGGCCTCTCCCGTTGCAGAGCACAGGCTCCGGACGCGCAGGCTCAGCGGCCATGGCCCACGGGCGCAGCCACTCCGCGGCATGTGGGATCCTCCCGGACCGGGGCATGAACCCGCGTCCCCTGCATCGGCAGGCGGACCCTCAACCACTGCGCCACCAGGGAAGCCCCAAATTACAAATTTTAAAAAGATTAAAATACCACAAGCATCACAAGATCCAGAAAAATAACATAATAGCTTTATTAACTGCCTGCTGCCCCCTATAAAATATCTCTTTTGCACATTTTAGTGTGTATGCAACTTGATAGCCTTTTCTTATAATAATATAGCTTTTCTCATTAAAAAGTAATGTAGGGACTTCCCTGGTGACACAGTGGTTAAGAATCCACCTGCCCATGCAGGGGACATGGGTTCGAGCCCTGGTTCGGGAAGATCCCATATGCCACGGAGGAACTAAGCCCGTGCGCCACAACTACTGAGCCTGCGCTCTAGAGCCCATGCGCCACAACTACTGAGCCTGAGTGCCACAACTACTGGAGCCCATGCTCCACAACAAGAGAAGCCACCGCAATGAGAGAAGCCCGCGCACTACAACGAAGAGTAGGCCCCGCTTGCCACAACTAGAGAAAGCCCGCGCACAGCAATGAAGACCCAACACAGCTAAAAATAAATAAATGTATTTTTTTTAAAAAGTAATGTAATTTCTCAAACAAGGTTAACTGAAATTAGTTTCATATTATTGATCACTGGGATCATAAAATATGAAACTCCATATACAAATGATTTGCCTTCGTACTACTGCTACAGGTTCATGTCCTACAATTCAAGAATTCCAATAAATTTTATTTGACACCACTTTTAAAAAATAATAAAAATGTATGGTACTTTTATAATTGTACGCACTGTACTGTCAGAGAAAGGAATTCTATTTTGTCTTGGCATCAGTAAGAAATTCATCCTCTGCTTCAGTTTATACATTTGATGGCTGGAAAAATTATCCATGGACTAGCTTCTGGCTCCATAGATTTTCTAAACCTCCTCCACCACCCACATCAAGTGCTGGGTGCAAGGAAATATTCATATCCCTGTAGAGCCTGTAGCCTATTCCTTTGCATCATCATGCTGGGGAGATGGTAAAGTGAGCATTAGGAATATTCTGGAAGCCATTCCTACACCAGTACGATGAGCAGTAACTTAACTATACACATGGTGACCTATAACGTGTATATTCCACTAAACCCAAATTACATGACTTCCCCGGTCTTTCCCTTAGCCATATCCAAAAGCTGCCAGAAGCCACCTACATTTGGACAAAACATTGGACAAAAATACACGGCATGTGACTGTACTGCCATGGTGCCTCCCAGGTCCTGGGGCCAAGGTCTGGCACAAGTGAATGAGAGCCTCAGCTTCATCAGCGCCACAGAAAATCTATCTCCCGTTCTAGGTTTGTATGAGATTCCTCCAGAGCAGGGCTTCTCTACTTTGGCACTACTGACATTCGGAGCTGTATAAGCCTTCAATTGTAGGGAGCTGTCCTGTGCACTGTAGGATGTTTTAGCAGCATTCCTGGCCTCTACTCATGCAATGCCAGTAATACCCCACCCTCACCCCAATCGGGATACCCAAAATGTCTCCAGATATTGCTAGATGTCCCCATGAAGGGCAACACTGCCCTCTGTTGAAAACCACTGTTCTAAAGAAAGACTTTAGAGAGAGAACAATATGTTTATTTAGTGAATTCTGATTGGGTACCTACTATGATTAAAGCCCAATGGAAGGTCACCTTGCACAAGGCCACAGTGCAGTTGGGAAGGAAGATAATGAATAATAAATTTCAGTAGAATGCAGTAAGTGCCATGAGGAAGATCTCAAATACACTGTGGGAATCGAAGACAAACCTCTTTCCTACTTCACAGGGCTACTGGGGGATCAATGGGATGAGGATTGTAAAGATGAGATTACTCCGCATCTATTCTGCCAAAGCATTTCTTTACGTCGGCATGATATAAGCTGAACATATAGAGGGAATTACAGCAAATACTTCAATTAGCCATAACAGTCACTATTTACAAATCCTGGCCAAGAAACGTTGCAAAAGTGTATTAATCATGATGAGGTGGAGGAATCCATCTCCTTCTCTTTTATTCTGGCAGTTATGTTTCTTACACCATGCCAGCCACACTCGTATCTGAAGCCTACAAACACATAGATTGAGTCATTCCTAGGAGAGGTTGACAATTTTATTCATAGAAGATTTGCCACAAGGCTTTATCCCAGCTAAATGGAGGGGGGAGGAGTAAGCCTAAATCAATGAGAATTTAGCTTGTGAACAGCACTGTATATAAATTAAAAAAAAAAAAACTCACCTGATTTGACACAAATCATTCCTCTAGAACTCTTGAGATAACCCTGGTATTGTTCTTACCCTATTGTGTTTTCCCCTCCAATCAATTATTAAACCTATTGACAACAAAATAAAAGAACTCCAGGGTACATTGAAAATCAGGGCCTATTTCACTCAGGGTGTCATCTCAACTATCAAATGTATTTGTTCACAGAAAGCCTTGGAACAGACGGTAAGTCCCTTTGCTGAGCTGTTTGCGTTTCTGTATAATTAGTAATTGGAGAGGGAATGTCACTAATTCCCATTTCTCTGCTTGAAAGTCACTGCAGTGTCCTTTAACAAATTGAACACTATGTAACTGTGCTGGGCAGAAATGAGTTAACCTGTTAGCTCTCCTTTGATTGCACTTAATCACAGGAGCCCCTTAAAAGCATGTTCCTTTAATCTTTTTCTTTACCACCACGCTTTATGTTGCTGATCTCACCTCAATTTTGTCATTCAGCCCTTTTCAAGAGGGTGCTCTGTGGCCTTCTGCTCGGTGGTGCTCTGGATTAGTTAATCAATTATTACAATAATTTCCACCTATATAGTGCCTGATCATTAAAAATTCATTTTGATATTGCCAAAAGGTAGCTTCACATTGTGGGTTTTAAAAGCAGTGATTCCTCAAAATTTATTAGAAAAATAACATACACTTTTGCATTGAACCCATGATTCCAGGATAGCGCTGCAAGGGGTGAGGTTACATTTATTTAAATTTTTTTTAAATCAGGAAAATAATAATGCAGGTGTCCCATGGATAGAGCAAAAAATCATTGAAGAGGGTGTGGGGTGACTGATATTTCAGAGATCCTAGAGAAGAGCCAGGGCTTTGGGCTGAAGCAGCCTGGACTGAAATCTGCTCCTGTCCCCCACCAGGGCTCTTAGAATCTTGGACAAGTCACAGGTTCTCATCTCTGAACGGGGTTAATCACATTCATAGTGTTGTAGTGAGGATTAAAACAGATAATCTGCGCCTGATATATAACCACACAGGGAGTTTCAGGTCAAGAAAAAAAGTTATTACTTAGCCATGTAATATCACTGTACACACACATATGCACACAAACACATAAACGCACACATGCACACACACTGTCATTGCCAGTTTAACTGAACAAAGAGGCCTATAAAATAACCAAATTCATAGGCTCTTCCCACCCACAAATTGACCAGTTATTAACTGGGAGAAAAAGTCTGAGTCATTTCAGTCAAAAGAGGTCCACACCATTAGTCAGTTGGTTAGTAAACTGATTAGTTATTTAGGTAATTGGCTAATTAGTTACTTATTATAAGATTTGTTTCTCTACGTCTTCTGGTTCAAGGTCTAAAAATCCCAGCAAGCTTTACATTTTGGGCTGGATAACTCTTTGCTGTGGGGTGTCCTGTGCACTGCAGGGTGTTTAGCAGCCCCCCTAGGCCTCAACCCACTCAGTGCCAATAGCACTCCACCCACCCCTAGTCGTGACAACCAAAAATGTCTCCAGAGATTGTCACATGTCTCCTGCATGAAGAATCATTACTCTAGTCCTAGCTTCCAAATGGTTTACGTTAACGTTAATACAACTTTCTCCCATATACTACTTACTTTTAAATCTCATTTCTCTGCAACCTCCTATCTCCACTAATTCTGGAGTCTTCATCTAAATTTAAGACCTAAACCAAATATGGAATCTTAAGCCTTGCTAATAAGTTTTTAAAAATACAATTACCAATTATTCTTCATTATAATTGTTACTTTAAAATTACTACCTTGGGGCTTGCCTGGTGGCACAGTGGTTGAGAGTCCGCCTGCCGATGCAGGGGACACGGGTTCGTGCCCCGGCCCGGGAAGATCCCACATGCCGCGGAGCGGCTAGACCCGTGAGCCATGGCCGCTGAGCCTGCGCGTCCGGAGCCTGTGCTCCGCAACAGGAGAGGCCACAACAGTGAGAGGCCCGCGTACCGCAAAATAAATAAATAAATAAATAAAATTACTACCTTGATTTCTAAATTTGGTCGGGGGGGGGGGGGTGGCAGGTGGGTAGGGAGGTGGGTCTTAATTGTGCCAGAAATTGCAAAAGTATAAATTAGTAGCTTATGCTCTAGTTTGGGAAATGAATACTTAGAAGTGTGAAATTTTGGGTAACGGCAGCTAAGTGCAGAACTGAATTCACCAGAAGCGTGCGTGTCTGTGTGGTGAGTTCTAGTCCTTTCTCACCATGGAAGTGCCCAGAGTAGAAAACAGCTTACATTGTGCAGAGTCTGTATGTGGTGGTCAAGGAGGGTTTCCAGGGTTTGGAGAATATTAGGCAGGGAGGGGAAAGGGATGAGCAGAGGCGGGGTCTCAGAGCAAGAGATAATGACATTTTTACTAATTGGGACATGTTAGGGAAAAGGACTTCTAGGAGCCTTTATGTAGGGCAAATTCAGTCAATTCAGCTACCACCTTAGCCTCTTGCAGGAAACCTGCAGTAAGGAACTTCATAATTCCTCGAGGTCTGCAGTCATATTTATGTTCTGCTTCATTGGGATTTGATCTACTGATGGTGACCAAGACTTTAAGGCCTCCCTGTTACATCTGGGTTTCACCAAAATCTAGAATGCGCAAGTCCCTACAAAAGGTACCAACAGTGCATTTACTACTAAGCTGATGGGTTTAATTTCAAGACCCATCGCTTGCACAGGCCCGTTCTGAGGACCGTAATTTAATTTTGTGTATGTAATCTAATGTCCTTTTCCAAAAGAGGGACCTCCCAAATGAAAGTTTTGGTTCCCATGAAATCCAGCTCTCCCCTAATGGACACCATGTCCTTTCTGTTCTCTTCTGTCCCTTCAGCACCTCCCACAGTGCCTGGAATATATTAGACACACAATGATGTCTTCTGAGTGACATGAGTGACCAACCATGTCCTTTCTGTTCTCTTCTGTCCCTTCAGCACCTCCCACAGTGCCTGGAATATATTAGACACACAATGATGTCTTCTGAGTGACATGAGTGACCAACTCAATGAATGAACAAAGGCAATAGTGATGTACACAATTCAGAAAAGCATAGGAGGCCATATCGTACTCGAAGGTATGAACTATTGCCTGCTAATTAGACAGACAGTAAAGGCCACCGCAGTTCACAAGTAAGAGATCACTTCACATGTGATGAAAAGGAGACATTATACAAGCCAATCACAGACTCATAGATTTTAAAACACTAAATGACTACAGTAGCTGACACATTATTAAGACTGACTCAGAGTTGGACTCTGAGCCTCAAGCCCAGCTCCATTTACAAGGTGAAAATTACCCAGCCACTCTCTCTAAAATGGGGATGAAAACAGTATCTGTGGCATAAGACAGTTGTGAGGATCAGAGAGATGTCACCTGCAAAGTGGGGAGTGTGGAGCCCAGCATACGATAGGCGCTCAGTAAATGTTAGCTAATAATATTATTAATTGGTTTCAATGGGCCAGTCATCATGCTAAATGCTTTTCAGATCTTAGGGAGAAAATGCCCGTAAGTCATGGGGAAAAGTGACCATTTATTGAGTACCCCTATCATTCATCCATGTTCAAGGTACTTCCCTATGTTCTCCTCTTAATATTCACTGCACCTCAGTGAGTTAGGTGTTATTCCTATTTTGTGCATGTAAACTGGAATTGAAAGAAGTTCGTTACGTGCAAAGAGATTCAATGACAGAGCTGAGATGGACCACAAGCTACCCAATGCCAAAACTGGTATTTTGCCCACTGGACCTTTTTGATTCTATCCTACTAGTTAAGAGCTCAGGGGTCAGATGTAAGGGTTAGACCTTGGCAACTTATTTAACCTTTTAAATTTCAGTTTCCTTATTTGAAAAATAGAAATGACAATTGTATCTCCATCATAAAGTTCTATTGGGTGGGCCAAAAAGTGCCCTTGGTTTTTTAAGTAAAAATAAAAGACACAGTTTTCATTTTCACCAAGAACTTTACTGAACAATGTATTCACCCTTTTGTTCCACTGCCTTCTGCAGTTTTTCAGACAACTTCATAATTCCATCTTCCCAAAACTTTCTATCTTTTCAAGCAAAGAACTATTCCAGGTGCCTTTTAGAGTCTTGCAGGGAATTGAAATTTTGTCCATTAAGAGAATTTTGTAAAGACAGAAATAAATGGAAATCTGAAGGTGCAATGTCTGGTGAGTATGGTGGATGAATCAGAACTTCCCAGCCAAGCTGTAACTGTTTTTACCTGGTCATCAAAGAATCACATGGTCTTGCGTTATCCTGATGGAAGATTATGCATTTTCTGTTGACTAATTCTGGTGCTTTTCATCGAGTGCTGCTTTCAGTTGGTCTAACTGGGAGCAGTACTTGTTGGAATTAATCGTTTGATTTTCCGGAAGTAGCTCATAATAGAGGACTCCCTTCCAATACCACCATACAAACAACATCACCTTCCTTGGATGAAGACCGGCCTTTGGTGTGGTTGGTGGTAGTTCATTTTGTTTGCTCCTCGATCTCTTCCGTTCCACATTATTGTACAGTATCCACTTTTCATCGCCTGTCACAATTTGTTTTAAAAATGGAACGTTTTCATTACATTTCAGTAGAGAAGCGCATGCAGAAATATGGTCAAGAAGGTTTTTTTTGCTTAACTTATGTGGAACCCAAACATCAAAGCAATTCACATAACCAAGCTGGTGCAAATGATTTTCAGCACTTGATTTAGATATTTTGAGTATTGTCGGCTATCTCCTGTGTGGTATAAAGTTGATTTTTCTCAATTATTGTTTTGATTTGATAGCTATCAACTTCAACTGGTCTACCCGACTGTGGAGCATGATGCAGCGAGAAATCTCCAGCACAAAACTTCACAAACCACTTTTGACACATTCGATCAGTCACAGCACCTTCTCTGTACACTGCACAAATCTTTTTGTGTGTTTCAGTTGCATTTTTACCTTTCTTGAAATAATAAAGCATAACATGCCGAAAACGTTGCTTTTTTCTTCCATCTTCAACATTAAAATTCAAATTACAAAAATTCACCAATTTTGATAAGTCTTTTTTTAAATGCACACTGAAATGACAGCTGTCACATACAATCTAACAAAATTGTTTCAAATGAAGTTAAAGACAGCTAAGTGCTACTAGAGCCATCTTACAGAAAAAACCGAATAAACCTTTTGGCCCAGCCTATAGAAAGGAATAAGTGGCATAATGCATGTGAATGACCCAACTCAGTGCCTAGTATGTGGCAAATGTTCAAAACTTCTTAGCATTACTATTGTCCAAAATTTTGGAAAAAGTAGAAAATGCCGTATTTACCCACTTTCGAATGCCAATTTTGTGCATGGGATGCCCGGAGGAAATTTTAAATTTCAGATTCGAATTATGCTCTTGCAATTAATTGGAAAAGTCTGGCTCCTATACACATAACTGTTGACCATGACTGATTCACCAAGACCAACACTCTGGTGGGGAAATTGGGGGAAAAAAAAAAAATGTATGGGGCTCAGGATCAGAAGAGCAGTGAATCCCATGAAGTTTGGAAGTAGATGCCCTGATTTCTATACCACAGGGCCACATGACCCAAGGTATTTGAGGACTAAATTATGGTCTTGACATGGGTGGCCTGTGTCATGTTGAAACATACAGCTTCCTGGAATAGCAAGAGTGACCTCTAGAAAGATGGCAGCCAAATCTTTAGTTCTGAAAGTTATTAATCTTTACACGAAATTCCTAGTCAGTGGCAGGAGGAATACTAGTATTATTTAATTTCATTCAAATTACACTACAAAAAACAATTAAGGTGAATAATTATGAAAGTAAGGTCAACTCAATTTTCTGTAATAATGTTTTTTTGTTGCCAGGCTCATTATTGCTAATTCCTTTCATAATCTTTGCCATCTAACGTCATTTGTTTCATTTATAAGTGGCAAGAAATGTACATCATCAAACAGCAATGAAATCAAGACAGCAGCAAGTCACTTGGGTGATGTCTGGAGAAAGAAATTATTGTCTCTAGTTAACCTTTTAGGGAAAAACTCATCTGCATATTCCCAATGCAGGTGTTGTATTTGTCAAATTGAAGTTTTTCCTCTTTCCATTTTTTAGTCAGACCTCCTGGCTTGAGAGGGTAGAGGCTTGCCAAATGTTTAAGTTTTATCCTGCTGTTTAGAACACTTATAAACCAAATGAAAAAGCACTCAAGTAGGTTTTAAATGGGCTTTTGGTAGAACCCAAAACACACACACACCACACATACACACACATATATTAATTTTTTAAATATTCCAAATCATCTTGCTTATACTGTTTTTTAAAAAAGATCTTTCATCGTCATTACCAAGACACTTATACTTGAGACCCTCAGGATTTAATTAGCCCCCATTATATATTTTGAACCTGTACTTCACTGGTTTATGAAGAATCTTAAAAATTTTACTAACAATGGCCTGACCTACTTTTAAACACCTCATGTCTTATACAAAGCTATTCCACTGCTAGAAATTTACTCTAAAATGAGGTGGGCAAACTTTTAAGTGATCACCATCCCTGCCATAGTGGTTTTTAAATACTTTGAGTATCACCCTTTTTGCTGATCACTAAAGAAATATTCAAGAACAAACAAACAAACATATGTCCCATTGTCTTGGGCCCTAGAACATATTAATTTAATAAACATGCAAACAGATAAGGGTATGATTAACAAAGATGGTAAGTGCATTCAAAGCAATGGACAGTGTCTTAGTCTGCTTGGGCTGCTATAACAAAATACCATAGACTGGGTGGCTTAAACAACAGACATTTATTTCTCACAGTTCTGGAGGCTGGAAGTCCAAGATCAGGGTGCCAGTGTGGCCAGGTCCTGGTGAAAACATTCTTCCTGGATTGCAGATGGCCTCCTTCTTGCTATGTCCAAACATGTGGATAAAGAGAGGGCTATGGTCTCTTCCTTTTCTTATAAGGGCATTAATCTTATCATAAAGCCTCTACCCTCATGATATCATCTGAACTTAATAATCCCTAAAGGCCCCACATCCAAAGATCATCACTTTAGGGATTAAGGCTTCATATGCACTTCCAGGAGACACAAACATTCAGTTCACAGCAGACAGGATGGAGGAATACGGAAAAACAGAGGACTGCAGGGGCCAGTCAGAACCCCATCCATAGTCCCTTGGCCCACCCATGATGCAACCTGGTGGGCAGTTCCCTCACACACCAAGGGCTTCCTACCTTAGCAACTGCCTCTTTCTACTGTATGGATCTCCCTGATGCAGAATCATTCTCAGCCCATGAACGCAAAGGCAGAAGTGCCAAATAATTAACATCACCAGGGGTGACACTCGAGCAATGAGATAGAAGAATTGATGGATAACCAACTCAGCCTCCTTTCCCATTACTGGGCAGCTCTGAAGAGGATCTTACACAGTCTCCTAGGGACTCCGCAGCAGGACTGAGTTCCAGCTGTCTACAGTAGTTCATGTCTCATTACTATCACTTTTCCCTACTCCTTTGATTCCTGGGGTCACCTCCCAAATAAACTACCCAGGTCTGCCTTTGGAGAACCTATGTTAAGATCAGGACCTACTGTGAGAAGGTACAAATTTAACCTGGTCCATGAAGGAGCATAAACAGGCCCTCCCTGTGAGCCTCTAGGAGAAAAAGTATTTCATGGAAGACGAGGCAACAGCTTGGAAGGAAGCAGCAGCTTTTACATCAGAACATCTAAAAGGAGGCAATATGGCAGAATCACAGCGAGCAGGGTGAGACAGAGCTGAGACCCAGGCAGGGACCAGACTAAGCAGAAACTGGTAAACTGGTCAGCCACAGGAAGAAGTTAGGGCTGTGTTCTAAATGCACCTCCAAATGAAGAAACAGAAGATTAGAGAGGCTACCATGCAAAACTGTACGTCTAGTAAATTAAATGGCTAGTAAACGCTTGAGCAAGAATCTAGAAACGGCAATTTGAACACGGATCCCATATTTTTAACCACTCTACTACCAGAGCTGATGCTAAAATAGCTTAAACCTGTATTTCCCTCCTGATTTACATCAGACTAGCTACCCTTTCCCTTTTCACGCCTTCCTGACAACATTCTCTGCTTAGTCCCACTACCCATATGACAGATCATGAACTCCGTTTCTCGTATCAGCTGAAAGAGCAGTGCACCTGCATTCCTAGCCAATTTCTGGCACATCTTTTTGCAACATCAAGATATATGGCCTCCGTAAATTTTCAGAGACATATTAACGTTCACCTCCATAATGCCTTAATTGTACAGAAACCATTAGACAAGAGTGTTAAAGTAACAAAGAGACCCATGCAAATGGTTAAGAAAGAGAGCGAGATGCCTAAATTAAGAGGGGTGAAGGGTCCAGGACAGTCTTTCATGGGGGAAAAAATTCATGGAGATCCGCTGTCTTAACAAGAATGGAATGCCTCATAAATTATCTCAATATGATGGCAGCAAGTCAAGGGGAACTTTTTTAAAGTAGGAATTTGCAAAAGGTTAAGTTAAAATGAAGGCTGAACATTTATTTTTGTCCTCCTGCTTAGCAGGACTTCTGCTAATGTTTGTGTACAGCAGTGATAACGGCAGGATACTTCAAAGCCTTTTCAGGAAAAATCATATCATTGCTGAGAAAGGATCTGATTTTGTAAAAAGCTTACATTGTAAGTGATATGGAAAATAAAGAGGAAAGATTGCATGAACTAAGTGCTTTATTTTTGTTAGTGCTGGTGGGGTTCCACAGATCCTCATTGTTCCTGTAATTGGGGTTTTAAAAGTGGGAACAGAGAAGTATGTGTTTTCTTTTGTCTGGGAAGACGGCAGTCCTGACCTGCCAGTGGAGGACCGTGAACTTTAAATTTTGTTTCCAGAAGAAAAGAGATATTTTCTCCAAGGACGCCTGATTATCTTGGCAGAGTCATAGCATTTGATTAGGGATGGACCACTCTGAGTGCAACATGTTGAGTTTACCCTCATGTTTTTCTTGGTCCATTCCCCTTAGGTATCTAGGTTAAATTTACAGAGAGGAAAAAGTTGAGTAAACTGAAAAAAATAACAACTTCTACCCCAGTAGTCTAGAAGCATCACATGAGCAGAGGGCATAAATCCTAATCATTTCTTATCCTAAATGCCTCGTCCGGGACCCACTGCAATAGGAGTTGCATTCACTGCAAGCAACATAAACCCCACTGTTATTTGAAATAAGGAAAACAACGTTCTTATATAGCTAGAAATCTAGAGGTGTGGTCACTTCTGGATTCATTAATTTCCTCAACAACATCATCCAAGAACCGATGCCATTTAGACATTTCTTTCATGTGGGCTAGCTTCCTTTGAGGTTTGAAGGTCTACAGGTTAGCTTCCTTTGAGGTCTGAAGATGTCTCCTAATTGTATTTCTTTTTAAGAGCAAGAACAGCTTTTCTAGAAGCTTCCCAGAGACTTCGGTCCATATTTCATTGCCCAAAATGTTGCTTATGCTTATGCCTGAAACAAATGCACTACTTAAGGAATGGGATGAACATAATTGGCGTAGACAGTCAAGACCTGCCCCTGGGTTTGGAGATGGAGTAACCTCCTCTCAAACACATGGCCACTTAAAGGGGGTGGATAGTTGGACAAAGTCAACAACTCCATTAGGAAGAAGGAAAGGAAGGTAGAGAGTAGACATTGGCAATCAACAGTCTCTGCTAAAATGAAACATTTCAGTAACTACCTATTTAAAAAAAAACATTGAATGAATAAATGAGTCTTTCTTATGTCATCCATTATTTTCTTGTTTGCGAGTGCTGATTTTATTTGTTTCGAGTTCCAGGTCTTTTTGTCTTTCCAGCAGTTATTCCCCCTTCTTCTCATAACAGCATCCCCATTTCCCCTTAAAGTTCCCATAGGCTCCATCATCAGTCTATATGGTTGGACTGGTGCTAAACTCTACCCAGATGCATACAGACACATGTGTCAAATCTGTCCCATCAGTATTTTCCATCCCTCTTGTCATACCAATTGATTCACATGAAAAACTGAATCACTGAGAGTTAATTCAAAGGAACTATGGGAAAGGTGAATGTCTCTTCCCACTAGCATTAGTAGGTGTTTAGAGCTTTCATAATGTAATCCTGGGCAGTATTTGTTTGTACTGGGGAGGTGGGGGAGATGTAAGAGAGTGAATGCAACACAGAGGAAAGGAAAACCAGGAAATGGGGAGAAACTAAATCTTGATGTTACAGTTTAGACTCTGGATCTAGGCATGTGTGGATGGCCTAAATAAGTATTTACTTCTGAAATTTTGGGTCAAATAACCCAGTGTATTTCTTGTTTTCCCTTAAAGTCAGTTTGAATTTCTGTCACTTGCAGCCAAAAGATTTGTATTAATACATTTCTTTATTCCTACTGTGTTGTGAGTTTCCTAAGAACTGAGGCTCACACATATTCATCTTGTCATTTCCATGGTCCCAGTACACGGCAGAGGGTTTCCCAATGTTTGTATCATGAGAGCTCCTTTTTAACATAAAAAATATTAACAGCCCTTCATACAACAGTGGTTTTGCTTTTAAATATCTGTTGAGTGAGAAAATATATAATAACAAAAAGCTACTCTAAAACTGGGGATACTTTTATTCAATAAATTTGTATTTTATGACTTATGAAGGCTTCTACCTACATTTGATAACATATATAATGTGCAAACAAACTACCTATGTGGCCTAAGGCAAATTTTGGTCCCCACATAGACTTGTGTTCTATGAATTTAAGAACTGCACAAGGGGTTCCATAAATCACAAAACTCTTCTATGAGCCTTCCATATCATCAGAAGTATTAGGACAGGCATGGATAAAAGGAAATAATGCTTATACTCTAAAAAAAATCATCCATCATTCAACCGTTCTTTCAAGGATGCTGAATGCATATTCTCAAGGATCCCTTTTGAGGAGGAAAGAAGTAACACGAGATACTGGTTAAGAGCTAGAGGATGCAGGGCTAGCAGAATCACTCAAGAGAACGTTTGTTAAGGTTTGTTAATATGAGAAGTCAATTCAAATGGCAAGACTATAGATGCTGAGGGCAGGGCCTTTGTAAAATAATGCTATAACCCTTTTCAAAATAATTTCTACTGTTCTTTCTGAGAAAATGCAGCATAATAATACAAATATCCCAGAGTAGCAAGACCTCCCTAAGATATAGAAACTAGAGATAAGGTTCCAGAACATTCACTTCATAAAAATCATCCATCAGCTCCCTGTTTTCTAATTCTTCAGAGGTTATTTGTGGTGGGCACTCTGTGGCCTACCCATCCTACCACCGCCACCACGACCACTCCCTGTCAGTCTCACTGCAGAGCAGCTATGCAATGTGGATCCAGGGCAGTTGTCTTACTGGTCCCACCCCCCTTGTCACATGATTGGCTCTAGGTTGCTCCTATCAGAGTGAAGCCCAGGACATTAGTTCTGAGAAGTGACTCTCTCTCCCTCACTGGATGTGAACAAGAAAACGGGCAGTTCCAGTTTCTAAGGGCAGCCTTGAAGAAATCCAGGCTCAGGATAAAGTCAAGCCAGGTAGGAGGGCAGGACGTATATAATCTCAAAGAAATAAAACTGGAGTTCTGAATTAGCTCAGCTTGAAGACTGTAGTACTGCTACATTATTTTAACTATGTGGCTCAATAAATCCCCTTCTTGTTTAAGCCAGGGGTCAGCAAACTACAGCCAGTGGGTCAAAGTCAGGCCACCTACAAACTTCTGCACAGGCTCTGAGCTGAGAATGATTTTTAAAAGTGAACAACTGAAATCAATTTCATGACAGTGAACACCAACTTTGAATCCCTATTATGGAAAATGTTATCCCCCTCAGAATAAGAATTCTATTTTTCTCATTAGTAGACCTGAATTACAAAGCCTTAAACTCAATTATTATTATTGTATTTTCAACCTCTTCAATAAAAAATTTTGTGGCAATTTGTTTTCTCTCTTGTTGCATAAGCGCCCACACAATAGCCTCAATTTTGCCTCTTGGCCCATGAAGCCTAAAATATTTATTCTCTATCCCTTTACAGAAACAGTGTGCTAAGTGTGTTAAGCAATTGCATTTTGGTTTTCTACAGCGTGCAAATAAAGACGTGTTAAGTGGCACACTAACTGTTTTAAGGGCAGAAATGAAATACGACTATTTTAGCTTCTAAAGTTTTCTGTTATATGAAAACTCAACCAAACCACCAAATCAACTGGCTGAAAGGGCCTCCACTCCAGCCCCTCCCAGCTCCACCCACCCCTCAACAAGTAAACATGGTCCTCTTAGACTTTTTTTCTATCCTTTGAATCTTTGCTCATGCGCTTTCCTGTCATCTCACACAATCCTATTAGAAAAAAGAAACCAAAACTTAATACGGGATGATTAATGCCTTGTAAAACAATTATCTTGTTGTTCTTACTCCCTTTCTGTATCTCAGCATACCCAGTAATAGAGAGATATGCATGACATATTTTTCTTGAAATTAACTGAAACTAGGTGACTGTATTTTCTTGGCAGATAGCACTTTTTCTCAGAGAAAAGCATTAAGAGTCAGAAGGTATGGGTGTGAATCTGTACAGCATTGATCCCCCTTCTTCTGATTCAAGGGCAGGAGTTTTCCTTGGAGAACCATCGCCACCCACTTTCACTCCTTGTGACTGGCTGCAGCTTCCCTCCTGGCCTTGGGATCCAAGTCTAGCCATGTAGCTCTCTGGGCCCAGTGATTTGTTCAAAGATGGGCACATGACTGAGTCAGAGCCAATCAGATCTAGCCTCAGGACTTTCCCTGCATTATCTAGAGGGAGATGCGCTCTTTTTCCACTGGACTTAAACCTGAGATGATGTAAACTATTGGAAAGATCACCTGCCTGAGAAAAAAGTCAGTGCAGAGGAAAGCAGAGCAGAGAGATGGAAAGAAAGGAATCAAGTGCTGGTAACTTCGTTTAAAGAAATAGATTCAAGGGTGCCTGAAGCTAGAGCTGTTAGCCTGGACTGTCAATTACATGAGCCAATAAATTCTTTTCCTGCTTGAGCCAGTTTAAGTTGGGATTTCTGTCACTTCCAGTGGAAATATACAATCAGTATCTAATGTGGTGTCTGTTTGGGGTTGGGTTCTCCCAAAAGCAAGCCCTAAGACAGAGATATAAGTGCAAGTAACTTATTTGGGATGTGCACCCAGGAAGCACTGGTAGTGGGGCAAGGACTTAGGACAAGGACAGGGAGGCAGCTGTAACAGTGTATTATCTAGCGTGCTAACGCTGAGGACGACTGGGGATCAATCCTGCTGGGGAACTGCAAGACAGGGTAGAGCAGCGCCTCGGATTTATTCTCTTTCACTGCTCCAGGAGCAAGGAAGCTGGAGTATTTATCCTCCAACTCACATCCATCATTGGCTGAGAAGCTGTTTTCAGGGGCATTAATGCCCCACCATTTCAGAGGGCCTCTTGCATGAGAAGGCTTCCCGGGGGAGAGCTGCACAAGTGTGTGGGAGAACTCTGGGGCAGGGGCTACAAGGCTGACTGCTGAGTGGAAACGAGCAGGGTACTCATCAAATCAGCTTCTCCATGTCCCATACCATGCCATGGTAATTAGAGATATTTGGGGGACTACTAATGTAGTTCAGGAGTTCCCCCTCCCACCATCATTTAACTATTGTCATAAAAATTCTGTGCAACCTCAAAACTCAGTGACTTTGGAAACAAAGATATATTTTCCCAGGCTTCTGTAGGCTGACTGGGTGGCTGTAATCATGCTACAGGTCCTTGGAGCAACTGGTGGGAGGGGCCCATATGTGAATTCCAGGGTGAAAGGGCAGCAGCTACCCCCAAGGAAGCTCTCCTCACAGAGAAAGAGGAGAAAACACAAGGAAGCCCAGCTTTTCAAACTCAAGCAGGCAGCATCTGCTCACATCCCATTGGCCAAAAACAAGCCACATGACCAGCCTCATGGCCAATGAAAGGGAAAGTACATTCTGTCTGGGTGGGAGGGCCCGGATATGAGAAAGGCGTGCAGAGCGGAAAGCAGTAATTCAATCAACCATATCCCTCCAGTTTAAGCTCGCTGAAAGCAAGGGCCTGTCTGCTTTTTTTTACTGCTTTATTTCCAAGCACGGGGTAGGCACACAGTAGGCACTTCACACAGACATGCTTACATTCTGAATTCCAAAAAATATACTTCAAAGGAACTGTTACCCAATCCATTTCGTCATCAGGAGCTGCTTGTAATGCGAGAATGCAGGAAATATATCCCCCAGAAAGGTAATGGCACATGCGCTAGATTCAAGCAGCCCTCAACAAGCTACTATAGTAGCATCGTCAATGGATTATAAAAACGATGGCTTGGAAGAATGCCTTTGCCTTGCCAGAATTATGATTTGTTATTCATCTTGTAGATTTTTAAACAGAACCTTGTACTTAATATTCAAATTAGTGACTCCAGTGTATTTGCCTGGATTTAAAAAAAAGAACCATTTTGCACAATGCATGTAATAGTTACATTTCTATGATGAACTTACTTGGTAAAAGCTTTCACGATTTTATCATTTAGACAAGTAGATATCATTAAATCAAACTCGAAAGCCAGAATGGTGGAGGGAGCGAGGCTTGCAGACCAGGCAGTGAGGCAAGGCTTCAGTTCAGGGAGGATAGTGGCAGGAAACACAGAAGAGGGAAAGACTAAACTAATACAGAGGGTGTGAGAATGTTCCAGGAAATCACCTCCAGCAACCCGTTATCTTGCAGCTTCCTGATCTGATTCATTAAAAACTCGTCTAGCCTGGGAACAATCTGATGAAGCATAGTGTTATTAGTGGAAAGAGCAAAAAATGTTAACATAGTTTAGGTTTAAATTCTGGATCCATCATTTCCTAAGAAAAACTGACTAAAATTTGCTATGCCTCAATTTCATCAGCTGAAAAATGGGAGAGAAGGTCAGGGAGCATGACTAGGGTCCTACCTCATAAAGATGTGAAGATTAAAAAAACAACACACACATGTCATTCATCCTAAATGCCAGTCTATAGGCCTATGATGGTCTCTGAAAATGTTTTCATGGGTCCATCAAAGATTGAGAAAAATACTGTGTTATGGGTTGTAATGTCCCCCCCGGACCTCCCCCCCCACAACAAAAAAAAGGTGTATGTTGAAGTCCTAACCACTGGTATCTATGAATGTGACCTTATTCAGAAACGAGATCCTTGCAGATGTAACCAAGTTAAGATGACATCATTAGGATGGGCCCTAATCCAAGATGGTGTCATAAGAAGAGGAAAAAGCCACCTGAAAATAGAGGCAGGAAGAGAAACACCACGTGAGGCTGAGGCAGAGGCTGGAGTGATGCGGCTATAAGCCAAGGATCAATGGAAGCGACAAGGAAGGATTCTATCCAGAGCTTCAGAAGGAGTATGGCCCTGTCACCTTGATTTCACTCTGGGCTCCAAAACTGTAAGACAATAAATTTCTATTGTTTTAAGCCATCCAGTTTGTGGTACTTTGTTATGACAAACATAGGAAAATAATACATTTGATAACAATGAGTCTTTAATTAAACAAAATTTAAAAGCGGCCCTGTTTAGATGTTTATTTTATTTTCTCATCCTTATGTTAATAACAAGTGTGGAGACAGGCGGTTCGGGGCTGATCTGGCAGCTCCCTCTGCTCCCCCACCACTACCCTGATATTTGTCCTCGACTGCACCTCCTCCAGGCCTTGAGTTTACAAAACAGGGAGGAAAAGTGGGGAGGGGCAGAGTGCAAAAGGCACTTGCCATCACCCCTTTATAAACTTTCTATATTTTAAAATAGTTTAGATTTACAGTAAAATTGACACATTACAGAAAATTCCCATATACCCTGCATCCAGTTTTCCCTTATTTACATGTTGCATTTGTTATGTTACACTTGTTATAATTAATGAACCAATATTGATACATTATTATAAACTGAAGTCTACACTTAATTCAAATTTCCTTATTTTTTACCTAATGCACTCTTTGTGTTCCAGAATCCTGTCTAAGATACCATATTATTGTTAGTTATAATGTCTCCTTAGGATCTTCTTGGCTGTGACAGCGTCCCAGACCTTCCTTGTTATTGATGACTTGGACAATACGCATGAATACTGGTCAACTGTTTTGTAGACTGCCTCTCTATTTTTTTTGATATAACATTCACATAACATAAAATTAACCATTTTAAAGTGTACAATTTAGGGGCATTTAGTACATTCACAGAATTAAGCAACCATCACTTCCATCTATTCTGAAACATTTTCATCATCCTCAAAGGAAACCCAGTACCCATCAGCAAGTCACCCCCCGTTCCTCCCTCTCCCAGGCCCTGAAAACCACTAATCTACTTTGTCTCTATGGATTTGCCTATTCTGGGTATTTCATATCAACAGAATCACATAATATGTGACTCTGTATGTTAGCATAATTTCAAGGTTCAACCATAATGTAGCATGCATCAGTCCTTCATTCTTTTTATGGCTGAATAATATGCCATTGCATGTATATCACACATTTTGTTTATCCATTCATCTGTCAATAGACATTTGGGTGTTTTCTGCCTTTTGGTTATTGTGAATAATGCTGGAATGAACATTTGCAAACAAGTATTCGTTTGAAGACCTGTGTCCAACTTTTTTGTATATACCCAGGAGTGGAACTGCTGGGTCATATGGTAATTCTATTTTCAACATTTTGAAGACCTGCCAAACTGTTTTTTCATAGCAGCTGCACAATTTTACAGAATTTTTTTAATTAATAGGCTTTATTTTTTAGGCCAGTTTTAGGTTGACAGAAAGATTGATTGGCGAATATGAAGAATTCTCTCATTCCTCTCTCCCCATGCTATACAGTTCCCTACTATTTACATCTTGTATTAGGATGGTGCGTTTGTGGAATGGATTTTTTTTCTCACATTCTTGCCAGAAGTTTGTTTTTTCAGAATGGCTTTTTAAATGAGCTATTTTTCCTACTTTTTCACTATGGTAAAAAGACTTCTAAATGAAATTATAGTGATGTTGGATGGTAGGGATGTGTGAGTGTATGTGTGTGTTTGTGTGTGTGTGTTTAAGGATCTTACGTGACAGTCCAAGTTAGTACATACATGGTTTTTGTTCTAATAGTGTATGAAATAATAATAATTTAAAAATCAAGGAATCACTGGCAAAAATAAAATGTGCAAGCCCAAGCTTGACACAGAGTACACAATAAATGCGGATGCTGGGTTCCATGGAGATCCAGGCATGGTTAGAGCAGAGTGGTCTGCAATTTTATCTGCCAAGTTTCTGTGAACTCTGGGACAGACAGGAAACTGCACATCCTCCAGCCCTTCCCCCGTTATATTCTGAGGTCACCAGCACGTGCTGGTGCTCATGCCAAATCTCCAGCATTCCTCACTCTAGTCACTTTCTCCTGCACGGGACACGTGCTCAAGTCAAAGGCAACATGGAATTTTGAGATTTAGCAGCCCTAAGTCTGGTGAATTTACGGGAAAGTCAATCAAGGCTTATCTTACTTGTGGGGATGGAGAAAGCCCCACAAGTTGTCTCCACCTCACCAAAATGTTTAGAGGATTTAAGAAATGGATGCCGAAAGAGAACTGGGATGAACTCTTGGAATTTGTTTGCACTTTTCATAGAGGGATGAAAGTGCTTAATGCTGGTACAAGTACATTAACATTTTTCACTGTAACTCCTGTCACACATTTTTCTAATCTGAATCCTTTAGTGCTAGAGGTTCATTTAGACATTTCTCCTACTTCTTAAAGTTCAGGAATGAGAATAATAGTCCAACCAATTCTTCTCCACTGTTCTTCGGAAGCATAAACTTTTGTGTTCCAATAACTACTTTTTACACTATAAGCTTAGTCCTTCAACAAATTAATCCCTGACAGTGAAAACAGAAAAGTATATTTAAGTGGCATCTGGTTAGATTTATTCTCTCTTGAAAAGACCCATCTCCACAACACAAACCATTTCCTTATTAATTTTTAACTCTGTTTATTATTTCTGATTTGGTATATTCTCCATGAAAACTCAGCTAGTCATTTTGAAAATATCTTTCAATCATTTGGTTTTGTTTATAAAGTCTAAATTTCCAAAAAGGTTGAATTTTTTTTTCCCCAGATAAAGCCAGTGGAAATTTAAGAAGCTGAAAGTACAGAAACAAACTTTCACACTTTCGTTTTATCATCCTCTCCTAAAGTTTTAATTATCTCCTACCACATAGCATCATTGCTTTAAAGTTTCAGACAAGCTAGAATCAGCTAGGATAGGTTACTTCTCACTTTTCATTTAAATGTTCTAGTTGCTAATTTTCTCCTTTTTCTCTTCTGTTGGAACACACATGTACCACTTCTGATGAACACACACACCTATACAGAAGTAAATGATTATTCGTGTACACCTACATGCAATAGTACACACAACAGCTCAACTATTCTTTCCTTTCATTCGATAGGGATCTTTTTGTTCTACTTATTCATGACTCTTTTTAAAATGTGCTAAACAACCTTTTAGTTACCTTGAAATCCACTGCTCTGGGTGTTTGAGTGCAGAAGAGAGAAAATTAAAATAATCAATGAATGTAGTTTGCGACCGGGTCAATGTCAACAGCATTTCATTTACTCCTTCCCTCAAGCGACTGGAGTTAGCTTCACTCTTCCCAGTACTAGTTAGGCATGATGAAATTATCTTCATACCCGTTGCTACTGGAAGCTGGAATGGCTTAGCCATAGAAGGATCTTTACTTGTCCACTTCATTCAAAAATGAAAAAAAGAAAGAATAGCTTGACTCTTAATTGATCATATTTTCTTAAACAACAAATACTTAATTTTGAAAATGTTTCTTTCCTTTCCTTACACCTGGTTCCAAATCATAAAAATGGAACCAAAGCAAAAAGCGGTCCATCTATATCCCCAGGCAGGCACCACGCCCATGTGCACTCACACAACAGATTCCAACTACAAGCACCTGGGACTCCTTGAAAAAAGGGTTTTTGAAGGCAGCCAGAGCCTATTAGCCTCTCACATGGGGTGGGGCTGGACATGCTGGGGAGTTAAACCTCTTGAGAGCAGCTCTCAACCAATAACTGAAGGGATTTGGTGGATAAATACCCCAGTTCCATTGCCCCTCTGCTGGAATAACTCTGCAGAACTCTGTTCCACACTATCTCTATGTTGTCCAATGGGGCTGAGCCCCAGTAGCCCACAATCGTGACTTGTTAGATAATTCACCCTTTATTTGCGTCTGCCTTTTCCTATCTCATCTCGCTACTCTCCTACCAGTGCTTCTTGAGATAACCTTCCCTGCAAACTCCTTACACTCAAATCTGTCTTAGCAGCTGCAGTTTTCAAAAGTGTCCTCAGTTTAAATATAAAGATCATTTTCAGATTCCAGTAGAAGGAATGGTTCTGATAAAGAGAAAAATCACTTCATTGTCATCAGTATGTTGGAGCTGCTGTGATTATGGAGATTATTGTAATGATTACAGTTAATAACATCACAATTCGCCCTATGGCACCCAAGTAACAGAAGGACATCTTTATACATCTTAAGTCCCAAATTTTCAATTAAAAAAAAACAGTCCTCAGATGAATTAGGCTTAAGTACCTTTATTCTTAGGTGATGCAGAAACTACTTTTAAATTTGCTTTCTTTCTAGGTTTGGTTGCTTAACAAACATATACCAAACATTAACCATAGCTCAGGCATAGTGCCAGCTTCTGAGAATACCAAGAAGAAATTCTCTGCCTGGCCCACCAGAAAGAGTTGTAGGTTTAAATCTGGTATGGCCATGAAAGGTTTTAAAATGGGCTCCATGTGATTTGGTAAATATAACCAAGAGCTGACATGACCTTTGGTCCATTTTTCAGGTACAGTGAGGAAACTGAGCCTATCAAGACATCAACCTTATATTTAATCTTGTATTTTATTTTACTGTAAAGGAACACACAATTTTAGATTTTATTTGGCTAAAAAGGGAATTATTGAGAAAACTGAAAAAATCTGAGAAGTCTATGTGTATATTAAATGGCAGCATTATATCCATTTTAGTTTTCTAATTTGATAATTATAAGAGAATAAGAGAATGTGTTTTTAGTAAATACACACAAAGTATTTCGGGGTAAAGGGGTATCATGTCTGCAATTTACTATTAAACAGTCCTGGAAAAAATTAGACAGACAGATAGATAGATAGGAAGAAAAAGAGAGAGAATGAAAGGAAAAAAGAAAATGTAGTAAAATATGAATATTTGGGAAATCCCTGTAACCTTTACCTGGGAATACTCTATACTATTCTTGCTTCTCTTCTTTAAGTCAGAAATTATTCAAAATAATTTCTTTATAAAGATTCTCAGCCTTACCTCATTCCCTTTTTAACTTGCAGTACATGTATTCATCATAGATGACTGGTCATACATTCGGGGTGACCCTTCTAGGGTCTAACTCATGACCATTTAAGCTCTTCTAACTAAACAAAGGAATTGCTTACATTTTTGTTGGGAAAGAATCCCTTTATCTTGTATCTCAGAGTCTACTCAACATTTGGACTGTGATGATAATTGAACAACTCTATAAATTTACGAAAAATCAATGAGTTGTACATTTAAATAGGTGAATTTGGTGGTATGTAAATTATACCTCAGTAAAGTTGTGAAAAATTAAAAAGAAAAGCCAGACACCAGACTACTCAAAAAGGATTTGTTTCTGACTGCCTGGTCGAATAAGGCAAGGCGGCTTCCCTGGTGGCACAGTGGTTAAGAATCTGCCTGCCAATGCAGGGGAGACAGGTTTGAGCCCTGGTCTGGGAAGATGCCACATGCCGCGGAGCAACTAAACGTGTGTGCCACAACTACTGAGGCTGCACTCTAGAGCCCACAAGCCACAACTACTGAGCCCGCGAGCCACAAATACTGAAGCCTGCGCACCTAGAGCCCATGCTGCATAACAAGAGAAGCCACCGCAATGAGAAGCCCGCACACCGCAACGAAGAGTAGCCCCTGCTCACCACAACTAGAGAAAGCCCACACGCAGCAAGGAAGACCCAATTCAGCCAAAATTAAATAAAATTTAAAAAAGAAAACAAATAAGGCAAGGCCTCTGCCACTTCTCTATCCTTATCCCAAGAAGAAACATCTAACATTTAACTTGCTTTAACTTAGAAACCAGGATAAATAATAACAACATTCTCTGTGATGGGCAGGTATCCCCTGTGTCTGGCACCCCACAATAAGTATACTTCATATACTTTGTCCCACGTAATCCTCACATCTAACTTGTAAAGTCTTAGATGCTTTTGTCTCCCACAAATTTATAGATAAAAAAGTTGAGGCTCTTACAGGCCAAAAACAAGATGCTCAAGGTTACCCAAGCAAGCAAATGGCACAGCTAAGATTCTAAACTAGCAAGAGTTGTGCCATCATTTTATTTTCTCCCTTAAAGAAACCTTCTAGGTACCCATTCTGGATGTATTTGTAGGCTCTTCAGATCTAAAACAAGGACTTGTACATCAACTCACAACAAATCGGTAAACAGGAAAGAAATACAAGCACACTCATTTAATTGACAGAATTTAATCTATATTATAAAAGTGAACATATATAATAGCTCTTACTGATTTAAGAGACAACCAAAAAGCTTCCTGTAGGTTGAATCTTTGTGAGTTATAGAAACAAAATCCATTTACCTATCTTTGACATTCTAATAAAAAGATAAGATTATGATTCTTGAGAATTATATAGATGGTAAACACAGAAAAGGTGAAAGACAGGGAAAATGCAATAAATAAAATACCATATTGCAAAAAGCCAAGACAACCAGCATGTCTAACAAGAGATAAATAAATTATGGTATATCCATAAAATCAAATATAATGTAGCCTTGAAAAATCATGTTTTCAAAGAATATTTAATGACACAGGAAAATGTTTAAGATATAATTTAGTGAGAAAAGCAGGATGTAAAACTTCATAGAGAATATAACACCAAATTTGTAAAAAAAATTATAGTATATACACACACATATATATATACATATAAGTGTATATATACACATCGTGTGTGTGTGCACTTGCCTGAGAGAAAATTGCAACAAAAATATTTACAGTGGGTATCTCTGTATGCTGAGATAGTTCATGAATTTTATTTTCTTGCTTACACTTTTTTATATTTTGTAAATAAACACGATTTACTTCTAAAATTAGAAAAAAACTATATATATAAATATTTTTAAGGAAAACATAGTGATTAGAAAAATAGACTTTTTTTTTAACCTAAAATCTTGCTCTGAAAATAAACTCTTACCTAACTATGAGATTGATGGGTGTATGTGTAACATTTTATGAAGAGAATTAAGGTCTAACTTCTGAATGAATTTTTTTCTTAGTTCCATTTAAAACCAACTTAAGAGGCACTCCCAGGATGCCATCTCTCCTTTCCCAGCAAGATCCTCACCACCAGCCCTGGATAACTCTGTTCAGATGAAATGGGGACCTTTTTGGTGTCCACTCCCTGACAGCTTTGAAAATTACTTAGCTTCAATCATGATGGATACTCTCTGCCTAAAATGATGTATGGGTAGCATCTTAAAAAGGATGACATGAAATTTGAAAAATGATACAAGTGCTGGTGGACTTTTTTTTAAAGAAAAGTTGACATAAGTTTGAAATATAGCATGGAAGACTGTTCTATCATTTTTCTCTCTCAGAAGATATCCATAGCTGTCCTTTACCAATAAGTTCTTTGGGAAAGAAAACCTATATTCAAGTTAAAATGAATTCTTTTCGCCTCCTAAAAAATGTACATGGGGGGAGCCTTAGGAGTGAATTTGTTCATTCACTCATTTAAAAATTTATTGATCACCTATTATAGGGACGCTATCGGTTAGAGGCTGGGGATATAAAGATGAATTAGACACAGGCCCTGCCTCTGGGGATCCCAGAGCCCAGCTGAGACAGACAAGTAAACAGATCATTATAATCCGATGCAGTATGAAGATGATAGTGGTATATAGAGGGTGACTGGGGATCTTGGCAGAAGGGGACAAAAGTCAGTCTCCTTTGGGGAGGAAGGATGTCAGAGCAGTCTTCCCTGAGCAGATGATATCTAAAATGGGTCCTTCTCAATGCTCAAATGCTTTTCTTATTGTCTGGGCTAAATTTTGATTATCTGCCCATGAAACACCCACTTACTGACATAGAAGCAAACCTTTTCCTCTGAACCATTTTATTTTCTCAACAATTCTAGACCACTTCTCTGCTGCAGGTTGGCATCTGCCCAGGGAATTCCAGTTCCTTCAACAGATTAACTTTCAAACGTTTCATCAACCTCAACAAAGCAAGGATCTTCCCAAAGGTAAGCTAGTTTCTTCTTTCCCTCCTCCCTGCCCACACAATTATATAATACAAACTGACATCATCAAGGTATTTATTTTCCTAGTTGGGAGGTACAGGCTTGCATTCACGTTACCTCAGGTGGTAGGGCTTACTGTAAGAAGACAAAGGGATGGGACTTCCCTGGTGGTCCAGTGGCTAAGACTCCAGGCTCCCAATGCAGAGGGCCCAGATTTGATCCCTGGTCAGGGAACCAGGTCCTGCGTGCGTGCCACAACTAAGAGTCTGCATGCTGCAACCAAGATCCTGCGTGCCACAACTAAGACCCAGTGCAGCCAAAATAAATAAATAAATCTTTAAAATAGAAAAAAGAATACAAAGGGAACTAAGGGATACAGGACTTGCCTCACACCCAGACCCAGGGACGTGCAATGGCATCCAGCAGGAGCCCTGGGGTGCAGCGATGGTTCTGGGAGGTGGTGCCTACCGAAGCTGACAACCCCCATGCTCTACCCTGTGCCCTGGCAGTGTGATGCCTCAGCTACTCTCAGCCTCTGTGGACCTACTGTGCACTGTCCACCCTTTTAGCCGTCAATTCTGGGCCTCCCTGACCTCATGGCACCTCTCACTCCCTTCTCTCTGTACACATTTAGTCATTCATTCAAGTTCAGTGTAACCGCTTGGTTTTGTAGCTACAAGAGCTTGACTAGAAAACATGCTAACACAATACAATCATTTGATAGCACTGTTTAAAGTATATTTATTTTTTAAAGCATGTTATATGTACAAAACATACAGGTTCTGAAACTCTAACATCCTACCAGCCAAAACCAGAAATATTCTTAGGGACGTAATTACCTTTATTTAAGAAACTGCTTTGGGGCTTCCCTGGTGGCGCAGTGGTTGGGGTTCCGCCTGCGGTTGCAGGGGACACGGGTTCATGCCCCGGTCCGGGAGGATCCCACATGCCGCGGAGCGGCTGGGCCCGTGAGCCATGGCCGCTGAGCCTGCGCGTCCGGAGCCTGTGCTCCGCAGTGGGAGAGGCCACAACAGTGAGAGGTCCGCATACCGCAAAAAAAAAAAAAAACTGCTTTGACTTGAGGGTGTGGGTAGCCACAGTGGATCAGACAGAGCTAAACTTTATGTCTCAGGAGGCACAGGAGGTCCTACAACGCACAGGACAGCCCTGACTGAACAAAAACTTATCCCACCACAAACGTTAGTAGTGCTGATGCTGAGAACTCTTGCTCTCTTTTAATGCGCGTGATGCTACCTATGTTTCAGTTTGCTCTACCAGGCTGTGAACTCCTGGAGAGCTGGGGTCATAGCTTACTCACCCTTCCGCCCCATCCCCCACCACAGAGCAAACCCTCAGTACACATTTGCACACGTCATTAAACATCAGTAAATAAAGAAACTCCGAACAGAAAAAATAAATTAAAATAAAGAAACTCCTGCTGACCTCACCCGAGGATGCCACATGGAGTTTCCCATAAAGAAGCAACTCAATTACAGATCGGATCAACTCCTGGATTCCCAACATCTGCCTTTGTGACTTCTGGCTGGAGCTCACACTGAGCGCACTTGTTTTTGTTTGTTACCCTAACCACATCATCTTGACGTGAACCATCTCTCCTCTAGTCACGTAGGCCTCTGGTTGAACCTATTTTGGCTACCCTGGAGTATCACCATACATCTCCGTCACCACCACACAGTGACTCTCACCAACTCTACAGACACTACAAGTCTGAATATCCCAAACTATACCCTCTAAGTTTGGCGATAATCCATCTAGCTATTATTATTTAACGCTGTAACCAGAAAATAGAAAATTCTATTCATTTTTTATACATTAAATTATTTGGGAAGAGGAGCAAGAAGCCACTGAAAAAGAACAAAATTTGTTTTAATATTGCAGAGAAAGAAGGATAAGGAGAAAGAAAAGGTAAAGCAATAGAAGCAGCAGACGTGGAGGGGACAACACAGACTCCTCCAGCCGTGGTATCAGCGATGTCTGGTCATCAGGGTCACAAGGGGCAACCCTGAGTGGGTCTTCGGACACATTTCGGTCTTACTATTAAATAGATCTCACTGCAACACTGATAATTACTTCATGGAGGACCAAATGAGGAAAGGCGTACAAAATACTTTGAAGGTACATAATGCATAATAAACACTTAAAAGATAATAATTATTACTGTTACTCTTACTACAATTTAAGAATATCAAAGAATTGGTTCTTGATTTTTTTCATGGTCACAAATGTGAACCTTCATCTTGAGATGGCTGGGGAAAGTTTTAAAATCCTCTTGGTGGTTCTTGGCCGAAGCAGACAGGGTAGCCCGAGGGTGGTGTTTAGGGAAGAGGGGGTACTTTTATTTGTCACCATGACTTGGAGGCATCCATTGGCATGTAATGCCAGGGTTCCAGGAATGCTAAACATCTTGCCATGCACAGGACGGTCCCACTCAGTAAAGAACTGGCCTGTTCCATGGGCCGTTAGTGCTCCCCACCATGAGAAACCCCGAGCCAAATGTTCCTCAAGCCCCATCTGAAGTCCTCCATATGCTCTGTGAATTGCCAGCCTTCCAAATGGTGTCACATCAAATGTTAGCTGTTGGGTGTAGCAGGCTTTTCTGTGGGTGGCAATCTCGTTAGCTAGGAGTGCCAGGGTGAAAAGAAATTTGCAAAGAGAGGAAGGGGATTGGAAGTGAGTACAATTAAAAATAGCCTCCCATTTCTGTACGACCCTGATTTGAGTTCTCCCGTGTAATACGGCACGTACTATAAATCAGGATTGCGATGGCTGGCCCTAGTTTGGAGGCGCTCCTTTTTTCCCAGTCCATTTTCGGCTTGGTGTAGTACCACTTAGAAATAAAAGCAACAGGATTTATATCTCATTGCATTCTGCAAAGACAAAAAATAGTTCCCAGCACGAAGAGGCAAAAGGATGCCAAATTTTCAGTCTCAGATGAAATTTTGTTCCTTGCTAAAATTCACTGGAAATGGCCATCTAGATTGGAAACTAAAATTTACACTTCACTATGGATGTGACAGAAGAAACCTAGAAAGATTTTTGGAAAAGACGGCAGATGAGGGGGGAAAAAAAAAAAGAGGGAGAGAAAGAAAGAAAAAAATACACTGATTCTATTTTTCCTCCTGGTTCCTATTTTTCTTCTCTTTTCCTTTTTCTTCTTTAATCTCTCTGTTCCTTTTTCTTCTTTAATCAAATGCTCAGATACTTATTTTAGTGAGTTGAACGGATCATAGAAACTGCTGTCCTTAGCTGTTTTATGATCCATTCCCCACGTTTTATACCCCTTCCATCCCAATCCAGCGCCACACACTGTCTTAATCCTGTGAGCCAAGGTTTTATAAGGGTTGTTATAATTCAGCCAACCACTATGTATTAAATTAACATCCATGTTATGCCAAGGATATGAATGCTCATGCTATAACATATTTAACAGAAAGAGAAGACACACTTCTGTCCTTCCGGCCCTCACAACCCAGCTGAGGAATCAAGACATTCCTATAAGACTGTGTATATCCACTTAACAAATATTTATTATGCTATTGTGCTAGACCTTGGACCAAATGCTAGGAACACTGCTGTGGGCCTGTCCTCATGAAGCTTACAATCTAGATGAGGAGACAGATCATCAATAAGTAAACAAATCACTAAGCAATATGATCAGAAGGAAACGGTTGCTGTGGTACAGAATTAAAGACAGGTGGAAGGTGAATTTGAGGAGGAAACAATGAAGAACAGATTTACCATATAAAGACAAAGGCAGGTAAGGGTTAGGGGCTGGGAATCCAAGACAGAGAGGAAAGCTGTGTGAAGTTTCCAAGTTAGGAAAGAATTCTCTTAGTTCAGAGGGAGGCCCATGAGGCAGGGACCGGGCATGAGACAAGGTCATGAGAGAGGCAGGAGTCAGATGGAGTACAAAAGGAAGCCAATGACAGTGATAAGTGGGGCTAACAGCTCCACAATCACAGCTTGTGTTTTATGAATGCTTTTGCTCCCACGTAGAACACAGAGGAGAGGGCATTAGGAGTGTTCGTGGAAACTAGTTCTCCACCAGTTCAGGAAAAACGTGATAGCAGCTTGCAGTACCCAGCTTGTGAAAGGTGGAAAAAAGAAGTGCGGATGGGTGTGAGATGCGTCTCCCAGGTAGCAAAGACAGGACTTGCAAGCTGGGAAGAGGAGGAATCAAAGGCACTTCTTCAGGTTTCTGGCTTAAGAAGTGCTGGCAAAGCTGAGATGTTGAAGGACAAGTTCAGGAGTGAGCTGGGTGAGCTGGAAAGGAAATAATGGTGCTGCAAATATTTGGGAGCTAAAATATGTGGCAAGGTCAGAAAATACATGTAGTACAGCAGGGCTTCGTCACACCGTGTTGGAAGGGCTTGTGAGCTGGGAAGGGGAGGAGAGTGGGAGAGGTCTGAAGGTAACAAGGGCTTATAGAGAGTGTAAACTGCCTACCAAACGTGAAATTCCACATTTCAATCAACTCACCCCCTCATCTGCATCCAGGGTTAGCTGTAGCACCTGAACACATAATGGGTAAGAACATGGGCTCTGGAATAAGAGTATGGATTTTTTTGAAGTTCCACCACTTATTGGCTGCGCTGAACCTCTCCGTGCCTCAGTTTCCCAGTCTGCACAATAGGAGTGATAATAGTTTCTTCCACATAGAGAAGTAACAAGAATTATACAGTTGGTCCTCTATAGCTGCAAAATCTGCGTCTGGATCCCAAAATGCAGTTGGTTGAATCCGCAGTTGCAGCATCCGCAGACCCAGCAGGCCAAATGTACAATCCATTTTATATAAGGGACTTGAGCATCTGTGGATTTTAGTATCCACAGGGGTCTTGGAATCAGTCACCTACAGACACAGAAGAACAACTGAATGTGCTAATGTATGAAATGAGTGTAACATAGTGATTGGGACCCAGAAAGTTCAGTAAAACGTAGTGACTCTTATTTTTTATTGTTATTACTAGTTTTACAAATGCTGCACCCTTCAAATGTCCAAATCTGCTTTTCTATGGTTGGTAACTGTCAGGGCTTATTCTAAAGAAACTTGAGAATCAGGGACTCACTAATGCTTTATGACATTTTACCTCAATTTGTGGTAGTCATTTATGACAAGACCAGTATGACATAAACTGCCATGAAGTGAAGCAGAGCAATCATACAAATGACCATAAGTCAAGGGGCGCAACTGAAAAGGGTCACCAGCAGGAGGAAACTGAGGGAAACAGGAGCAAGGGAGAGTGTGAAGTTGGGAGCTGGCAGCACAAACCTTGAAAGTGGAATTTCAATTGAGAACAAACTCAAAAAAAAAAAAAAAAACTAGATGCATGTCTTCAGGGATTGTTTAAATTTCACATACACGTTTCCAGACAAATATGGTGCCCTTTCATGGTTTCAAACAGAAATACATCATTTTATGTCCTACTCTGTTATGCATTTTTATTAAAAAATGATATTTCTAATCCTATCAGTGTACTTGGGATTCATATTGAACTTCAGAGGTTTTTATAATTCACAGGACTAGGAAATATTTTTGCAGTTCAGGAACTATTGATGCCCCTGGATTCGTTCAGAGCCCCACTGGCTAAAAGGGGTTTCTTAATAAGTGGAAGTTTTTGCTTTTCCCTTCTTTTCTTTTTTTTTAATATTTCTTTTATAATTTTTTTCCTGACCCTTACTATAATAAACTGAGGCTCAGAGAGAATACATAGATTCAATGTGCTTAGAATAACTCTGCTCAGGTGTGTATGGATGAACAGAAGAGATGCATGGAAAGATCAAGAAGCAATGTTTTCAACCCTTGTAATTAGACTTGGCTCAACTTTTAAATGAAGTCACAAAACCAAACTAGAACAATTGATTTGGATGAATTTCTGATTACAACTTTCATCATTGTTTTAAGATAATTCGGGCATTAGGTAGAAACTAGATGGAAAGATAAAAACATTAAATTTTAATTTCCATTTTTGTCACAGAGAGAATATTTGTGACCAATCAGTACTCCCACCCCAAGTGGTGTATTTGAAGTATAGCTGTGTCTGGGTATCCACAAGGGATTGGTTACAGGACCTGTCACAGATACCAAAATCCAGACACTCAGATCCTATAGTTGGCCCTCTGTATCTGTGGTTCCACATCCATGGATTCAACCAACCTCGGATCATGTATACTATAGCATTTATTGGAAAAAATAATTCTCATTTAAGTGGCTCCAGGCAGTTCAAACCCATGTTGTTCAAGAGTCAACTGTACTTACAACAGATTCTGTTCAAGTGATTTCAAAATCAAATCCTCTTTCATATGTGTTAAAATTTGCCTAGCTAAAAGAATGCTTCTGTGTAAACGCCCTAAAAGTGAACAATCCATTTATAACATAATCACTCCCCTTCCACACGTGTATGGTTTATTCAAGTTAGAACGTATGTACTTGGAGTTTTCGTAAAACACAGCCCATCTGCTTCTCTAAGTGCACTAATCTTCTGAGTGGGATTTGTCCTGTGCTCCAGTGTGGACTTAAAAACACAAATGCCAGGTTTCTCCCAGGAACCACACTGCTGCCAGCATGCAGGCTGGCACACAAAACAATGAATTCCTATCAGGAAATCTAAACTATGTGGCAGTGAATTCTGCGCCTCTCTCACAGATGTTTCAGAAACCTTGGGAAAAGAGGGGCTACTCTGCCATCAGCCTTACACCTCTGTATTTTTATTTTTTGTTTATTTTTTTATAGTAGGTCCTTGTTGGTTATCTATTTTAAATATAGTAGCGTGTACATGTCAATCCCAAACTCCCAATCTATTCCTCCCCCCCACCCTTCCCCCTGGTAACCGTAAGTTCATTCTCTAAGTCTGTGAGTCTATTTCCATTTTGTAAATAAGTTCTTTTTTTTTCTTTTTTTTTTTGTGGTACATGTGGGCCTCTCACTGTTGTGGCCTCTCCCATTGCCGAGCACAGGCTCCAGACGCGCAGGCTCAGCGGCCATGGCCCGGCTTCCCAGACCGGGGCACGGACCCATGTCCCCTGCATCGGCAGGCGGACTCTCAACCACTGCACCACCAGGGAAGCCCCCTAAATAAGTTCATTTTTATCAGTTTTTTTTACATTCTGCATATAACTGATATCATATTTGTTCTCTGTCTGACTTACTTCACTTCATATGATAATCTCCAGGTCCATCCATGTTGCTGTAAATGGCATTATTTCATTCTGTTTAACGGCTGAGTAATATTCCATTGTATGTATGTACCACGTCTTCTTTGTCCATTCGTCTGTCGATGGACATTTCGGTTGCTTCCATGTCTTGGCTATTGTAAACAGTGCTGCAATGAACATTGGGGTGCACGTATCCTTTAGAACCATGTTTTTCTCCAGACATATGCCCAGGAGTGGGATTGCAGGATCATATGATAATTCTATTTTTAGTTTTTTAAGGAACCTCCACACTGTTCTCCACAGTGGCTGTATTCCCACCAATAGCGTAGGAGCATTCCCTTTTCTCCACACCCTCTCCAGGATTGTTTATAGATGTTTTGATGATGGCCGTTCTGACAGGTGTGAGGTGATACCTCATTGTAGTTTTGATTTGCATTTCCCTGATAGTTAGCAATGTTGAGCAGCTTTTCATGTGCTCTCTTGGCCATCTGTATGTCTTCTTCTTCTGCCCATTTTTTGACTGGGTTGTTTGTTTTTTGGATATTGAGCCACATGATTTTGGAGACTAGTCCCTTCTCAGTTGCATCATTCGCAAATATTTTCTCCCATTCTGTGGGCTGTCTTTTAATTTTGTTTGTGGTTTCCTTTGCTGTACAAAAGCTTTTGAGTTTAATTAGGTCCCATTTGTTTATTTTTGTTTTTTTTTTTTCCATTACTCTGGGAGACGGATCAAAAAAGATACTGCTGCAATTTATGTCAAAGAGTGTTCTGCCTATGTTTTCCTCTAAGAGTTTTATAGTATCCTGTCTTACATTTAGGTCTTTAATTCATTTTGAGTTTATTTTTGTGTATGGTATTAAAGAATGTTCTAGTTTCATTTTTGGAAATCCACCAGGTGACAAGTTACAAATGGCTAAGACCTCTTATACTGGGGTATATGTGACTGGAATGCAAAACATTCTTGAAAAATTGAAGCAGACTTTAAAACCTTCATGATCGACCTTACCCATGCCTAAATGACATCCTCGCATAAGCATTTCGGTAGCTGGGGATGGGACATTTGAATGAGTTTGCTCTGCCCAATGCAGAAAGTCAAAGGGAGCCCTTGAAGTGAATGTATGATATTCAAACACACAAGCACTCCAGAAGCCCATGTATATGCAACAAAACTGAGAGCTACTCTTTTTTTGATAAAATAGGCTACATTATCCAAGAAGCAGAGCCGCAAATGACTTCTTGAAGGAGCAGGAAAATAGAATGTGCTCAAAAAGTACAGCAATTTATGGGGCTTCCCTGGTGTGGTGCAGTGGTTGAGAATCTGCCTGCTAATGCAGGGGACACGGGTTCGAGCCTTGGTCTGGAAAGATCTCACATGCCGTGGAGCAACTAGGCCCGTGAGCCACAACTACTGAGCCTGCGCATCTGAAGCCTGTGCTCCACAACAAGAGAGGCCGCGACAGTGAGAGGCCCACGCACCACGATGAACAGTGGCCCCTGCTTGCCATAACTAGAGAAAGCCCTCGCACAGAAACGAAGACCCAACACAGCCCAAAATAAATAAATAAATATAATAATGTCTAATATATCAATTTTAAAAAAAGTACAGCAATTTAATCCACTCCAACAGATAAAATATCATCTTAAAAAAAAAACAAAAAAAACTGACTTATCTTTCCTTCTATCCTACTAGGTATGTTTGAGGTGATCCAATTTTTTGTGGAACAATAATTGAGAGGAAACATAAAGATGAGTCTGGAGAGGAACTCTATTGATTACCTTGACAAGCAAAAAAAAGACAGAAATAAAGTATCAATAATAACATGCAACATTATAGACTGTTTTACATCTGTTTTGCATAATGTTTCTTCAGTCCTTTCTTCCCTGTTCACGAGGATTTTTACTTTTTTGTCTTTCAAAAGAAATTCTAGAGAAGAAAGGGCAGGTGTGGAGAAGAAAAAATAATAAACCCTATATTCTATATTGTTTCTTGGCTCTATTAATAAGTATCATTTTCTGAGGTAAAAGGGGCATTTATTATGATGATGCGTTTGTGGCTACATTGCTTGAGAAAATAAAATAAATTAACAGAAGGATGACAGAGAGAGGGAGAAGCTGACATCTGAATTTTTGATGCAGGCTTTGCATTCTCATTATTACACTGTCTTTTTGTATTACTTTTGATTTATAATGTAATTGGAGAACTATAGAAATGTTAATGGCAGCACTACAGTTTTAAGGGTGACAAAATTGTTTACTAATTATTGTCTTTAAATTTGGTTAATTATTGAAGCATTAATTCTCTGCGTTCATTTCAGATGGGACCACCACTGGGGGAGGTCAGGGAGAAATGTATTGTCTAGTTAGTAAGGCAACCTTCATAATTCTGTAGTATCTCCCCCTTGGTTGACCTTTTAAAGGAAGGGACAGATTGTAAATTAAAATTCTCTGCACTAGGGCTCAGTAGCAAACCTTAAGGTGAGCCATTGAATTTTGTTTTGTTTTTAGATGAGAAACTGTTGTTCATGTTTACACTGTTTTTTTCAGTGTGTGCTGCTCGTTATCTTAAGGGAGAGACTAGATTGCAATGATTATTAGTGAGGCTGGTGATGAGGCTGCTGAACCATTTGGAGTGGCTTTCCTTTTGTGATACATAATTATAGGGGTTTATTTACAGTCTTTGTTTTTTGCTTTTTAACGATTCACATTTTTATTCTTTGTTCTCTACCCCGTGCAGGGTACAATTTCTCCATTTTTTCCATTTTTAGTATGAATTATTATTTGGAGTGCTACGTTATTCCCTGGAATGCTAGAATTAAAGAAAATTCTTCAAAACTAAATAAATAAAGACCTAACCTCACTACAGTAATGTTCTCAAAATCTGCATAAGGCATATCAAAAAAGGAAGGCATGGAGCCATTATTCAACTAACACGTTTCCCACTTGTATGGCAATCCTGGGGCACATTATGTTGTAAAACATCTTATTCCCTTTCTAACTTCTTAAATTGCTCCAGATGCTCTTTAACCATAAAGAAATGTAATGATAATTTTTTTTTAAGCTACATCATCTGTTTCCATATCTGACTTCCCTGAGATGTGCCAGTTAGTTTGGGAAGTTCGAATCAGAAGCAAGTTTATGTAAATGGTTCATTTGCACATATTTTGGGATGAAAGACCATAGTGAATATCACAATGGCAGAGAATTACTAACATTACTAACCACCTCCCTTTAGCAGAACTATTTAACTGCTCGGTGACATAATTTTCTCATATACAAAATGGCAATGATAATAATGGCAATGATAATAATGCCTACCTGATGGGTTTTTGTAAGGATTAAATTCATTCATACATGTAAAATATTTAGAATCCAATACTGGGCACATAATAAGTGTTTAATGAATGTAAACTACTATTTCCTAAAGTTGGTTAATCATCCCATGGTGAACGTAAGATGGTCTGGGGTGATTCATAGAGAAATTTTTATTCTGAAGTTTAATGTGTGTCAATTAGAATGCCCTTGGCTATGAATAGTAGAGATTATTTGTGAATAATTTTCAACCAATACAAATTGTTAAAGAAAAATTGCCTTAAAACAGGGGTTGGCAAGCTATAGCCCACCAGTCAAATCTGAACCTTTGCATGACTTTGCATGGAATGGTTTTTACAGATAAATATTTGCAAACCACTTGGTGATAGAGAGCACACGCACACACACATACATACACACACACACACACACACACACACACACACACACACAAATCCATTCTTCTCCTTCGTAAATCTCTACTATAAAAAATTATACTCTATTATTTTTATATTTTGAATTTCATCAATAAGTAATTGGTAGAAATTTGTTTTGTCTCTTGTTATATACATACTTATATAATATCCCTGATCACTGCCTTTGGTCTATAAAGTCTAAAATATTTACTATCTAGACGTTTACTATTCTCTTATACAGTAAGAGATCCAGAACTAGAGCAACTCTCAGCTGGTTAAGAGAGCGGTTATATGATTCATCAACATCAAGATTCTTTCCATGTGTCCACTCTGCCACTTAACATGTGAGCCTTACCTGCAGGCTGGCTTCTTTGATGGTCACAAGATGAGTTTATGCAGCTCCAGAGTTGCAGAAATATCCTCTTCAGATGTCTTCTTCAGAATAAGAAAATCTTTCCCCAAAATCCCCTTGCAGACCTCTATTACCTCTCATTGGCCAGAACTGGGACATATGACTGCCCCTGAACCCATCACAGAAGAGCAGAATGAAAAGTGATAACTAGACTAATTAGGTTCTATCTTCCTGAACTGAGAATGTGGCATGTTATTGCATGAAAGAAAGGTGGATGGATAACCCAACACATTGGGGTTCTGTTAGAAAAAGGGAATGGGGAAAATGGACATAGGATAAGCAATCTTTAGCATGTTTATTTCTTCAAATATGTATTAAGGAAAACTGAAATCAATACATTGAACCATGCTTTTATAGCTCTTATTACCTAGGATAAGAGTAAACTTTTAAGTCTATTTAAATAAAAAATATTAAACACGAGTATAATCCTCAACAAAATATTAGCAAACCAAATTACACAATACATTAAAAGGATCATACACTACAATCAAGTGGGATTTATTCCAGGGATACAAGGATAGCTCAATATCTGTAAATCAATCAATGTGATACACAAAACTAACAAAACAAAGGATAAAAATCACACGATCATCTCAATAGATGCAGAAAAAGCATTTAACAAAATTCAACATCCATTCATGATAAAAACTCTTAACAAAGTTAGTATAGAGGTAATATACCTCTACATAATAAAGTCCATTTATGACAAACCCACAGCTAACATCATACTCAACAGTGAAAAGTTGAAAGCTTGTTCCCCTAAGATCAAGAACAAGACAAGGATGGCTGCTCTCACCACTTTTATTCAACATAGTATTGGAAGTCCTAACCATAGCAATCAGAGAAGAAAAAGAAATAAAAGGCATCCAAAATGGAAGGGAAGAAGTAAAACTGTCATTACTTGCAGATGACATGACACCATATAAAGAAAACTCTGAAGACTCCACCAAAGAACTATTAGAACTAATAAATGAATTCAGTAAAGTTGCAAGATACAAAATTAATATATATAACTACATTGCATTTCTATACCCTAACAATGAAGTATCAGAAAGAGAAATCAAGAAAACAATCCCTTTTACCATTGAATCAAAAAGAATACCTAGGAATATATTTAACCAAGGAGGTGAAAGTACTTTCCCACCACTCATATTCCAACCTTAATCTGTGATTGTGATAAAAATAGATAATGGCTAGAAAAAATAAAAATTTTAAAATAAGAGTATAGAAAGGAAAAGGTCATGGCAAAAATTAAGAATGTGGTATATGAGAGGTTAAACCACAAAATGACTAAGATTTAGGCAATTCTGCCTGTTGGCTATTGTTTTTGCTATGTTCTTTGCTTAGGAACTCCTATTGATTTTTCCAAAGCCAAATTAAATGTTATCTGCTCACTGGCGCCTTCCCTGATATCCTCCTATTCTTTTTATGCTCATGTAAGATTGGTTTCTCCCAGAGCACTTTCTTTTTCTTATATATCTTATAACAAGGGCCACATTGGATTATCTGTGTCCATTCCTGATTGGAAGCACCCTATTTATCATTCAGCCATTTGTCAAACACTTGTTGAACACCATTTACATGGCTCACAGAGAATATTTTTACGTTCATTTCTAGCCCTGGCAACTAAGGCATGACATATACGAGGTTCTTCTAATATATTTGTTGTACAAATTAAAGAACAATTGATCAAATAATTTCATGAATTAACAGTATCTATGCAAGTTTAGCAAAGGGGGAAAACATTTTGAACACCTACCACCTTAGCAATTTCTTATTTAATTCAGAACAAAACCAATAAATCTCATTAAATCTCTGAAGTTTGTCTCACTTTCAGAAGTAGGCTCAGATGAAGATGTTTCTGGAGTAGAACTGAATTAATACATGGATAATTGGAGATAAGGTCTTTTTGCCCCCAACCATTATCTCTTTATTACTTTACTTTAAAAGTATCAGTTATTTCCCTCTTGTAAGAGAACCCAAGGAAAACTAAAAATGGATTCTTCTTACCATTTAAAAATAATTTTATTTCTAATTTACTTGAATAACTTTTTTGAAATTAAAATTTGATCACTTTACTACCTTACTTGGAACACTTCAATGACACTGCTTTCAGGACAAAGGCAGAATCCTTCAGTATGGCTTTCACAGACACAGTCATTTCACACAAGCTTGCTTTCTTTCCATGCTCTGCCCTCTCCTCCTTTCTCTCTCTACTACAGCCACACTGATTTGCTTGCTACATTTCAAAAGTGAAGCTGCTCCCACCTCAGGACCTTTACTCATGCTTTCCCTCTGCTCCGAACACTCTCCAAGTCCTATTTATCCTTAAAGTCTCAGGTTAAATATTACTTCCCTAGGGTAGATTTTCTTTCCAAGCTAGACTAGGCTTCCATTTCAACATGTTCTCATGGCTCCTGTATTTTTTTCTTCAAAATTATTACCCAACTTTTCATGAAATATACCCCTTGTGTAATTACATGTTTGATTTCTGTTTTCCCCATGAGAAGGTAAGGTCCATAAGGAGGAGGAACTGTGCACTGTGAACTGCCATATCTGCAGTGTTTAGAACAGGGTCTAGGATATAGTAGGTCCTCAGTAAAGATTGTTTGAATAAACGAATAAATAAGCCTGCCCACAAAGCAGTAATATCACTGCCTGGGCCAATCAATATTCTTCCAGGGCCACACAAATTCCAAAGTCATTTTCTCTTGACAACAAATACTTATTTCAGCATTCACTCAACAAATATTTATTGAGTATCTGCTGTGAATCAGAATTCTTATAGTCAGTGAGATAGAGCCCTGAACTAAATAACCAACACCCTGACCTCATGGAGTTTATATTCTAGTGGGGAGACCCAAAATGAACAAATAGGCAAATAAACGCATGACAAAGTATCAGGTAACCACACAAACTATGAAGAAAGCAACAGCATTTTCTTTGAAAATACGTTTTTGCAGTGGTGGTGTCCTTTTCCAAAAACTGACTTTCTTTGCTATAAAAAAATAACAGCCACCATCAATTTAGCACGTATCTGAGCTTAGCTTACCTTGGAATGACTCTTCACACCAGCCAGTAAGAATCTGTTTATGTGAAGATCTCTTTCCTGAGTGGGAAACAGACAAATAATATATTTCAGGGTTAATTTAACTTTTTAAATTACAAATTCATCTAAAGCGCCATCCACCACCAGGTGATAACTCATGGTGCTGCCAGGCTTTAAGTACTGTAGCGACAGGCTGTGTTCAACTCCTTAGGCACACTTCTTAAAAGATGGCTACCCTGGGGTTTATATCAAGCTTACATAATCATATATTGAAGCTTGGCTTATTTATTTCCATGTTTCTGAAGTCCCATTAATCATTTTTCTAAGATGGCCGATGTGTTACATAATTAATAAAACATAGGAGCTTAGGAAAAAAGCCCAGAGAGAGTGAGAGATTCAGACAAACACTGAGAAATGGTGTCAATTTGGTACCACTGAAAATCTCAGTCTTCAGAAGATCAACTCTTAACTGGGGGTATATGAAACGATCATTTTTCTTTCTTTTTTTTTCAACCCTCTCCTCCCTTTCTGTTTTGCCGAACTTAGACACTGGTCAGGGCTAATCTTTTACCAAGAAGAAAAGTGCATATGCAGGGAGGGATAGGAGTAGTGAATAAAATCATTAGTTCAACTTCTCACCATTTTGCCTCTGGTGACTGCCAGGTAATAGTTTGTCTGTGGTTCTGACCCAATTCTGAAACCCTTCTAATGGTACTCCACTAATTAATCTAATGGTTCATTAATTGCAAACATCTGAAATCATTAGAACCTGATTGAGCACAGAAGCATCAAACCTTCCAAAGGTTTAAGTGCTTAAGCAGCAAATGGGCTCATTGCAAAAGAATGTCGATGTTTATAGTAGATGTAACCCAAACTCGGGTGTTCATTGACACATTGTTCCATTTGTATACAACCACCCTGGCATCTATCTGTTCAAGAGAGCATGATTTATCCAGTGCTATATCCTGGAACTGACAGGCCAAAGATTAGAGCTTAACCCAGATGAAAGCCGAGGCTGTGTGTATTCCTAAAACAAATATTTAGTATCTGACAAGCTCTGGTTAATATTAATTCGTGATAGAAGGCAGTCAATTTAAGCTTAGTTCATGCCAAAATCTATTTGGGTTTTGTAAGTCATTTTTTCAGGATTATAGTGTAGAGAACCCAACAAAAAGGAAACTTTCTTAAAATTAGAAATCTGCAGACCTGGACAGAGCTTTCAGAAAACATCCACCCTAGAGTTATAAATGGGCAGCCCAAAAGCATGAAATCCTCCTCTAAATGTGTTTTCCTTGACCAGCACAGGGTTTTTAAATAATCATTTTTAATTATTTGCCAAGTCTGAATTTCTGACTTTTCTTGCAGATCTAGCAATACTGGGTCCAGGTTCTCACAAGGCAACAGTCAGCTGGAGCTGAGAGGAGGCTGTCCCTGCGTGGGACACACACGCTTGCCGTTTAGCCAGAGCCCCACCTCTCCTTGCTATTTATACTTTTCCACGCACACCTGCACATTGCTTACCTAACAGGAGGGGAAACTGATGTCTAGAAAGGGAGAACTGTCCAAGGACATGCATTCAGTTAACATTAGAGCTGGGAAAAGAAACCACATCTCCTGATTCTACTTTATTGTTTATTTAGTTAGCATCACTCAGTGCCATTCCATACTGATATGCACATGGTTTTTTGGGGTTTTTTTAAACATCTTTATTACAGTATAATTGCTTTACAATGGTATGTCAGTTTCTGCTTTATAACAAAGTGAATCAGCTATACGTATACATATATCCACATATCTCCTCCCTCTTGCATCTCCCTCCCACCCTCCCTATTCCCACCCCTGTAGGTGGTCACAAAGCACCGAACTGATCTCCCTGTGCTATGCGGCTGCTTCCCACTAGCTATCTATTTTACGTTTGGTAGTGTATATATGTCCATGCCACTCTCTCACTTTGTACCAGCTTACCCTTCCCCCTCCCCATATCCTCAAGTCCATTCTCTAGTAGGTCTGTGTCTTTATTCCCGTCTTACCCCTAGGTTCTTCATAACATGCTTTTTTTTTCTTGGATTCCATATATATGTGTTAGCATACGGTATTTGTCTTTCTCTTTCTGACTTACTTCACTCTGTATGACAGACTCTAAATCCATCCACCTCACTACAAATAACTCAATTTCATTTCTTTTTATGGCTGAGTAATATTCCATTGTATATATGTGCCACATCTTCTTTATCCATTCATCCGATGATGGACACTTAGGTTGCTTCCATGTCCTGGCTACTGTAAATAGAGCTGCAATGAACATTTTGGTACCTGACTCTTTTTGAATTATCGTTTTCTCAGGGTATATGCCCAGTAGTGGGATTGCTGGGTCATATGGTAGTTCGATTTGTAGTTTTTTAAGGAACCTCCATACTGTTCTCCACAGTGGCTGTACCAATTCACATTCCCACCAGCAGTGCAAGAGGGTTTCCTTTTCTCCACACCCTCTTCAGCATTTATTGTTTCTAGATTTTTTGATGATGGCCATTCTGACCAGTGTGAGATGATATCTCATTGTAGTTTTGATTTGCATTTCTCTAATGATTAATGATGTTGAGCATTCTTTCATGTGTTTGTTGGCAATCTGTATATCTTCTTTGGAGAAATGTCTATTTAGGTCTTCTGCCCATTTTTGGATTGGGCTGTTTGTTTTTTTCTTATTGAGCTGCATGAGCTGCTTGTAAATTTTGGAGATTAATCCTTTGTCAGTTGCTTCATTTGCAAATATTTTCTCCCATTCTGAGGGTTGTCTTTTGGTCTTGTTTATGGTTTCCTTTGCTGTGCAAAAGCTTTGAAGTTTCATTAGGTCCCATTTGTTTATTTCTGTTTTTATTTCCATTTCTCTAGGAGGTGGGTCAAAAAGGATCTTGCTGTGATTTATGTCATAGAGTGTTCTGCCTATGTTTTCCTCTAGGAGTTTGATAGTTTCTGGCCTTACATTTAGGTCTTTAATCCATTTTGAGCTTACTTTTGTGTATGGTGTTAGGGAGTGTTCTAACCTCATACTTTTACATGTACCTGTCCAGTTTTCCCAGCACCACTTATTGAAGAGGCTGTCTTTTCTCCACTGTACATTCCTGCCTCCTTTATCAAAGATAAGGTGACTATATGTGCGTGGGTTTATCTCTGGGCTTTCTATCCTGTTGCATTGATCTATCTTTTTGTTTTAGTGCCAGTACCATACTGTCTTGATTACTGTAGCTTTGTATTATAGTCTGAAGTCAGGGAGTCTGATTCCTCCAGCTCCGTTTTTCATTCTCAAGATTGCTTTGGTTATTCGGGGTCTTTTGTGTTTCCATACAAATTGTGAATTTTTTTGTTCTAGTTCTGTGAAAAATGCCAGTGGTAGTTTGATAGGGATTGCACTGAATCTGTAAATTGCTTTGGGTAGTAGAGTCATTTTCACAATGTTGATTCTTCCAATCCAAGAACGTGGTATATCTCTCCATCTATTTGTATCATCTTTAATTTCTTTCATCAGTGTCTTACAATTTTCTGCATACAGGTCTTTGCACACAGTTTTTCTAAGAGAAATTTTCATCAGGTGTTTAGGCAGTTTTCAAAGGCCATAGAGCCATGCCTGGGTCATTAGCATTATTATCAGTCGCTCTTCATTATATCACAAGTATGTTGTCACTTCTGGAGATCTGAATGTGTTGTTTTGCAAAACTGCAAAAATCCATTAAGACCTTCCTACCTAGGGGAACCTCTAACTTGGGAGGGCAGTGACTTTCTACATTAGGATATTGACACCCTTACCTAACCTTGTGCCAGTTCTGAAATAGTAAGTACAGCTACCATTTATTAGACACTTGCTGCGTTCCAAACTGTCTGTACACTTTTCTCCTTAATATTCAGCACAATCTTCAAAGAAAAGTCTACTGTTCTCACTTTACAGATGAAGAATTTTAAGTTCAGGACTGAACAGCTAGATCAGGATTACACAGCTTGTGAATAACAGAGCTAGAATTTGAACCCAAGTATATTGGGTTCAAATCCCTTGCCTTGCTAGCACATCCCACACTGGCCGCAGCTGAGTTTTGGGTTTTTTTCCCCCCTATTGACATACACAAAAACAATGCTCCTGTGTCTTATGTGGCTCAAAGTAAGGAGGCAAAAAAATCCAGAAGAGACACGCAGTTGAGAACGGGTTAAATTTTCTGTTAGCATTGGTTTAAAAAATGAATTCTTTGCATTTTTAAAATGTGTGTTGGAAGCATATTTCTCGGTGTGCAACAAAAACATTTAGGCTCCCCTGTCATTTAGGTGAATTTTGTTTGCATGCTCTCTTCATGGAATACCGATGTTAATTTTTGGTTAAGTTTAGTCTTATGAAGTATAAAGCAATTTGATAGAATAAGTAACCTTTCATTAAAGTTCAATACCGTACTTAAGGAAAATGGGACCGTGTGCATTAATTGATAGTTGACAGCTATTATTTCCATGAAAACCTTTTATAGTAAAATTTCTATTTGATGGATTGGAATTTATAAAATTTGCATTTCACTGAGCTGGATTCAACTGGAAGTACTGGTGATTATTTCTTCTTTAAACAATATTCCATCTTTACATTTTTATTTAACTTTTATTAATGGATGGAATCTTAAGTTAAAGAGTACAACACAGATTTTATTTAATAACTCAGGTTTATTAGTCCATGAACAAGAGTGTTTGCCCTGTATTTGACTTTGATAAAACATGACTATTTATGAGTATTTTTATCCATAGAGACTTACTTAGTATAGTTTGGGGCAAATTGCTTAATAAAGAATTTTATTTTATTTTACTTTATTTTCATTTTTTAACTCACAATAAATTACATAAATAGCACTGGGAATTTTTCTTCCAGTCAGCAATTTAGAAGTAATATCATCTCAGATTTGGTGTATTTGACTCAAATTACAAAAAACATGGAATGGAATTCTAATTCATATTCTGTCACACTCTACCCCTATACAAATATGAGGATGCTTGAGTGACCACTGAGATTCAGCCTGGCATCGTTATCTGAGATTTTAACAAATGAGACGACATTAACATAGAAGCTATTTTTTTCCCATTAATTCTGAACAAACTATTAGCAAGGTCTCCCATGGTTTTCTATAAAGCACTCATGTTGAAGCTACTATTGCTATATAAGAGATGGTAAGGTTGAGGCCAAGAACAGTGAAGTTATTTGAAAATAAACTAATTCAAGAATATACCAAGAGGGCTTCCCTGGTGGTGCAGTGGTTAAGAATCCGCCTGCCAATGCAAGGGACACGGGTTCAAGCCCTGGTCCAGGAAGATCCCACATGCCGTGGAGCAACTAAGCTCGTGAACCACAACTACTGAGCCTGTGCTCTATAGCCTGCATGCCACAACTACTGAGCCCGTGTGCCACAACTACTGAAGTCCGCACACCTAGAGCCTGTGCTGCACAAGAGAAGCCACCGCAACGAGAAGCCCGTGCACCACAATGAAGAGTAGCCCCCTCACTACAACTACAGAAAGCCCACGCGCAGCAACGAAGACCCAATGCAGCCAAAAATAAATTAATTAATTTAAAAAAAAGAATATACCAATTTCAATATCTAGGATCTGACATCTTTTTTCTAAAACGTAACCACCATATTTAATAAAGTCTTCTCCTCATGCTGCTCCCACTACCTGGAATGTCTTTCTGTTCTCCAGGTAGTCCTGGTTCCATGACATCTTTCAGCGTTCAGGAGAAGTGCTCAGATATGATATCCTGGACCACCCTATCTAGCTAATGATCCCTCTTGTTACCTACCACTGCAGAGCATACATCACAGCTGACAGTTATACAGTTATCTCAGTACTTTTTTGTTGTATGTATCTCCCATTAAACTTTTGATCTCCTTGAGGGCAAGGATGTTATCTAATCTGCTCACCCCTCTACATACTCAACATATGGTATGGAATCAGTTCCAAGTGAATTGTTGAATGAGTGGATAGACAGAGACTCTTAAAACTCAGAGCTCAAAATTAATTTCTGCAACCATAAAGTAAATCTCCTATGAGACCAAGCATTCCTAGTTTATATGATAAGGCACAGTTTCTTTCCATCCTCTAAAAATTGGAAAAGAGAAATCTTAGTCAGATATTTATACAAGCTGCTTATGATATGATACAAATTCGGAAGTTGGGTGCCTCTTCTCAGAAGTCCATTCATTTCCCTGATAGCTACTGATGTGGTACCAGCCATGAATCCAAACCCACAGGACCTAAAGTAGGCTCTTCTTAACCATTTCAGTAAAGAAACTTCTTGATTCTCCCCCTCCATGGCACTGCTACTCCAAAAGTAATTCAACAACAATTACTGTGCAACTTACCAAACATAACAAAAGACATAGCAATATCTCAAATGATATCATTATTCTAAAATACAACTTAGTGCTACATGAAGATAACATTGGACAATTTCATAAGAAAATTGTGCAACTGTGCAATTCCTCAGAGAACTACTCTGTGTTCAAAGTTAAGGCCCCCACAGCTGAAGGGAAATAAAGTTCCTGCAAGCTATAAATTCCTGTCTTTTCAGACAGTTTCCCTCTTCTTCTGTTCCCTTTGAGTAAAAGAGTTGCTGGGTTCTTCCGGTATCTTTTCTATAGTTAGGATTATTTATATAAAGACATAGCATCTCACCTTATGAACTAGAAACAACAAGAATTTACTAAAATGGATTAAAAACCTAATCAGAGTTCTTACAGATGTAATCTTGCCATCAAGCCAGAGCTAACATAAATGGTTTTTAAGGGCCAGAGAGTAAACATTTTAGACTCTGCAGGCCATTCAGTCTCTGTCACAACTACTCAACTCTGCCCTTGTAATACTGAAGCAGCTATAGATAATGCATAAATGGATGAACATGATTATGTTCTAATAAAGCTTTATTTATAAAAAACAGGTGGCAGGCTCACAGAAGTTTATCAACTTCTGAAGCAGGCTAAAGTTTTTGGATAAAGCCTTATTTTTCAGTAAGGAGTTAAAAAGAACTCACATTCGGGAATGCCTGGAATCCCCCCAAATTCTCCTTTCCACTGCTTCTACCCATTGATAGATGCCTGAAATCACACCTGAAAGGTTTCAACTCTTTTCTTGTTAATACATGTTAATAGGTATACACCTGTGAAAGAAAAAAGTGTACAGTCAAATATGTTTGGGATGCTGGATCAACAAATTTAAGCAGATTTATTTATTGAAGAACTTTCTAGAGCTTTTAATGTGTTGATGTGCCTTGAAAACAGAGGAAGGCAGAGCATAAGCATTTCCTAAACATATTTGACTACAAAATCCTTTTGTGAGAGCATTTGCAGGACTGTTTTCCACCAAACACATCTTGGGAAATGCTATTTTAAGATAAGGATGTCATTTGGAAGGAGTAATAAATAATAATAATTTATTGAGTTCTTACACTATGTGATTACATATACATTATTTAATTTAATCCTTGCAACCACCCCATGAATGATACCCCCTTTATAATGAGGAATATTAAAACAGGTCAGGGAACTTACTTTTGTTTATGTAACTAGTAAGTGGCAGAACCAGGTTTCAAATGTACATGTGTTTGATTTCAAAACTTAAGATCGTAACTTCTATTAAATCTTAGAGTCACTAACATTTTAGTTTGAAATAAGGACTTCCTAGAACCAAATAATTTTAGACCAAGAGGGACCATTAGAAATATAGTTTAATCCATGTATAGAGAAATAAATTTATTACTTAAAAGAGAAAATCAAAGCCTAGAGAAAAGACAGGACTAGTCCAAGGACACTTAGTCCCCAAACTGCAGGATCAAAACATCAAAGAGTATTGCTTTTATCTCAGTCTAATTCCCTTTCTAAAGAAGGCTTTGCACAGATTTGCTCAATGAAGGAAAGAGAAAAAAGGTTATATCAGTCGGGGTTATTTCATTTGCAAGAGGCAGAAAATCTACTCATACTGACTTAAGCAAAAGAATAATTTTTTGGCTCATGTAACTAAAAAGTAGAGATATACCTGGCTTCAGGTATGGGTAATCCAAGAGGTAAACAATTTCACCCAGACCTTACACTTCCCACTTCCCTGTGCTCTCAGTCAGGTTTCCTTATTCAGGTGGGATTTGTGTGGCAGCAAGATGACTGCCAGCAGCCACAGGGCTGTATTCTCCCATGTTCAAATCCAGCAGGAAAATAAAATTTCTCTTCCTCCAATAATTAGGACAAAAGCCCTGGGTCTAATTCTCATGTGATCAAATTAGGTCATGTGGTCATACTGATCAAAACTGTGGTCAGAGGAATAATTGACACTTAGGGTTCCAATCATAAGGTAACTCTCTGCATTGCCAGACATACCCTTAATTAAGAGGCTAGAATCAGATGCATAGGGAAAAAAGGGGGGGGGGGGAATTAAGTTCTTTGAGAATAGTATCAAGGGTAAAATGGGCATATTAATACCTATCTTACAGGGTTGTTATAAGGATTAAAAAAGAAACAAGGGCTTCCCTGGTGGCGCAGTGGTTGAGAGTCCGCCTGCCGATGCAGGGGACACAAGTTCGTGCCCCGGTCTGGGAAGATCCCACATGCCGTGGAGCGGCGGGGCCCGTGAGCCATGGCCGCTGAACCTGCGCGTCCGGAGCCTGTGCTCCGCAACGGGAGAGGCCGCAGCAGTGAGAGGCCCACGTACCGCAAAAGAAAAAAAAAAAAAAAAGAAAAGAAAAACAAAACGTAAAGTGTCTACCATGACACCTGACAGATGACAAGTGCTCAATCAATATGAATTTTTTTATACCTTAACTGACATCAGAGATTGAATACTAACAGAATTCTCTTGCAATCCAATTCTATTTCCATCAAAACAAAATGCTGTTCATGATGTCTTTAGGGATGAAGGGATCTACAGACAACAGTGTAGTATACAACAAGAAAATCACAACAATGGGTTTGAATTAGCAACCAGGTTATTCTCAGAACTGTTTCATCAAAATAAGAAAGACTTTTTCCCCACAGAATAGTTTTTACCTGATGGTGATGCCTTCTAGAGATGTCAAGGTTATAACAGCTTGTAAGAAGAGCCCAAAAACCAGACACTGAAATAAAACTTCAAACAAGCTTCTGAAAAATACTAACAGAATTACTCAGGAAGTGGAGGAAGAAAGGATGGATCCTGGAGGTATAGGAACCCAGAACTGCCAGTAGCAATTTCATCTGTTTTTCTGCTAGATGTTTAAATAACTCAACTACCTCAATAAGTGACCAAATTAAACCACAATGCCATTTAGTGAATGTAACGTCATTTAGTGAATGTTATGTCTTAGTGATACTTCTAGATGTGACTTAGAGTCTATGCCATTTTCACTCTCATCATCATCACTCCTTACCTAGTGGACGAGAACTCAAAATTCTGGAAGAAATTAAACAATTTTCCTACTTAACAAAAACAGCTCACCAAAACCCACAAAAAACTCTTGAAAGCAGCAAAAGAAAAACATGTTACAAAAAGGACAAAGATGAGACTGACTACTAATTTCCCAGCAGAAATAATGGAAGTCAGAAGATACTGGAATGGTATATCTGAAATGTTAAAAGGGAAAAAAAATCGGTTAACCAAGAATTCTATATCCAGCAAAATCAGCTCCCATTCCTTACATGTGGGCTGTATATAATGACTTACTTCCGAAGAGTACAGTATGGAATGGGGGAAAAGAGTAACTTTTTAATGAAGACAAACACTACCTCAGCCAGGTAATCAAGGTCAATATCAAGTCATAAACCATGTGCACATTACATACTCTTGATAGCATGTGAAAATTGCACTTTATCACTGTCCTCCTTCTCCCAATAACCCATAATTCCAGTCTTATCATGAGGAAAACACATGACAAATTCCAATAAAGGAACATCCTACAAAATGCTTCACCAATACCCCTCAAAATTTTCAAGGCCAATAAAAATTTTAAAAGTCCAAGAAACTAACACAATCAAGAGGAGGAGCCTAGGAGACATGATGACTAAATGTAATGTGATATCTTAGATGGAATCCTGGAACAGAAAAAGAAAAATTGATTAAAAACTAAGGGAGGTGAAAAGAATATGCATTTTGGTTTAAAATAATGTATGAATATTTGCTCATTAAGTGTAATGATTATGCCATTCTAATGTACAATGTTAATAATAGGGGAGACTGGTGTACGGTATATGAGAACTCTCTGTACTATCTTAATTTTTCTGTAAACCTAAAACTGCTCTAAAAAAATAAAGCCTATTTTTTTAAAGTCTCCATACATTTAAAAAAACTAAACTCACACAAAAAATTGTCCATAACAAAATTAACTTTGAAATCTCAACATATTAAAATTTGTAGAATGTTGCTAAAGCAGAGATTAGAAGGAAACTTACGGTCATACATGATGACATCAAAAACCTAAAGGTCTAAAATCAATGATCTAAACTTTCACCTTAAGAAGCTAGTAAAAGAAGAGAAAATTAAACTCCAAGAAAGTAAAAGAAATAAAGTATCATAGAAAAATACTTGCAAAATATATATCTTGCAAAACACTTGTATCAAGAATATATAAAAAATGTCTCAATAATAAGAAAATAAACAGACCATTAAAAAAATGTGAAATAGGTTCAAGACAGCAGAGTAGAAGGACGTGTGCTCACTCTCTCTTGTGAGAGCACTGGAATCACAACTAACTGCTGAACAATCATCAACAGGAAGACACTGGAACTCACCAAAAAAGAAACCCCACATCCAAAGACAAAGGAAAAGCCACAATGAGACAGTAGGAGGGGCACAATCACAATAAAACCAAATCCCGCAACTGCTGGGTGGATGACTCTCAAACTGGAGAACACTTACACCACAGAAGCCCATCCACTAGAGTAAAGGTTCTGAGTCCCATGTCAGGCTTCCCAATCTGGGGGTCCAGCAATGGGAAGAGGAATTCCTAGAGAATCAGACTTTGAAGGCTAGCCAGATATGATTGCAGGACTTCAACAGGACTGGAGGAAACTGAGACTCCACTCTTGGAGGGCACACAAAGTAATGTGCACATTGGGATCCAGGGGAAGGAGAAGTGACCCCATAGGAGACTGAACCAGACCTACCTGCTAGTGATGGAGGGTCTCCTGCAGAGGCGGGTGGGGGGGCTGTGGCTCACTACAATAAGGTATCACCTCACACCAGTTAGAATGGGCACCATCAGAAAATCTACAAACAAATGCTGGAGAGGGTGTGGAGAAAAGGGAACCCACTTGCACTGTTGGTGGGAATATAAATTGATACAGCCACTATGGAGAACAGTATGGAGGTTCCTTAAAAAACTAAAAACAGAATTACCATATGACCCAGCAATCCCACTACTGGGCATATATCCAGAGAAAACCGTAATTCAAAAAGACACATGCACCCCAATGTTCATTGCAGGCCTATTTACAATAGCCAGGTCATGGAAGCAACCTAAACGCCCACTGACAGACGAATGGATAAAGAAGATGTGTTACAAACATACAATGGAATATTACTCAGCCATAAAAAGGGACGAAATTGGGTCATTTGTAGAGATGTGGATGGATCTAGAGACTGTCATACACATTGAAGTAAGTCAGAAAGAGAAAAACAAATATCGTATATTAATGCATATATGTGGAATCTAGAAAAGTGGTACAGATGAACTGGTTTGCAGGGCAGAAATAGAGACACAGATGTAGAGAACAAACATATGGACACCAAAGGGGGAAAGTGGCAGGTGGGGTGGTGGCGTGATGAATTGGGAGATTGCGATTGACATATATACACTCATATATATAAAATGGATAACGAATAAGAACCTGCTGTAGAAAAAAATAAATAAAATAAAAATAAAAAATTGAAAAAAAAATAATAATCTGCCTGCCAATGCAGAGGATACGGGTTCGAGCCATGTGATCCCACGTGCCGTGGAGCAACTAAGCCCGTGTGCCACAACTACTGAGCCTGTGCTCTAGAGCCCGTGAGCCACAACTCCTGAGCCCACGTGCCACAACTACTGAAGCCCGCGTACCTAGAGCCCGTGCTCCGCAGCAAGAGCAGCCACCTCAGTGAGAAGCCTGCACACTGCAACAAAAACCAACGTAGCCAAAAAATAAATAAATAATTTTTTAATTAAAAAAAAATCTTAGATTATATTATCTCACATGGAAGAACTGTTGTATTTTACATTTTAAAATATTAACTTCTTTATCATGATCTTTTCAATTTGTATAATCCCATCCATCACTCATAGACAGTGAAGGAATAGGATTTGGCCAATGTCCCAGTTTTATCTAACTTGGTTCAGAAGCCAACTATAGCATATTTTGTACAGCTCTGTGGGGGCAGCTTAAAGACCTCACTAGAACACTCTCTGAATTGCAAGACCAAACATCGGGATAGTAGGATCCATTATTTTTATTGTTTGTCTCCGTATGAAGCAGTTTTTTTCTAACTTAGGGTTGATTTAACCATTAGGCACACTGAGTACAGTGCCTAGGGTCCATGATATATTTAGAGATCCATGGAAATGTTCTAATTTTAATTTCCTTTAAAATAGGAAGGAAAAGTGAATATAGTAGTAATGCATGTATCATAATGAATCTCACCTGGATTTATTTTTTCCTATGGTCAAAGGAACCCATGAAAGCAAAGTGTCCATAGCCCAAGAAAGTCATAATGCAGCCTTGAACTTAGATGATCTTTTATTGAGTGGATTCTTGACAAGCTTCAAAATATTACCGTGGTTCTCAGAGAAAAAGCCTAGACTAGTTAACAAGTCCCAGTTCCACAAGTTAGGAGTTTTGTCAATTGGAAAAACCACTTAACCTCCTCTACTCTCAGTTTCTTTCTCTATAAACAGGAGTAATATTAATGATGGCTATGACTAGGGAGAACAGTATGGAGATTCCTTAAAAAACTAAAAATAGAGCTACCATATGATCCAGCAACCCCACTCCTGGGCACATATCTGGAGAAAACCATAATTAAAAAGGATACATGCACCCCCATGTTCACTGAAGCACTATTTACAATAGCCAGGATATGGAAGCAACCTAGATGTCCATACATGGAGGAATGGATAAAGAATAATGGTACATATATACAATGGAATATTACTCAGCCATAAGAAAGAATGAAATAATGCCATTTGCAGTAACATGGATAGACTTAGAGTTTGTGATACCGAGTGAAGTAAGTCAGACAAAGAAAGACAAATATCATATGATATTGCTTATATGTGGAATCTAAAAAAATGGCACACATGACCCTATTTACAAAAAGGAAAACTGAGTCACAGATGTAGAAAAGAAACTTATGGTTACCAAGGGGGAAGGGGGGGAGGATTAAATTGGGAGATTGGGACTGACATATACCCACTACTATATATAAGATAGATAAATAATAAGAACCTACTGTATAGCACAGGGAACTCTATTCAATATTCTGTAATGACCTATGTGGGAACAGAATCTAAAAAAGAGTGGATGTATGTATATGTATAACTGATTCACTTTGCTGTACACCTGAAACTAACACAACACTGTAAATCAACTATACTCCAATAAAAAAAATCTAAAAAAAATTTAAAAATAATTTAAAAGGTGAAATATTTGAGCAGAGCCTTCATAAAATACACACACACACACACACACACACACAAATGACCAACAAATACATGAAAAGATATGTAACATCATTGGTCATTAGAAAAATGCAAATTAAAATCATGAGATACCCCTTTAAATCTACCAAAACAGCTAAAATTAAAATGACTGATAATACCACGAGGTGGGGAGAATGCAGAATACCTGGAGCCCTCAGATGTCGCTGGTACAAATGTAAAATGATACAGTCACTTTGGAAAACAGATCTGCAGTTTCTCAAAATGTTTAAAATATATACACTTATCATACAATCCAGTAATTCCATTGAGGAAAAAATGAAAACATGGCTATATTATTTATTATAGTAAAAAAAATGAAAACAACCCAAATGCACATCAACTGGTGAATGGATAAACAAAATGTGGTATTATCTATACAACGGAATATCACTGAACAATAAAAAGGAATAAACTATTTATTGATAAATGCACCTGCTCTGAAAAAACATCTTGATACAAAGGATTCAAATGAAAATATACTTTAGTAGAAAGACAATAAGTATTATTGAAAATAAGCACTGACTGCAATCTCTTCAGCTTTCAAGGGCTGTTACATAATTATTTATCCTAAAGAAGTCCCCCTTTTTTAACCCTATTGAAACCTCCTCAATAGGGTCCTTTGAGCATGAAACTGAGGATTTTTAGATCATAGTATGGAAGTCAAGAGTTAAATATAGCAAGTGCTAAATACTTTCATATAAGAAAAAAAAGGAAAATGGTGGCCCTTTGCTGGCAATTCTAGAGGCTGTGAGGTGAGGAGTCTAACAGAGAAAAGAAAAGATATGATATAAAAGGAAGAAGATCCTGAGAAATACACTAGGCCTTCAGAGGATGTCAGGCTGCAGGAAATTCCATGTGGCAGTAAAGGACCTAAAAATGTCTAGAATCCATGATGACGTATATTGAAAAGCTTTCATTCACCAAATAATTATCGAGCCTTTACTCTGTTGCCATGCTCTGCTCTAGGCACCAGGGATACAAGTCAGTCAATAAAGTAACAAACTACCTGGAGGATATTATCAGCAATTTGAGGTTGTTTTCTATGCAGTGTTGTAATTTCCCTTCACTGTACCCCAAACGAACAACAGAATTCTGCTACAAACGAAAGTATTGTTTTAAGGGTGCATCGGGGGATAAAGGACAACAGAGGTTGTCCAATATGGGTTGAATCAGCACCAGCAAGATTAGATGACAATCACAGGAAGGAAGCATAACGGCTAAAAATAGGTCCTGTCAGACAAACAGACCGGAGCAAAGGCTGACTCAGGAAGCCTTAGAGATACAAAAGAGGTGTTAGTAGATCTACATTATGAAGTGTGACAGTGTGGTAATATTTAAGGCTATCACCAATGTTTCAGTGCCTCTCCTTTCAGGAAAATGGTGAAGTTGTGTGCCGCTGCCTCCTTCAAGTTCAGCATAGTCCTAAGATGGGCTTTAGCCTATGGAATATGAACGGAAGTGGAATATGTCACTTTCATGGGGACACATTTTGAAGAAAGCGAATAAACCACCATGTTCTTATGTTCCTCTGCCATGGCGATCAACAACCATGCAGGTGTAAAGGCTCTGTCAGCCAGCTCTCACAGTGAGGAGAAGAGCCCCCCAGCGAACTCGAAATAGACATAGAACATAAGGAAGAAATCAACCTTTGTTGTTTATAAGCCACTAAAATTGGGGTGGTTTATTACTGCAGCACAACCTAGCTTATCCTGGCTGATACAAGTAGATTGAGCCAGTCTATGTGGATATCCTAGGAAAACTGTACGACCCAGGGATTCTTAAAGATCTTTTTAAATAACAGAGTCATCTGAAGGAACTAGGAAGAGAGTGTGCTTTCGTATGCCAGATTGGAACAGATGAGAACGTAAAAGCAGTAAATTCAGCCCTAAGGATTCTGGAAGGTAAGGCGAGCATCATGACAGGTATACTTGTCTTTTTCTGACAGGAAAAAGTATATACCTTCATTCAGAGACAATACTTTTTATCCCCATAGAACTAAATTCAAGCTGGATTTGTCCTCTGGGGATTTGTTTAAAGGATGAGAAGCAGAGTGAACAACATCTCCTACCCCACAAAATCACCGAAACACTGTAAAACTGGAGAGTCCTTTCAGTGAACCCATTGAGAAGAAAAAAAGCATAACTTAAAATGGTGAGGCCGTGAAGGCATTTTTCATGAAAAGCTGAGACAATACTTTAGTTACTTACTATTTTCTTTAAATTGATTTCCATTTATTTACTTATTTAGATATATTTTAAAAGAAAAAATTGATTCGAATAGTGTAAATTGAACAGTAGTACCATTAGCCGTAAATATAAACTGAAAACCCTCATAACGATAACTACATACGAAAATAGAACAATGAATAAAATTATTCCATTTTATCTGGAGAGTATAACTTGCTAAAGTTTATAAGCCTGAGGCTTGCCTGTGGATAAAGGGAGAATTACAAAATGATAGCGTCAACCTGAGTCTTTCTCCTTCACTAACCAGAATTAAAGAGAATTATAAAGAGAATCATTTTAAGACTAAACAATTCAATGCTCTACCTAAAATCATCTCAAGTACTCTTCGTGGTATGTATCCCACATTTAGGGAAATACTATTGTTGTGGCCGTGAACATGAGCCTCTCAGATTCCTGACCGTGGGGAGGCACATGACGGACAAACCCCGGTGTTGTGCTCTGAAATCCATCACCATGTTCTCACAGAGACCGCACTTCCCACAGGCTGCTTCCCACCAGTGACTGGGGACTAAGGCAGGGAAGGCATGGTTGTCCTGGAGACTGGGTTGTCCTCTGACAGGTCAGCTCATCAGCTTTGTCAAACATCCTTAGAACTGCACTGCACTTTGAGAGGCTTCCTTCCATCCCACATCTCTCCTTCACAAGGATCAGACCCACATCACAGTCTGGGGGCCCTCCCAGCATCTCTCCAGGACCCTCCTCATTTTCCTAATAGGCTCATGTATGTCTTGAGCTTCTCAGGTAACCTCAACTTGCCTGTTGACCTTCCTAACAGCATCTTTTGAAGACAAAACGAACTGGCAGGAAGATGTTCCACTAACTTGTGTTGTCCAAGCATCAGCTGTCTCAAATAAATCTCAGAGGGCATGAATCTCAGTCTAATCTTCCCAAAAGCAGACACAGTACAGATAGCCTATATTGTTGACTAAAGTAAAAGCCGCCAAGATCTGTGTATAGGGATTAGGGAAGATAAAGCTGGTAGAAGTTTAAGAGCTGTGCTTATATTCTTCTGCCAAGCAGTAAGCAAACATTCACTTATGTGTTAAGACCCAGCTCAAACATTACCTGCTCTGAGAAATCTTCCCCAGTCTAACCGGCACTGGTCCTATCTGTCTCTGCATCCCCACAATGCCCCAGCCCTTCCTTTCCTGAAAGAATTTACCACATTACATTGCAATGAGAGTAGAGTCATATCTTACGAGAATCAGGTTGAAAAGTCAGAGCCCGGAGCAAAGATTATGAAAGGAAAAATTATCTTTCAAAACCCCTTAAAAAGGTCCCATGATACAGATGGACATACATCTTCTCAATGAGTCCATCACAGCTAGTTTTTCCTCCAGCGTTGGAAGAAATCACTGTGCCTTTGGTTAAGCACCTCATAAAGTGGTTGGCTTGCTTTTAAAGACCACATTGCATGAAAAATAGAACGATGCTGAATCTTAACTGCCAGAATCATCCTCAACATCAGAAGATATCCCATGAGAGGAGCACTGAGAAAACCCCCGTTTCCTATCCCCACCTCACATTCTGGCTGGGGTCTACATTTAGTGAGTGGAATAACAACCCTGGCCATTTAAGTAATTACTTCTCCCTCTTACTTTTCATTCTTTGTGTACAGCTCAATTCACAGAGGCTAAACCCAGTATCTACTATAACATGTGTCTCTCTCGCTAGGGTCCACTTGACTGGAACCTTCGTAACATCTACCAATGTGTGTGTACACACCTGGTATTAAATATATGAGGGAGGGAGGGGTGGAGGGAGAAAGAGAAAAAAAAGGATAGATGCAAGAAATGGGCACCAAACAAGTTCATTCCCGGAAGGTGTGTTAGGTTGGTTTCCCCCAGAAGGAGACCCCAAGACAAGGGTTTGAATGGAAGGTGATCTCAGGAGCATGATGAAGGGAGATGTGACAGTGAACAAGGGGCAAAAGCCCTCCCACAAAGGGTGAATGAATGAGCAGGTGACTGCTGTGGGCGCCTGGAGCTCAATCCTACGGAGGATTTCTGGGAGTCAGCATAGAGCGCAACTCGTATGTCTCCTATGTAAGAAGCAAGGAGGCTGGAATATTTATCCACCAACTCCACCCACAAGCACAGGCCAATACTCCTAGGGTGAGAGAAATCCCTCAGGCTGAGATCTGCAGGCTTTGCCACAGGAAGCCACAGGCATGTATGAGGTGGGTGTGTACTGAGGGAACATGGGTGCCACACTGACATCCATCGTCACGGAAGGGAATGGAGTTCTGTCACTTTTATTTCAATCTATGCCCATTTTCTTTCCACTAAAAAGACTTTTACTCTAATTTCACCTAACCAGTGAGCACTGTCAATTACAGCAGGGACATTAGAATTTGAACATCTTGGGATTCTTTTTCCTTTGCAAAACACTGCTTTCTTTATGACTGTAATTTAACAATGAGCCTAAACTATGTCACCTGTGTCTCATGCACAATCTCTTTGTAATCTTTGAATGAATGAGTGCTTTGGTTTTACAGAAACTTTTGAAATAAAAAATCTATGTATACATTCTAATTTCACTCATCTTTTAAATGTACATAAATATGTATACTAAATCTATAAATCTGTATAAAGTTGTTTCCAGCAACTAGTTGCACAGTATTCTTGACGGTTAACATCATTCACATTTAAATGTTTATACTAAGCAGAATTTTTCATTAGTTACAACAAATCTATAGACTAAAATCAAAATTTTACCATCTTGAAAAGAATTCTCCCTTATTGTCCATTAAGAGGTTATCATGAGGAAATGTTCGTTAAAGGTAAAAGTTAAAGATCACAAGATGATGAGGCAAGCAGACTTCCCTTTAAATTTTCACATATATGCCAACACTTGAGTGCTATAAATAGAGGACTGCAGAAGCTAGGAGATGAGTTATATAATTCTGATTCAATGCCCTGGATTTGGGCAGCCTATTCTGAAATCATGAAAACCAAAATGAAGACCCTTTTTCTACAAACAACAGAATATGGATTTAGAACACTTATGTTTTGTTAAATTTTTGAGCATCTCTATTCCTTAGCCTATTCATTGGTCTAAGCCCCAAATAAAAATTTTTCCCTGCAAGTTTTTATGCATATGGTGCACTGGAATACTAATTCTCCTCATTAAAATCCCAGTCCATGCCACTGTCCAATGTGTCTGAAAAGTTCAAAAAGGTATGCTTTCCTTTAAGCAAAAGCTGTGTAGAAATCCCAGATCTTTTTTTTCTTGCTGGTGAGAAGGGAAAGGTGAGCTCACTCTCTCTGGGTCGATGCCTCAACCTTCAGCAGCCCTTCATGACTCATCCCTTCAATATCTGCCCTTGAGTTTCAGACCCCTGCCCTGGACCGTCACCACTGCCTCACAGACCCTTTCTTAAATAAATAACACCAATTTTTTAAACTCCCAGATGCTTCTGTTATCTTAGGGGATGCTAATGGTGCATTTTGTGGTAAAGACTAGATTTGCTTCTATTGTGACCACTCCCTAGAAACAGGACGGACCTTCACCCAAGATGTGGTTCGAATGTCAAGACTCATGACACTACACACATACCAAGAGGGGATGAAGAGGTTTACTAATTGCAACATGAGGAGTAGGGAAGGCTCCCAAGGAGGTCTACATGCCTTGAGAGCAGGGAAAGAAGACTGATGTGGGGTCTTTATGGTAGTTAAATGCGGGGCCCACGTGAGGGTTTCCATGTGTGGGCTTAAACATCCTGCCAGCAACAAAGTCCATGGAATTACCTAGGCTTTCTTATCAGTTTGCCCAGATGTGGGGCATATGGAGAAGGATGAATGAAGCCTAAATGTTGTCAGCAGTCAAACATCAAAAAACAAATGGAGTCAGACTATTACAGCTTTCCTATTAAGTCAGATTTTCATACATTGATATAATCATAATAAAGAACATAACTGACAATTATTTGGGTATTTACTACATACCAGACATGCACTATTTACACATCATTTCATTGAATTCTCGCAAGCACCCTAATAAGAGTTAGTGACTTTGAGTCCCCCCCAAAGGAGAAAAGGAGTCATCTGTTTGAGAAGTTAGGGCAGGAACATAGTGAAAGACTGGGAAAAAAAAAGGAAAGCTAATAAAGGATGCTATAAAAATCTGGTTACCACTGCAGGTATCTGGAACTCAGTATAACTCAGGACCCTTAGAGAGATGTGTGGGGCATACTCAGTGATGTCCCCCTGGGGGGAAGGGGGGGTGAAGAAGCTGAGATGTTTATCCACCCTCCCATCCTCACTGTTGGGAGGTCGAACCTGGGGGCATCATCTCCAGCACTTCCAGCAGTGCAGAGAAAGTCTTCCAGCAGAGAGATGCTGGTGCTTGAAGTAAGCAGCTATTAGCAGGTATGGGGACTGTCCTCTGAATAGCAAAGCACTTCCAAGGTGAGCCATGGAGACAAGGCAGCCACTATCTACCTACAGAAAGGAGCTAGTATTATCCCCATTTTATGGGGATATGAAAGCTCAGAGAGGATAAATAAGGCTTTCCAAGATCACACGTAATAATCATTAAAGAGTTGGAACTAAAACCCAAGGCCATATGACTCCTGAGCCATATTCATAAGCAAAGCACACTGATATAAAAGGGCTCTGCTACTTTCAGAGAGTGGAATTGAAACAGACAGAGGCAGTGTGGCAGAGTAATAAGAATATGTGCTCCTAAGTCAGACTGTATCATTTCAAATAACACTGCCACTCACTAGCTTGGTAACCTTTTAACTTCTCTGTGCCTTGGATTCATCAGTTATACAATGGAGATAATCGTTGCACTTTCATCGCATGGTTATGGTGCCTCATAAATGTTGTCTTTTTTTTTTACACGTTTGGCTGAGTGTCAACTCAGGAGGTATCTTGATATCTAAAACCTATAATTTTAGAAAATAATTTGTCTGACCTGGTTTACTTTTTGGGAAGCATTTTATATGATTACATATTTTTAAAGATATATATATATATAGGCATTCTTCCCTTTTCCATGTCATTTTCTCAGTCTTTCACTGTTTCTTGCCCAAACTTCCAAAATAAAAGATTTCTTTTTTTCCCCAAATCCTTCAAGCTGCCCTTTTGAGAGGAACCCAAGCAACTATAAAGTATAAAAATATATTGGTAAAATATGTATATATGAGATAAGAAAATTAGTCCAGTCAGGTCCAGGTTGGGTTTATTGTTTATCTCTGATCCCTCTGCAGATGGGTTTTACAAGACTTGTCTTTCTACAAGCATCAGCAGAATTCTACCCAGCACAGTCTCTACTCCAGGCTTCGGGGAGGCAAAACGCTGGAGTAAAGGAAGGCAGAGAAAAAGACAAGTCAAATAAAACCCATATTTCCTGGCTACTCAGTATCCAGAGAGTCCCTGGCCCCTTAAGTAGACACAGCACCCAAGAAAAAGCCTGTCTTAGAGGTGATATGCTGGCAAATGTTCTGGCTGCATTACCTCTGGACCATTCTCCGTCCCTGTCCAAACCCTCCTCTCTCTATGCTCACTAATGACTCATTGTCTACTGAGAACTTACCATGTGCCTGATGCTGTTCTAAGCACTTTGCATATATTCACACATTTAACCCTTACGACAACCCTAGGAGACAGCTGTTTATTATTATCATTCTCTTTTCATATTTGTGGAGACTGAGGTATACCAGGAATTGGGCTGACTTCCATCAAATTTCAAGAACTTCTTTCAAATGGTTCTGTTGGCCATTTGCATCATGGATACTTAACCCAATGAAAACCAACATTTCAAGACCAGATTTAGGACATCAAATTTCAGGTTTCCTAAACATTCCCGCATCTACCCACTCATCCAGTTTAAAGTCATTTACCGAGGGCTTCCCCGGTGGCACAGTGGTTAAGAATCTGCCTGCCAATGCGGGGGACACAGGTTCGATCCTGATCTGGGAAGATCCCACATGCCGCGGAGCAACTAAGCCCGCATGCCGCAACTACTGAGCTTGCATTCTAGAGCCCGCAAGTCACAACTACTGAGCCCACGTGCCACAACTACTGAAGCCCAGGCGCCTAGAGCCCGTGCTCCACAACGAGAAGCCACGACAATGAGAAGCCTGCACACTGCAACGAAGAGTAGCCCCCGCTCGCCGCAACTAGAGAAAGCCTGCGTGCAGCAACGATGACCCAACACAGCCAAAAATAAAATAATTAATTTAAAAAATAAAATAAAATAAAGTCACCTACCCAACACACCCCAAAAGAAGCTTTTGAAAAGTTCCATACAGGGCTTCCCTGGTGGCGCAGTGGTTGAGCGTCCGCCTGCCGATGCAGGGGACATGGGTTCGTGCCCTGGTCCGGGAAGTTCCCACATGCCGCGGAGCGGCTGGGCCTGTGAGCCATGGCCGCTAGGCCTGCGTGTCCGGAGCCTGTGCTCCACAACGGGAGAGGCCACAACGGTGAGAGGCCCGCGTACCGCAAAAAAAAAAAAAAAAAAAAAAAGTTCCGTACAACCCCATGGAGATATCTTTGGATACTCAAGCAAAAGCAAGGCAAGTAAGGCAGAATATGCACGAAAAAGAAAGCCCTTTGTTCTGCTAGCTAAAACAGCCATCCACAAACTGCTTATCAGGTGTTTTTTGTTTTTTTTAAAAAATCAAGAAAATCTTCAGAGACTTTAGCTTAGAAATAAAATACATCTTTCATCGGAAGCTATTTCTATCTTCCTTTAACACCAAGTAACACCCTCACCTTCTAGCTTCTGTTTTTTTTTTTAACGGATTGTGCAATAAGTCAGTCTAAGATGAGTGTTATCATACTACCCTGGATAAGATCCTCCAAGCTGAGCCTGCATTTGTTCTGCATCTTGAGAAAGGTATGCCCTGGAGGCACGCGCTGGATGCTATGGTTAATTAACTAATTTACTCAATCAAGTTTAACAGTGGTTTTAACTTTAATGAGACCATTACATTTTAATATGGAAATAACAGCCTTGTATCCTTAACAATCCCCACAGTCCGCAAATCCACCTCCCTCTTCCGCCCACCTCGCCCCAGCGTTGATGTTGATTTGTGAACCTGAACACCTGAGTGTAACATCCAGCACTTGTAATACAGATGTTCAGGGTCCATTACAGACACAGCCCACGTAATCCACTGTTCTGCCTTCTGGTGGCCCCCGATGTACACTCTGAACACACACAGCAGTTGTCGCTCAAGATAAGAGCCCAAGTTTTATCACTGGCAGAGTCCTTTCTAGATGAAAGTGTGGTGGGGGCTTTTGATACTAAAAAACTGGTGTGAGTGAGGAAGAAAGGTAGACCAGGTTAGAAAATCCTAAAGGAGAGAAACTAAAGGAAATGACTAGGCGTGCAACCTGGGTTGCTACTGTCCTAGGGAGACCTACTCTCGGGCTGCCATCCCCAACTTGGGCTGCATTTAATTGGGCTCCAAATCATTAATATAATGGCCTTCCAAGCTCTTCTTCCTGAGAATTTTTTTATTATTCCAGATACAGTACTTTGGAGATTAACTATGAAAAGTTTTACAAGACGGTGAAGGTAATGAATCATGAATTCTGTAAGGGTAAACCCAATACGGTGAAACCAAGTACAGCTGTCTTATATTTGCTCTGTGTGCATTTTGCTACCCGTAATTTTGTCATCAATTTTCATCTTTTGTTTAAACATATTTGTCTTTTGGACAAGATAGGTCATATTTCATAGGTTTGATGAATTTTCTCCTTGGTCCAGTTTTACAGAATTTGCACTTAATTAATTGCCCAACCTTTAATTCGACAGACTGTTTTTAATGGCTATGTAGTTTCAAAAGCATATACACAGTGGAATTTCGAAAAAGTAATTGTTTTTGTGTCACTTGCAAAGAAAGTCACAATTATTAAAATGTGTAAATAATTTGTCAAATGCGCAATGGGCAATAATTAGGAAGATATCAAATAAACCTTTAATGGATATTTTTAATTTGGTGTTCAGCAGGAATATTTAAATAATGCAACAAAATATGTCATTACTCGCCTCAGGACTATAGAAGCCAAATCCCAATGTGAAAATGCACCTTTCAATTGCATAGACTGGGTCATAATAGAGGTGACACTCAAAAAAGATTTTCTAGGTCTTAGCAGAGCCGTAAATAGGGACCCCCTCATCCGGCAGACAGCACAGAATCCAAAACCCTGCCTATCAAAAGCATCATTCAAGCCACAAGGCTCTTCTGTGCCTGGTAAAAAGCAGGCAGGAAAAGAGGAGACAAAGGTCAGTTGTCAATTCTTTATAAATGTGATTGTGCCGGCAGTTTGCAAAGAACTGCCATGTTTCCCTAGCAACTTTGTGTGCGCGCAGATGCGTTCAGTACATTTTTTCCCCTTGTTATTTTCAGACCGCCTTTTTGTACCGTGGACTATTTCGGATGTATTCTTTCAGTTACATGGGCCTTTTTATTAAGAGGATTAAGAGGCTGACATTTTTTGGAAGGGAAGTTCGCTGAATTCGGGGCCATAAAAACCAGAGTTCAATTTTTAGTCAAACTGCAGATAAAAAGCAGGAGTGAAAAAGGCTGGGTTAGAGAAAACACATTAGACCAAGAGAAAGCTGAAAGTATCCAGTTTCTAGAAACTGGAACCTGAGAGCCCATGACATTCCTGAATGGTACTTTGTCATCTCTTTGAAAGAAATGTTAAGCAAAGCTTCCGAGCAGTCCACCCTGCCTTTTATGTTCCTCCTTTGATTTTGTGATTGTTCCAGAGCCTGGAGTCAATATTTAATTTTGATTCATCTGTTCCTCCTTCTTGTTTATTAGTGGCAGGGAAAGGACACTTGGAAATAACTCTCACGGAACTCTGTTCTTTATTAATTCATCCACAACATGGATTAAGCACTTACGAATTACCAGGCATTGTTCTGGGCATACAGCTGGGGTCTACAAACTCTTTCCGTAAAGCACCAGCTAGTAAATATTTTAGCATCTATGGGCGGGTCATACAGTCTTCGCAACTCCTCAACGGTGCTCTCGTGGGTTGTAGCAGCCGCAGACATTGCATAAATGAATGGGTGTGGCAGTGTGCCAATAAAGCTTTCCATATGGACACCAAAACTTGAGTTTCACGTGATTTTCACATGTCACGAAATATCATTCTTTTGATTTTTTTTCAACCATTTAAAAAAACTAAAATGTTTGGCTGTGAGTCTGTTTCTACTTGTAAATAAATTCATTTGTATTATTTTTTAGATTCTGCATGTAAGTAATAGCATACAGTACTTGTCTTTCTCTGACTTACTTCGCTCAATATGATAATCTCTAGGTCCACCCATGTTGGTGCATATGGCAATATTTCCACCTTTTTTAGTTACCAAAGGGGAAAGGGCGAGGGGAGGGAGAAATTAGGAGTATGGATGGATTAACAGACACACACCTGCATATATAAAATAAACAACAAGGATTTTCTGTACAGCGCAGGGAACTATACTCAATATCTTGTAATAACCTGTAATGAAAAAGAATCTGAAAAAACATATATATTTAACCGAAACTAACACAATATTGTAAATCAATTCTACTTCAATTAAAAAGCAGGAAAGGGGGGGCTTCCCTGGTGGCGCAGTGGTTGAGAGTCCGCCTGCCGATGCGGGGGACGCGGGTTCGTGCCCCGGTCCGGGAAGATCCCACGTGCCGCAGAGCGGCTGGGCCCGTGAGCCATGGCCGCTGAGCCTGCGCGTCCGGAGCCTGTGCTCCACAACGGGAGAGCCCACAACAGTGAGAGGCCCATGTACCACAAAAAAAAAAAAAAAAGGCAGCAAAAAAACAAATAATAACAAAACAAAAAGTAAAAACCATTCTTAGCTTGTGGGCCACACAAAAACATGCAGTGGGCTAGATATGTCCCTCCGCCCAGGTTTCCTGACCCCGGGTATACAGGCAGGGGTTGTGCTGTCATGGGCCTGACACTATGGAAGGGACACAGGAAAAATGTAAAAGAATGAAACGAGATGACATCAGGTTACTCTAAGTGTTATGAAGGAAACAAAAGAGGATGGTGAAGAGTGACTGAGTGAGGGCGGTTACTTTAGATAGAGCTGTCGGAAGGGCCCTCTCTGAGACCTGAATGACGAAGTCCATCATTCCCCTACAGTCCATTGATTCCCCTCAGCATCTCTGACTGTACCACTAATTCTGTAAGTCAGCTGCACTTACACCTAATTATTAGTTCCTAGGGTTACACTACAAAGCACCAGAAAACAAAGCCATTGACTCACCCAACACCGTTATCAAAATTGTAGAAGATAAGCATATGCTGGTGAGGATAAACATACCTATTAATATTACAGATTTCCAGGTGCTGTGCTGGGGACACCTAATCCTCAGTCACTAGGAGACAGGAGTTTCAAATGTGCGGCACCGTGGTTCAAAGCAAGTTTCTTTTTTAATTGGAAGTAGTGCCATAACCTTAGGTCATTTCTCTTCTCGATTCAATACTCATAGAGCCTAAATAATGGCACACTCCCAAATTAGAAACTTGAGCTGACTGGGCCTCTTTTATTTACATCCTATTGAATTAGCATTAACTTTACTTTTCACAGCTGCTAAAATAATCTTTTTCAAGAGAAACAAAATTACCTTCATGAAGGTTCTCTTGGGGAAAACAGACAATCATAAAGGGACGCAAGGTTTAATTTGTCTTTTAGGGGACAGGTCAAAAGTGAACAATATTTCTGCTCTTCTCAAAATTTGCGGGCTCATTTCAAACCCAATGCCAAAGGATTTGAAGGCCCTTTTTATTTTCCTCACATGGTTTGGTACTGGGCTTTCCAACAGCTGTGACACCGGAAGCTGGTGACACGTTGGTTACTAGGAGGTGAAATTTAACTCAAGATTCCTAGCTTGGAATAGCCTTTAGTAGCGTTAGGGCTTAAAGGGTTATTTTGTCGATTGGCCGCTTGGCTGCGTCCCCGGCAAAGCCCATTAACAATTCCCAGGAAATAAAGATAGAATTGGGGTAGTAAAGTCTAACGTTTTTTTCCCTCTGTGCTTAGTCTGGTTTCACGGGCTCACGGGGGGCCCAGTGCATAGGCCTCACACCCAGCCCTTCAGACCAGCGTTTCCGGTGTGACACGCGGCCGCAGCCCCTCAGCTGGCCGGCGGGCGGGCCGTGCGCAGAGACGCTGAACCCCGCACTGAGATCTGGAGCCCGAGCAGCAGGGCTGCGCCCACCCTGCAAGAACTCTGCCCTCCTCTCCCCGCTGATGAGACCTTGTAAAGCAGCCCTGACCACAGCCTGTCGGGAGAACGGGTGCTCTGGAGCCCGAGCTCGCACCTTTCATTTCTTTGATCAAAGAATAAAGCTTTCCTCTGCTTATGAACCGAACTTGGTCTCATTCTATCGGCTTGAACAACACGGGACAGAAGAACCCTTGTTGGAGACCAACTTGGGAGGATCGGTAACAAAGTTTTGTGTCTTCTGGCCTTTTGCCTGTACCTATCCACCATGCTCTGGGCTCACCCCAGCCCCAGCGGGAGGACAGTGAAGGTTTTGGGAGGTTGACTTGAGGATGACTGACTCTGACCTTTGAGGACACTCTGACGGGGTAGAATGACGACACCTTTCTGCCAAATTCAGGGCAACTCTGCCCAGCAACATGGTACCTGGGTATGGTGCACACACAACGAAGCCCCCAGAGTCATCTGGACTGCGCCCCCTGTGCAGAGGGGATCACACTATGACATCATTAGAGATGGGAGACTGAAACTAACGTGTGTCTGCCCAGTGCCTCTGGCTGGTCTTCCCGAGGTTCTGGACACCTGGGGAAGGGCAGAAACTAGGACCCAATCAGTGTGCCATCTGTAAACAAGAGGGACACTAGAAGAGAGAATGCCCTCGCTACCCCCAAAGGGGGACGGCAACAGCAGATCCTGGCCACTACCCTCGAAGGCAGATGGTCCAAACAGATGAAGAATGGTGAGGTGGGGGGGGGAGAGGCTCCTAAGCTGGAGCTCCAATTGACTCCCCGAGAAGCCCCAGCTGACACTGGACGTAGGGCAGCAGCCTGCTGAATTCTTAGTCAACAGTGGTTTACTCGGTTCCAAACACCACATCAGGCAAACTGGGTCACAAGAGCTGTAACATTATGGGATTATCAGGGAAGGCCCAAGAACGGGCATTCATAGAGCCATTAGAACGTAAACTGGATGAACATGCCCACCCATTCCTTCCTGTATGTCCCTAAGTGTCCTATACGCCTATACTAGGAAGAGTATCTTACATAAATTGGGGGCTACTATCCACCCAATGGGAGGCAAATTGGAGATTGGCATCCCCTTAGACAAAGGGCACAGGATGACAATGTTAACGGTAGAGGACAAACCTCCCTGGACAGAGCAAGTCTATCTCCCCAAAGTAAATCCCAAGGTCTAGGCCCAGGGATGGGTGGGACGAGCTGTAGGAGCCAATCCTCTGACAGTCCATCTAAAACCCGGACATACCTGGCTCAACAGAAAACAATACCCTCTCTGGAGGGAAGCCTTGTTGGGCATCGCCCCTGTGATACAGGGCCTAATTGACCAGGGCCTTACTGGGCTCTGCCCATCATCCTGTAACCCCCCTTCCTCCCCATGAAGAGATCCAATGTGGAATGGTACAGGACCTCAGGGCAGTCAGTGAAGCCACCAAGGATATAGATCCCATAGTCCCTAATCCCTACACCCTGCTGGCCACTCTTCTGTCCAGCAGGACCCGATATTCTGATTAGATTTAAAAGATGCCTTCTTATGGATTCCATTAACTCCAACACCACAAGAAATTTTTGCTTTTGGGTGGCAGGATTCAAACACACAACAAACACAGCAATACTGCTGGGCAGTCCTGCCCCAAGGGTTCAAAAATCCCCCCACCATCTTTGGGGAAACTTTAGCTAAAGACCTAAAAGATCTACATCCAAAGGAAGCAGCCCTCTTCCAATATGCAGAGCACATTCTGATCACCGGCCCTACTAAGGAGGCCCCTGACGAAAATACTGTTACCACCCCGAACCACCCGGCCAATCAAGGGTATAATGTGTCTAAGAAAAAGGGTCAAATATCACAAACTAGGGTGACCTACCTAGGCCTCATTCTCAGGTCCCTGCCCTGGCTCTCGCAGATTTAGCTAAACCCTTTTACCTTTACATTCCTGAGACAAGGGGAATCGCCTTTGGGGTATTAGCTCAAACACTGGGGCCCCTTATTCAGGTGGTTGCTTATTTCTCTAAACAATTAGATCAAATGGCTAAGGGATGGCCTACTTGCCCTTGGGCAGTAACAGCTACTACAGTCCTGCTAAAGGAGGCTAAGAAGTTAACCTGTGGTCAGCCAATCACTCCATGGACCCCACACCAGGTTCAGGCTTTAGTAGGTTCTAAGGGAACAGGACGGCTATCCCCTGGAAGGTCAATTCAAGTTCAGGCTATGCTTTTAGACAACCCAAGGCTACCATAAAAAACTGTCACAAGGTAAATCCTGCCACCCTGCTACCCACAGAAACAGGGCCCCTGGAGCATGGCTATATAGAAACCAGAGACACCATCTATTCCAGTCGCCCCAACTTAGGAAGTGAGCCTCTCCCAAATGCCGAAGAGGAATGGTTCACAGACAGGAGCAGTTTTATAAGAGGGAAAAGGCTAGTGGGATATGCAGTAACCTCCCAGATCCAAGTCACAGCAGCAAGAAGCCTCTGCCCAGGGACCTCTGCCCAAAAGGCTGAGCCGATAGCCTTCATCTGAGCCTCAGAACTAGAGACAGGGAAGATCTTAAATGTTTACACAGATTTCCAGTATGCTTGTGCCATCCTACATGCACACAGGGCTATGCAGAAGGAAAGAGTTACACTTACTGCAGGTGAAACACGGCTTAAGCATACTGAAGCTCTTGGAAGCAGTACAGTTTCCAAAAAGTGTGGCAGTGATTCATTGTAGGGGTCACCAAAAGGGGAGTGAAGAGGTAATAAAGGGAAACAAGGATGATGCATCCGCCAAAAGGGCAGCCCTAGAACCATTAACTTGGCAACTACCCCTCATCAGAGGCCTCATCTGGCCCCTCGAAGGCCAGATCCATACAATTATTCCCCAATTTACACAAAGGAAGAATTAGACAAAGCCCCGAAATGGGGCTTCCACAGAGATCTAGGAGGCCATGGGTGGCTAGTTAATAAACATGGGCGATACTTCTTTCCCCAACTGCAGCTTGTCAAGCCATCATGGAGGCTCATCGAGGAACTCACTACAGGGAGGGAAGCCCTATATAACTGGTTAGTTAAGGTCATAGTAACTCCTGGCATGAAAAGGATAATCAGTCCAATAGCTGAGACCTGCCCCGTCTGCACAGTGAACAACCCCGACATGGGACCCACCAGAGGCCTCCAGATTAAGGGCCATTCAGACCAGAAGGACATATCCCAGAGAAGGCTGGCAGATTGGTTTCACTGTCCTGCCAAGAGTACTGGGCAATTTCAGGTATCTTTTGGTGCTAGTGGACACATTTTCTGAGTGGACCAAAGCATTCCCTGCTAGAACTGAAATGGCAGCTGAAATGGCTAAGGCATTACTAAAAGCCCTAGGTTTGGCCTCCCAGCCTCCCTGCAAAGTGGAAATGGTCCAGCATCCATGTCTTAGGTGACGAAGGGGACAACAAGTGCTCTGGGCATAAAATGGATCTTGCACTCAGCCTGGAGACCCCAGTCGTCAGGGAAAGCAGAGCGACCCAATTCATACCCTGATCCCATCCTTAGCCAAGCTATGTCAGGAAACTCAAGAAAATTGGATTAAGCTGCTTTCAATTGCCCCACCCCATGAACCATTAGCTACAAGGGATGAGGTAAAGTTAAGTGCAGTTGAACTCATGGATGGTAGACCCATTCCCCAGCCCGAGAGAAGGGACGCCTCAGCCCCCCTGAAATGGAACAGCTCAGGTCTGCCCTCCAGGTAGGAGAAACGGGGAAAGAACCTGACCAGGTGCTGCCTGCACCCGCCGACCTGGCCCAGCACCCCTTCCAGACAGAAGACCAGGTGCACCTGAAACCCTGGAAAACCGGCGGCCTGCAAGACTAGCTCCCTCCTAAGTGGACGGACCCCACTCGGGGACCCTAGCTACCCAATCTGCCCTAAAGTCACAGGCGGTCACTCGGTGGGGACACTGCACTCGAGGGAGGAGGGGCCCCAACCTCCAGAGAGACAACCTGGGGCAACCACCCCCCTTGACTACTCGTGTGAGCCTCCCTCTGACCTGAGCTTGTCCCGAAAACAACAAAAATGTGACCAGGGCATCCTCGGCCCCAGCGGCGAGCTTCAACGTCAGGGAACACTCACCTACAGGCCAAAGACCGAGACGCCTGCACTTTCAGGAAAAATCTGACGTGCGACCATCATTCTCTTGCTAACATTTGGGCCTCATCTCTTACATTTTCTGGTGTCTTTTGTCTCCAAAAGGTTAGACAAATGGGGAAGACACTGGTCTCAGGCAGACGCACAGTCAGGGACGAGGCCTGGTTAGAACCAAACAGATCTAAAGGCGGCTGAGGAGAAGTTCCGCTCCTCTCCCCGGGCTATAAAAGCGCCCGCGCTCAGCAGGGGCCGTCACAGAAGACAGACCTGCACCCTCAGCGCCCCTCAGAGCCCCTCAAGAACGAGAAGCAGGACAAAAGACAGAGGAGAGATCTGTCACCGGCAAAGTCCATTAACAATTCCCAGGAAATAAAAATAGAATCTGGGTAATAAAGTCTAACCTGTTTCCTCCTTTGTGCTTCATCTGGTTTCACCGGCTCACAGCGTGCTCCCCGCCGGCCCTTCAGACCAGAGTTCCTGGTACAAAAGGCCTCCCCGCACCTCAGCTGGGGGGCCGCGTGCAGAAGCGCGACACACACCACTCAATCCAAGATGGCGGCGGCGGGCCGTGCGCAGAGACGCCGGCGCCGGGCTCTGCACCCCCCAGCTGTACAGCCACGCCAGCCCCGCCAGGGCTCCGCTCCCTCCCCTGCCTGAGTTCCACACCCTAGGAAGCAGCCCCGCCCACAGCCCGTGAGTGGGTGGGGGCAGACCGTGTGCTCTAGAGAGGGTCTCGCGCCTCTTCGTTCTTTGATGAAGCGTTCCTTTGCTTCTGAACCAAACTGGGTCTTGTTCACTTGGCTCAAACAACACAGGGCAGAAGGCCCTTGTTGGGGACCAACCTGGGTGGGTCGGTAACTGTAAAAATTAAGTTTTAATTTAGCAGCTCTTGGTCATTTTTTTAAAGCGCTTTGCTGCCTCTTACACAGCACTTACTATTTCTACTTCTCTGTCTTTCCCAAAATCAACCCTACCTGTATGAACACACACACACACACACACACACACACACACACACACACACACACACACACACACACACACACCCCACCCCCCCCCCCCCCCCCCGTGCATCCCTCCAGTTTCTCTCGACAGTCTACGTCCATGAGCCGTTTCCAGGCCCTGATCCAAATTTTCCTCTTTTGCAAAGCATTTCCACTACTTTGGGGGGAAACTGTAAGAATTTTAAGGAAGACCTGCATCCTCAACCCAGCACTTCACTGAAGGTGTAACCTCAGCCGAGTTGCTCCATTTCCCTAACTATAAAATGGATGTGTGACCCCTGGTCCCTCCATTTCACACAGCTGTTGTTAGAATCAAATGAAATGACTTATGAAAAAACAAACAATGGGAAAATTATAAACTGTGTGTGGGTATTATCATTATTATCCCCTACTGTAATACCATCAACACTTGGGGCTTCATTCCAAATGAGACCATGTTATTTTATGCTTGTTGACATGCTGCCTGTAACCAAGTTCAAATTCAACTATAAACCTCCTGAGAATACAGAATTAGGTTTGTCATGTCTTCTGTGTGCTTAGTGTAATACCGTGCACACAGCAGGCTCCAAAATGTGACCCTTAACTGGGAGACTAATAATTGCCAAGGATATTTCTCACTGGCAAATGCTGTGGGTCCCTATGCATAATGCTTGCCACCCCTGAAAGAGGGTGGTGTCCCCAGATTCATGCTCTGAAATAGGGTTCCCACAGGTGTACTCCTCAGAACCCCAGTCTCAGAGATGTTTTTCAAAATATGAATCTGTGGTCAAACAATCGGCGGTGGGAGGCTTACGGTACCCCTCTTTCAAAGTCAGGAAGATTAAGAGTATAATCAAGAATCCCAGAATTTCTGCTGATACGTAGACATCTTTGTTCACCATGGGGTCTCACAAATCCATTTGAAGAGAGATGCTTTCTTTCCATTAACAACTCTTTGCACCGTTGCCAAACAAGTAGCCCTCCGAAGTCACTTTGGGAAATGTTTTGCAAACTACAGGTCATAAAATCAACTTAATGGATTCGATAGAGCAGAGACTGCAAACTACAGTCCCTGGGTCAAATCCAGATTACTGCCTGTTTTTGTATGGCCTACAAGCTAAAAATGGTTTTTATATTTTTAAAGAGTCTAAAACATCAAAAGAAGAATTAGACTTTGTGATAAAAGAAAAATTACATGGAATTCAAATTTCAGTGTCCATAAGTAAAGTGGTTTGGGAATACAGCCTTGCCCACTTGTTTATACGCCGTCTACGCTGCCTTCACATTACAATGGCAGAGTTGAGTAGTTTTGAGCTGGCCTTCAAAGCCGAAAATATTCATTATCTGGCCTTTTACAAACCCCTGAGCTACAGCAGCACTTTTTAAAAATGAAATAGGAAAGAATAGAAAATACCAGAGTACATCACATGTGGGAAGGATAACAAGTGTTTGACAGAACATTTGCATCAACAAAATGTATGTCTATTACATATGTGTGCACAGCCTGAGCCACAATAATTATATTCCTTACTGTGAATAACTGGCAAAAAACCTTTTTTTTTCGGTACTTCTAGAAGCAAGTTAGAACATGCCTATGTCTTATGCTTACAACTCAAAGATGTTTATGGTACCATTACCTAGGGTAGCCAGATGGTGAGCAAAAAAGAGCAGAAAGACAAGAGACTGATAAACCAATTCAGGTACCCTACCAACTATGTCCACATAAAGCATCTCATTGAAGGTTCTTTTACAATGAGGAAGAGATGAAAGTTGCCAAAAAGACGTATCAGTGATCGACAAAATATGCTCCCTTATACTTAGAGGGTTTATCGAAGACTGCTAACACTGAATCAAACAGTGTAAAATATTACTGTTGGCTTAACCTCGAAGAGGGCTTCATTCCAAAAATAACTTTCCGTTCAGACATCCGACACATGGTCATCAAATCCAGAAAGATTTGGATTAAGGACATGCAAGTGGCCTGTGTAAAACTATCCCTGGAATAATTATAGCTAGAAAACAATAATAATTATTAGAACTAAAATAATAAAATTTATTTAACACCTATTACCAGGATTGTGCTAAGCCCATTCATTTCACTCAGCCCTCAAAACAATCCTATTCTGTGGGGATAATTATCACCCTCGTTCTCCAAGTGAAGATACTGAGGCTCAGAGAGGCTGAATAATTTGCCTAAGGTCACCCAGAGTAAGAACAGGACATGGGATTTGAATCCAGGCAGCAGGATCCTCAAACCTGCCCTTTTGACCATTTCATGATATGTCTTACCACTTATATGTCTCTGCTGAAATTGAGTGACTAAGCTATAGAAAATAGGTTCTATTATGAAAACTGTTTTATGGAGATGATATTACAGCAATCAAAATAATAAACACCACCCAATAACACATGTACAACCTGATACTGCAGGGAATGTAACTGTACTGGTATTTAATTGTCCTCGGATTTGAATTACAGAGGTAGAGCTCAAATTATCCCTTTTGCCTGGTACCCAGCCCAAAAGACATATTTCTTTAATAAACATTTTGTGCTACCTTGCCTTCTCATGCCTCCTGCTGCCACGTGAAAGCTAAAGCCTTCCGAACGTGATTCATCAGAAAAATCAAGGGGGAAAATAGTTGTGATCTGATATACTGAGCACTCAAATTCCATGGCAGCCACTTCCCGCACTGTGCAGGGGAGACAGAAATGCAGTGACTGAGTGCATCGCAGCCTGTCACGTCTGTGAACTGGGGAGCGGGGCAGGTCACTGAATCATGTTCCAGCACCTCTGCACATCCATCGAGACACGAGGTAACCAAGCCAGCTTGCCTGAGACGAAAGTCTGAGTAATTCAGAGGAGGCTGTAATTCTTTATAAAACATCCACTAAGTAGTTTTGTTGACGCCTACGTGACATTTCCGAGGTGGTTCGAAAACCAGACCATTTGTTACACAGCATCTAGATCAACAGAGCGACTGGAGGGAGATGAGCAAAATTTTTTAAAAATAATAATTGAACAAGAGTGGAATAATTCCATACCTTACAACATCTCCAGTTTTATGTTTAAAATTCAAGATTGAGAAGAATAAAAATACTGCAACCGTACAGCCCAGCACCAGAGCCCACTTCTCTTCTTAGATAGCATTCACAGAAGAAAAGAAAAGATTTTTGTTTCATTAGACAAACAAAAATATAATAAGGAAATGGTCAATTGCTTTTATCCCTTCTCTTTTCTTTTTCTTTCTTTTTCTTAGTGGCTGTCGTCAGCATCACTCTGACAGGAGTCTGAAAAATTAACACATCACTAGGACTTACCATGTGAGATTTAACTTTTGATAAACAACAAAGTGGGTTACTGCTGTGCTAGCTATTTTTAATCCACCTTGTAAGTGTGCTTTTTTTATTGCTTTATACAGCATATCTGATTCCTCTAAAGCACCAACTAAAAAATCTATCCAGCTGTCATTTGCTGCCCGGTAACATCTATCATCACACAGCCTGGCAGGTCTAGTCTATGAGGCAGAGGGGAGAGGAGACAGGAGGCAGAGTCAAGGACTGTCACATGGGATGGGAAAAAAAACTTGTCACAATTATTTATGACTCTTGCTGAGGCACATAATGGGACACATAAGCCTGTTTCAGTTTCAAGCACACTTGCACGGCTGCTCCCTTGTCGAAGTTGGACGCAGGCAGCTCTGCTTCACACATACAATTTCCTGAACAATGCCAAGCACTTGGCAAGTGACAGTGACAAATACTGGAGTTGGTGGCTGTAGCTCTGTGGGCTGTTATGAGCGTGCAGGTGTCAGTAATCAGGAGCACTGCCACGTGAAGCTCCAACGTCTCCACTCCCCAATTCCTTTCTTCCTGGTGAAAGACTTCCTTCCTTCTCATGCTTTTAACTGCTGGGGACATGTTTAGAGAACAGGAAATTGTGCGTTCCAGCCCGCATTTTATTATTCTAGGCCATATATATCCTTCCCAAGGAGACTTCTGTATTCATCTGTTCCTTCCTTTACCCATCCCTACACACACAGAGCAAGAAACCAATTCTATGATTTCAAGTGTAAGTGTCCTTTGGTTTCACGCCTGCTAAATATCCATGTTTCTGAGCAGTTGGTTCCATCAATGTTCCACCTCCAGATGTGTCCACAAAAGTAAGTGCTGGATTAGATGGTGGTTCTGTCCAGTTCTATAATCTAAGCCCTACTCCAAGGCCGTTTGTTTTTTAGTAGCCTCATAAGGGTTTAACCTTTGGCTCTTTGGAGGGACTTAAAGGAAACTCCATCAACAGTCTCTCTACCTGACAGACCATTACAAACGGAAGAGCTGAACTTGCAACATTTAAGATAATTAAAGGTAAAATGGAGGCCCGGTTCAATAAGTGACTCTCGCACAATTTATGGCTCTAGCATGGCTCGACATTAACCTAGGTGCCCACCCTGAGCCCTCAGGCACTTTGGCACACCTGCCCAGACCCTGCTGATGAAAAATGGCTAAGACCTTAATTAAAGATAATAGGAGCAGAATGGCCTGTACCTACCCGGGAAGCCGAACCAGAAATCAATATGGGGAAGACAATCTGTGAACAGAAGCACCCAGGAAGACTGAAATTGCTCTGATTCTCTGTGTAGAATTGGCTAAACCCAAACTTGCCCCCCTTCATTTAGAAATATCATAGAAGGCCAAAATAAGAAAGAGAAAATGCTTTCGTTTCACTGGGCTCGTCTCACTGTGCGTGAGAACCATGATGTTTATGATGCAACTACTACCAAATAACACCGTACTGTTGACAGACGTCTGCATACCTCTGTCTCAAACCCAAAAGCGTGTCTATACTAATTTAAGGGACGAAGAAATTAATCTGCATCACACAAGATTCTCCATCTACCCAGGAATCATTTCTCTTCTGCTACATCCTCTCCTCTCTGTCGTCTTCACTCCCTCCCTGTCTCCATCTGCTGGGGAATTGCAAAGTTGAAGTCCATGGGCACCATACGCCTGCCTGTATCCAGTTTGTCTACAAAGTGATTTTTTTTAACATGTTCAATTTGAATAACTTTAGGCTAAATGTAGAGTCCAGATCACTAAAGATTTCTTCTTTCCCTCTCTTATACTCAGCTTGTTTATGGTGCCCATTTGGCCTTTGAAGACAGTTCAGTTTACAACACCTCTTTCCCTTCCTTTCAGATTGTTTTCCCATGGTGATTTCATATGTAGTTTTAGGAGGTAGACTTTACTTCCCTCCAACACACACACACACACACACACACACACACTTCTGACATTCCCAGACAGGAGAGGGACAGCCTCTCCCCTCCCCAGGCAGGAGCACTATAGCATAAGCACTCCCCTCACCCCCTCCACCACCTCCCCATCTGGTTAGTGAGTTAGTGATAGATCTGACACCTATGAGACCACACTCCCAGGCATAGAGTCACTGCACTGGAATTCCTAACAAGCTCCCTGCTAGAAGGTTCACATATCCAGCTCAACTCACAGTGCAATAAATATCATTATGATGCAAACTTCACTTGAAAACATACAACTTCCAATCCCATTGTTTTTAGAAAGACATTTATTCAACAGATACTTGTTGAGCACCCACAGGCCATGGGTGGTGATAGGGTGGTGAACAAGAACGACCTAATTTCTGCTTTCATGGCATTTTCTCCACGATGACTCTTTAGTTACAGGAGTGAAATGTACATGGCAAAGCAAAAATAGGGTGTAACAGTGAACACATTTAACACGGGGACCTGACCCAGTCTGTGGGATAAGAGAAGGTCTCTCTTGGGAAATGACCGTGAAACTAGATCTTTAAGGATAAGTAGGAGTTATTCAGGTTGGTGACTTGAGTGAATTACCTAGTGTCTTTGCTGGGAAGATTAAATGAGCTCATGTAGGTAGAAAATCACCATATAAACTATAAGAGGGTTAGTTGGTGACATTGCAGAAAGAAGGAAAGTGACAGTATATCCTAAATGTCACTAGAGGTATAGACCAAAGGCTGTGGAGTCAGACAGTTCAAGTCCTGACTCTGCCACTCACTCCCAATAGAGGTTAGGACTTTTCGTAAGCTTTCTCAGTCTCAGTTCCTTTGCTATTAAAATTGAGATAATAATACTTGATTAATCAAACAGGATTATGCACATAAACCCCCATAGAACTCTCCCTGGCATGTATATAAAAGTGCTCAGTGAATGTAAATTTGCTTTTTATTGATATGTGTCTGACGCCCAGGAAAATGGATGGTGAGGGATAAAATCTAATGAAGAATCATCGACAGAGAACCATTGAGAATTTGGAGGTAAAGTGAACGATCATACCTTGTATTGCAGCAATACGTTAAGCACTTCCACATTCGTGATCTCATTTGGTCCTGCAATAACCTCTTTAAGCAAGAAGGGCAGGGGCCTCCGTCTTCACCTAATAAATGAGAAACCATGAGTCAAAAAGTGGCCTGTTCAAGATCTTCCGAATGCTGGGACAGGTCTGGAATTTGGGTATTCTGATTCCTAAGGCTCTGCTCTTCAACCACAACACACTCAACTCTCCAAGGAGATGGATTACTTTCCCTGTAGCCGGGGTCAGCAAACTATGGCCCAGGGGCCAAATACAGTCCCTTGCCTTTTGTTATAAATAAAGTCTTACTGGAACACAGCCATGCCCATTTATTTATGTATTATCTGTGGCTGCCTTTGCCTATAACGACAGAGTTAAGTGGTCATGACAGAGACAATATGGATGGCAAAACCGAAAATATCTATTACCTATAGCCCTTTACAGAAAAAGCTTGTCAATCCTGAGCTATACCACTTGTAATATGACAGCTCCAGAGCAAGCAGTGCCCAAATCAGGGTGGAATAGGGGGCTTTATAGGAAGAGCAAGGAAAATAATTCATCAAAACAGGTTACCAAAAGCAAGGTTTTCTGATAGTGTTAGATACCGCTACGATTTAAAAGGGTCTTGTAGCTGCTTTTTTCTTTGTGTGTGTGTGTGTGTGTGTGTGTGTGTTATTAAGAAATTATTCTTTGAAATAATGTCATTTGCAGCAACATGGGTGGACCTAGAGATTATCATACTAAGTGAAGTAAGTCAGAAAGAGAAAGACGAATATATATCAGCTATATGTGGAATCTAAAATATGATACAAAAACTTATTTACAAAACAGACTCACAGACATAAAAAACAAACTTACAGTTACCAAAGGGGAAATGGGGGGATGGATAAATTAAGAATTTGGGACTAGCAGATACAAACAACTATATAAAATAGATAAACAACAAGGTCTGACTATATAGCACAGAAAACTATATTCAATATCCTATAATAAACCATAATGAAAAAGAATATAGATGTATATCTACACATATATAACTGAATCACTTTGCTGTACACCAGAAACACAGCATTGTAAATCAACTATACTTCAAAACAAAATAAAAATAAAATAAAAAATAAATTATTCTTAATTTATGGTCATTTTTTTTTCCAAAGGCTTACTCTATGAAAGTATATACTGAATAATTTACAATAAAAATACACAGTGCCTGGTATTTGTCTTAAAATCTACCCAAAAAAAGCAGATGGGGATGGGGAGTAGTGAGGCAAAGATGAAATACAAGTGGCAAAATGTCGATAATTGTTGAAGCTGGGTGATGAGGTACAAAGGAGATCATTATACTTTTCTCCTTACTTTAGTATGTGTTTGATAATTTCCATAATAAAAAGTTATATTTAAACAGGGAATTTCAAAAGGCTAGATTAACTCTTTTTCCTTTCAAATCTCATCTGACTGTAACTATGCATATTTTTATTGTTGCAGAATAATGTTTATTATCTGAAGATATGGCCCAAATAACCAACCACGTGTTTTGCTTTCTCAGGAAAGGGAGACCTAGTGCAGCGTTCTACAAAGAGCCCACCGTTTGTCCTTGACCTACAATGTTCTTTCCTCCCACCCTCCAAACTGCTCTCTGCTCTTATGTTTGTACATTTTTTTTAACATGGTATTAAATATTTAAAGAGTCATTTAGGGAACTAAAGTTCACTGTGGTTTGATGTCTTATAACCAGAAAATAACATTGTTCTAGTTGATCTTTCTCATCAGTGGAAACCAAAGTACTTTGGTGTATACTGTTAAGATGTGATTCTATCCAAGTCAGGCTGTTCTGGTGAGAGTTCATTGGACTTGTGAGGCTGCCCAACAGAATGAAATTAAAGAAGGAGCCACAGGTTTCTATGTATTAAGTATTAGGGTCTGTACATTTATATTATATTAATTTTGTTGATTAATAATACTGGAAACAATACCATCGTATGCCTGAACTTTTCCCCCTCTTTGTCAATGTGGAGAATCCTACAATAATAAAGATTAGTCTAAGGAAACTGAATATGGTTAAAATCTTCAAATCATCTTCATCTCTTTATCACCTTCATCATCATTTTCTTCTACTTTATTACCATTTTCATCCTCATCATTTTCATCATCATCATCACCTTTATCATTTATACAGAATTAGCAATTTGCCAATCATATATAACTTCTTTTATTCCTCAAAACAACTCCGTGAGATAAACTGGAGTTGCATTATATGTGAATTCAACCATGTGAAGTGGGCAAAGACAAAAAAAGAGCAGGAAATAAAAATAGCAATCTAATGGCATATCCAATATACTATAAAATTATATTTTGCATGTGCTATTTTATACAGTGTACTTTATTACGTGCATTATTATACATTAACAAACGCCTATACTGTGTAATTGTATACCTAAAACAACGAGTACTCTATTTTATGGGTGATATAAGGGTTCTCCAATGACAACATTAACTACATCCAATTTACACCTTATGAGTTAATTTAAAATCTGAATTCTGAAGAGGAGCTTCAAGATAGCAGAAGAGTAAGACGCGGAGATCAACTTCCTCCCCACAAATACATCAGAAATACATCTACACGTGGAACAACTCCTACAGAACACCTACTGAACGCTGGCAGAAGACCTCAGACCTCCCAAAAGGCAAGAAACTCCCCACGTACCTGGGGAGGGCAAAAGAAAACAGAATAAACAGAGACAAAAGGATAGGGACGGGACCTGCACCAGTGGGAAGGAGCTGTGAAGGAGGAAAGGTTTCCACACACTAGAAGACCCTTCGCGGGTGGAGACTGCGGGTGGTGGAGGGGGAAGCTTCGGAGCCGCGGAGGAGAGCACAGCCACAGGGGTGCGGAGAGCAAAGCGGAGAGATTCCCACACAGAGAATCGGTGCCGACCAGCACTCACCAGCCCGAGAGGCTTGTCTCCTTACCCGCCGGGGTGGGAGCTGAGGCTCAGGCTTCGGTCGAATCGCAGGGAGAGGACTGGGGTCGGCGGCGTGAACACAGCCTGCAGGGGGCTAGTGCGCCACGGCTGGCTGGGAGGGAGTCCGGGAAAAGGTCTGGAGCTGCCGAAGAGGCAAGAGACTTTTTCTTGCCTGTTTCCTGGTGCGCGAGGAGAGGGGATTCAGAGCACCGCTTAAAGAAGCTACAGAGAGGGGTGCGAGCCGCGGCTAAAAGCGCAGACCCCAGAGACGGCATGAGATGCTAAGGCTGCTGCTGGCGCCACCAAGAAGCCTGTGTGCGAGCACAGGTCACTATCCACACCTCCCCTCCCGGGAGCCTGTGCAGCCCGCCACTGCCTGGGTCCCGGGATCCAGGGACAACTTCCCCGGGAGAACGCACGGCGTGCCTCAGGCTGGTGCAACGTCACGCCGGCCTCTGCCGCCGCAGGCCCGCCCCGCCTCCGTGCCCCTCCCTCCGCCCCGGCCTGAGTGAGCCAGAGTTCCCGAATCAGCGGATCCTTTAACCCCGTCCTGTCTGGGCATGAACAGACGCCCTCCGGCGACCTACACGCAGAAGCGGGGCCAAATCCAAAGCTGAACCCCGGGAGCCGTGAGAACAAAGAAGAGAAAGGGAAATCTCTCCCAGCAGCCTCAGGAGCAGCGGATTAAAGCTCCACAATCCACTTGATGTACCCTGCATCTGTGGAATACATGAATAGACAATGAATCATCCCAAAATTGAGAAGGTGGACGTTGGGAACAACGATATATTTTTTTTTCCCTTTTTCTCTTTTTGTGAGTGTGTATGTGTATCCTTCTGTGTGTGATTTTGTCTGTATAGCTCTGCTTTTACCATTCATCCTAGGGTTCTGTCTGTCCGTTTTTTGTTGTTTTTTTTTTTAGTATAGTTTTTAGCGTTTGTTATCATTGGTGGATTTGTTTTTTGGTTTGGTTACTCTCTTCTTTCTTTCATTTTTTAAATTACTTTTTAAATTTTTTTAATAATTATTTTTTATTTTAAAAACTTTATTTTATTTTTCTCACTTTATTTAATTTTATTGTATCTTTTTCTTCCCTGACTTCCTTCCTTCCTTCCTTCCTTCCTTCCTTTCTTCCTTTCTTCCTTTCTTTCTCGCTTTTATTCTGAGCCATGTGATGACAGGCTCTTGGTGCTCCGGCCAGGCGTCAGGGCTGTGCCTCTGAGGTGGGAGAGCCAAGTTCAGGACATTGGTCCACCAGAGACCTCCCAGCTCCACATAGTAGCAAATGGCGAAAATGTCCCAGAGATCTCCATCTCAACACCAAGACCCAGCTCCACTAAACGACCAGCAAGCTACAGTGCAGGACACCCTATGACAAACAACTAGGAAGACAGGAACACAACCCCACCCATTAGCAGAGAGGCTGCGTAAAATCATAATAAGGTCACAGACACCCCAAAACACACCACCAGCCATGGACCTGCCCACCAGAAAGACAAGATCCAGCCTCATCCACCAGAGCACATGCACTAGTCCCCTCCACCAGGAAACCTACACAACCCACTGAACCAACCTTAGCCACTGGGGGCAGACACCAAAAACAATGGGAGGGCTTCCCTGGGGGCACAGTGGTTGGGAGTCCACCTGCCGACGCAGGGGACATGGGTTCATGCCCCGGTCCAGGAAGATCCCACATGCCGCAGAGCGGCTGGGCCCATAAGCCATGGCCGCTGAGCCTGCGCATCCGGAGCCTGTGCCCCACAACGGGAGAGGTCACAGCAGTGAGAGGCCCGCATACCGCAAAAAAAAAAAAAACAGTGGGAACTACAAACCTGCAGCTTGCAAAAGGAGACCCCAGCACAGTAAGTTAAGCAAAGTGAGAAAACAGAGAAACACACAGCAGATGAAGGAGCAAGGTAAAAACCCAGACCTAACAAATAAAGAGGAAATAGGTAGTCTACCTGAAAAAGAATTCAGAATAATGATAGTAAAGATGATCCAAAATCTTGGAAATAGAATGGAGAAAATACAAGAAACGTTTAACAAGGACCTGGAAGAACTAAAGAGCAAACAAACAGAGATGAACAACCCAATAAATGAAATTAAAAATTCTCTAGAAGGGATTAATAACAGAATAACTGAGGCAGAAGAACGGATAAGTGATCTGGAAGATAAAATAGTGGAAATAACTACTGCAGAGCAGAATAAACAAAAAAGAATGAAAAGAATTGAGGAAAGTGTCAGAGACATCTGGGACAACATTAAATGCACCAACATTTGAATTATAGCTCCCAGAAGAAGAAGAGAAAAAGAAAGGGACTGAGAAAATATGTGAAGAGATTACAGTTGAAAACTTCCCTAATATGGGAAAGGAAATAGTCAATCAAGTCCAGGAAGCATAGAGAGTCCCATACAGGATACATCCAAGGAGAAACATGCCAAGACACATATTAATCAAACTACCAAAAATTAAATACAAAGAAAAAATATTAAAAACAGCAAAGGAAAAACAACAAATAACATACAAGGGAATCCCCATAAGGTTAACAGCTGATCTTTTAGCAGAAACTCTGCAAGCCAGAAGGGAGTGGCAGGACATATTTAAAGTGATGAAAGGGAAAAACCTATAACCAAGATTAGTCTGCCCAGCAAGGATCTCATTCAGATGTGACGGAGAAATTAAAACCTTTACAGACAAGCAAAAGCTAAGAGAATTCAGCACCACCAAACCAGCTCTACAACAAATGCTAAAGGAACTTCTCTAGGCAGGAAACACAAGAGAAGGAAAAGACCTACAATAACAAAACAAAACAATTAAGAAAATGGTAATAGGAAAATACATATTGATAATTACCTTAAATGTAAATGGATTAAATGCTCCAACCAAAAGACATAGACTGGCTGAATGGATACAAAAACAAGACACGTATATATGCTGTCTACAAGAGACCCACTTCATACCTAGGGACACATACAGACTGACAGTGAGGGGATGGACAAAAGATATTCCATGCAAATGGAAACCAAGAGAAACTGGAGTAGCAATTCTCATATCAGACAAAATGGACTTTAAAACAAAGATTATTACAAGAGACAAAGAAGGACAGTACATAATGATCAAGGGATCAATCCAAGAAAAATATATAACAATTGTAAATATTTATGCACCCAACATAGGAGCACCTCAATACATAAGGCAAATGCTAACAGCCATAAAAAGGGAAATCAACAGTAACACATTCATAGTAGGGGACTTTAACACCCCTCTTTCACCAATGGACAGATCATCCAAAATGAAAATAAATAAGGAAACACAAGCTTTAAATGATACATTAAACAAGATGGACTTAATTGATATTTATAGGACATTCCATCAAAAAGCAACAGAATACACTTTCTTCACAAGTGCCCATGGAACATTCTCCAGGATAGATCATATCTTGGGTCATAAGTCAAGCCTTGGTAAATTTAGGAAGATTGAAATCATATCAAGTATCTTTCCTGACAACAACACTATGAGACTAGATATCAATTACAGGAAAAAATCTGTAAAAAATACAAACACATGGAGGCTAAACAATACACTATTTAATAACCAAGAGATCACTGAAGAAATTAAAGACTAAATCAAAAAATACCTAGAGGGCTTCCCTGGTGGCGCAGTGGTTGAGAGTCCGCCTGCCGATGCAGAGGACGCGGGTTCGTACCCCGGTCTGGGAGGATCCCTCATGCCGCGGAGTGGCTGGGCCCGTGAGCCATGGCCACTGGGCCTGCGCGTCCGGAGTCTGTGTTCCACAGTGGGAGAGGCTACAGCAGTGAGAGGCCCGCGTACCGGAAAAAAAAAAAAAAGAAAAAAAACTAGAAAAAAATCACAATGAAAACACAATGACCCAAAACCTATGGGATGCAGCAAAAGCAGTTCTAAGAGGGAAGTTTATAGCAATACAATCCTACCTTAAGAAACAAGAAACATCTCAAATAAACAACCTAACCTTACACCTAAAGCAATTAGAGAAAGAAGAGCAAAAAAAACCCAAAGTTAGCAGAAGGAAAGAAATCATAAAGATCAGAAATAAATGAAAAAGAAATGAAGGAAATGATAGCAAAGATCAATAAAACTAAAAGCTGGTTCTATGAGAAGATAAACAAAATTGATAAACCGTTAGCCAGACTCATCAAGAAAAAAAGGGAGAAAACTCAAATCAATAGAATTAGAAACGAAAAAGGAGAAGTAACAACTGACACTGCAGAAATACAAAGGATCATGAGAGATTACTACAAGCAACTATATGCCAATAAAATGGACAACCTGGAAGAAATGGACAAATTCTTAGAAATGCTTGTCTGGCTGTGCTGGACTTATTGAAGCTTGATAAAAGTCTGAAATATCAGGAGTTTTGAGGAATTTTCAGTTGTAACTAGAAGTAATTTAAGTCTTACTGTAAGCAACTTTCACCTTACAGATTAACTTCAGCAACATACACCTAAGAGGTGATTTTATTGTATAGTGACAAATCCTCTACCTCATAAAATAAAGAGCTAAACGGTTGAAACAACAATATAAAAATTAAATAGATAAACCTATTTTGCTGAAGGCTGTGAAAGAAAGAAAAGAGCTCTGTGCATATATTTCCTAACTGTCCATTGAAAGGACCAAGAAGCAAAGTGCCTCAGTGGGAATAAGCACACTTAGTGCCCAATCTTGGTTTCTAAATGCCATTTCCCAATAAAAGAAAGGAGGATCCGATTCCAGAGCTGTGGCAGGTAAAGTGAAAGATGATCCCAACATAATGTTGGGTACATACCAAAAAGACACAGGACCTATCTTGAAGGGACTCCATGTGCCCCATCTGAAACCATTTGAGCATCAAAATAAATAGTAATATTAACAGACTAGAAAAAAATCTGTTGAATAAAATAGAAAACTATGATTCCATAATGA